>NC_134818.1:17666149-17668649 GCF_046742065.1 Oratosquilla oratoria | reverse complement strand
GGTATGGTTTGAATATAAATGTGAAGAAAACTAAGGGGTTGTATGTAGGGAGAAATAGAGAGGAATGTAATATCAGTATAAATGAAAATCAGCTAAAACAGGTGAATAACTTTAATTATTTAGCAATTTTGTTTAACCAAGATAACATCCATGCGAGCGAGATTACTAGACCAATTCAAAAGTTTAATGGAAATGTGAACTTGCTGTACCCTCTGCTCAAAGATAAGAATGTGCCACTGAAATGTAAAACCAATTTTACTATATGGCTCAGAAACTTGGAGTATGACAAGGAAAATAGTTTCGAAGATTGGAGCTTCAGAAATGAGGGTACAGAGAATAATTATGGGGATCACCAGAAGAGACAGGATTAAAAACGTGAAAATAAGAGAACACCTAAAAGTTGAGCCGATTGTTGGAACCAGAGAAACAACTTGAGATGGTTTGGTCATATGAAGAGGAAAGTAGATATCCAAGGAAGTATTTGGAATGGCAGCTTAGAGGAAAGAAGAGGTTGGAAGACCCAGGAAAAAGTGTTTAGACTGTATGAAAAAGAATTTGGAAGGAAGAAATTTAACGTTGGAAGAAGTAAACGAACAAGAAATTTACGAGGATCGAGATGAGTGGAACCGTCTGATGACGAGACCGACGACTGACAGATGAAATCAACTACTTGGCGTCTGGTACACACACACACACACACACACACACACACACACACACACACACACACACACACACACACACACACATATATATATATAATATATATATATATATATATACATACACACACGCACATATATATATATATATATATATATATATATATATATATATATACACACACATTATATGTATATATATACATACAGACACACACATTATATATACATATACATATACATATATATATATATATATATATATATATATATATATATAGTAACCTGGCATGAATGTTGTCAAGAAATCTCGTATAAACTTCAATATATGCGTTCACTTGTGCGGAAACGTGTACGTTCACGGCAGATACAAACACGGAAATAAAACGCGTCAAAATATATACAACAATAACAATATTCCCCTACAATATCAATGTATTACACTTGCGTAACAAACGTACAAACTACATTGAAAATTATTACTATAAAAAATAGAATTGGTCAGACATTTTTACAAAAGGGAATAGCTATTGTAATAACAATAATACAGATTTGAAAAGGAAAACACCAATATATATTCAGTGGTAATAAAACGACTGTATATAACCTCCTGCTGACTGATTCGTACAGAGACTAACGCCCACACACAGAGACATACGTACGCGTACGCACACACACACACACACGCGCGCGCACATACACACAAACACGCACACAAACGCGCGAACACACACACACACACACCCGCGAACACACACACACACACACACACACACACACACACACACACACACACACACACACACACACACACACACACACACACACACACACACACACACACACACACACACAAATTTTGGTGCCCAGAAAGAACTGAAGAGTGAATGAAGAAAAAAATAAATCAACACACTTTTTGACATTTACCAAGGTGATTAACTCTACAAGCACCTGTACTACTTAAATATTGTGAAAATAAGAATAAAAAAAAAAAATATTTAGAAATAGAATATAATAAAACTAAATGAAACATTATCAAATCAAATAAAACTAAATGAAACAAGACAAATTAAAATATGATAGAAATAAAATAGAATAAAAATAAAATAGGATAAAAATGAAGTAAAATAGAATAATATAAACAAAGACAAAGCCTATGATTCCCTTGTTTTCATCCGACGTCTCAACAAGCCTTGACAAACCGAGGCCTGGACCCACACGACTTCCGCCTCCAAGGAAATATTTCTTTTTCCATTTTTTGCATCAAAGAAAAGATGAGGAGTATTTCTATCTCACTGTGATACAGTTCAGAACTATTGTGCGAGGCATGACGTGTGACAAGAATAAAAAAAAAAATCTTGAATTTGAAATATATTTGAACGCGATATAACACCATTTCGTCCATGAAATATTGAAGGTAGGCACTGTATACGAAAGAAGTCAAATAATAAAAGAAAGAAAAATTAAAGTATGGATGAAAAAGATCAGCGAGGTCAGATTAGAAAGCAGAGTGGAAAGCTACGAAAGAAAAAGTACAGATAAAGAAACGATAAAAAAAAAAAAAAAAAAAAAAATGGTGTTCGTGCAGAAGTGGACGCCAAATCCCAAACAAAAGGATCTCGTACCTGAACATCTGGAGCGGAAAGACGGGAGCGAGGGTGGGAGACGGGATGCAGAGGACAAGGTTAGACGTGACGGAGCAGGAGGAAGAAGTGGGAAAATAGGCTGGAATGGTCAAAGAAAATAACAAATAAAAACGAGAAAGTTGGGTGACCGTAGATTTTGGTCGTCAGAAATGGACGGGAAGGGGAAAGGGGAAAGGGAAGAGAGAGGAAAGT
>NC_134818.1:17638649-17661149 GCF_046742065.1 Oratosquilla oratoria | reverse complement strand
TTTCATGAAAAATATGACAAGTAATTCTGCCGCACTATATTCATTACCACACTATTTTCTACTTTTATATTTGAAACGCAAAGTCTACAATCAATGTATACAATCAATGTATAATGCCAGCCATTAAATACGGAAGTAGAATTTGAAAACTAACGAAGGGGATGGTGACCAAGCTAAGGAGTGCACAGAGGAGAATGGAGAGATCAATGTTGAGAACAACGCTGAGAGACAGGAAAGTAAGTTTGGTGAGAGAGCAGAACAGAATAAAATACAGGGTCCGGCAGAAATACTTCTCACATTTTAAACTTCCGTCCATGTGTTGCTAATGAACTGGCAAGTGACAATGATATAAAAAAATAAATGCAATAATCTTATTTATTTTATTTGTTTATTTTTAGTTATTTATTGTATTTGTGTATTTATTTATTTAACCTCTAAGATGGAGGTATTTCTGCCGCACCCTGTATATTGTGGAGGCAGTAAAAGAGAGGAAGTGGAATTAAGGAGGAAAGTTAACGCGAACGAATGATGAGCAATGGAGCAAGTGTGTTACTAGATGGACGCGGCGACCTGGGAAGCGCACAAGAGGGAGACCAGAGAAAAGGTGGAAAGATGGAATAGAGAAGTTTGCAGGAGTGACATGGCAGAGGTTGACGCAGTCGTGCGAGTCACTGAATGGTATGAAAAAACCTTCGTTTAGCAGTGGATTCAAAATTGCTGACCGATTGATTGATTGAATGCTATCACGTTTCCGTTTCCTTCTACTCACTTCCTTTCTCCTTCTACTCACTTCTTTTCTCCTCCTCCTCTTCCATCTTCACCTCCACATCCTTCTCTTCCTCTTCCTCCTCCTCCCCCTCCTCCACCACCACTTCCTCTTCCATCTTCTCCATCTGCTACGCCTCCAACTGCTCCTACATTTTTTTCTCCACCTACTCCTCCTACTCCTCGTCCTCGTCCTTCTTTCTCCTCCTTCATCTTGTCCTCCACAGCGCTTGCACACACCCACATCCGCACGTACATACATATAGAGAAATAAAGAGAGGGAGAGAGAAAGAAAGAGATAGAGGGAGAGAGAGCTAGGAAGAGAGAGCGAGAGAGAGAGAGAGAGAGAGAGAGAGAGAGAGAGAGAGAGAGAGAGAGAGAGAGAGAGAGAGAGAGAGAGAGAGAGAGAGAGAGAGAGAGAGAGAGAATGTGTGTGTGTGAGTGTGTGTGTGAGTGTGTGAGAGAGTGTGTGTGAGAGAGTGTGTGTGAGAGAGTGTGTGTGAGAGAGTGTGTGTGAGACAATGTGTGCGAGAGAGTGTGAGGGAGAGAGTGTGAGGGAGAGAGTGTGAGGGAGTGTGAGTGATTAAGAGTGAATGAAAGTGAAATATACAATAAAATATTTTTACAATGTAAAAAAGAAGTTAAAGAATCAACATGACCGACACAAGAGGGGCTGTCTAAGTATCTCAGCCAGGCATCCCAACATTGTAATACGCAAGACCACGCCAATCAAAAGCAAAATCTCGTTTCAATAGAGTTAACATGATTCCCATTTGTAGGAGAGGATTCGTGGAGAAGCCTTTCAATTTCAGATCACTGCCATTGGCAAACACAATATGCAAATCATTATGGAAGGCAGTCGCAGGCAAATGGATGGACCATAAGGAGTAAAAAAAACCGAATCGGAATCAGATTAACAATGTGGATTCGTGATGGATAGATAATGGGCCTTGTGTGCTTACATTTGTAAAGAACAAACACACACACACACACACACACACACACACACACACACACACACACACACACACACACACACACGTATACACACACACACACACACGATGTATATAGATATATATACTTATGTATGTGTACGTGCATATGCATACAAATACACAAGCACATGCGCATAAGCATATGGATACACATACAAATGCACATATGCATACATACACACACACACATCCACGTACACTTGTACAAACACGATGAGGCGACAACAACAAAAATGTCCAGATGGTTTCCTTGTCACGTCCAAAAGAGCTCTCGTGAAAATCGCTAAGAGTCCGTCAAGAAAACAGCACTGACCAAAGACCTCTTAGAAAAGGAAACATAAATCCAGAGTTAAGGAACTCATCTTGGGGGGCTTATACTGGGATCTGTGATGATAAACTAGAGACACTCCATCATAAACTTGCAAGTAAATGACCTTAATACATCCCACAAGACATCACGACAACGTGGAACGCTAATTGTATTTCATTATAGTCCAGTGTGGTTGGTTAGTTTTTATTTGTTTATGGTGATGAACTACGTGGCTTGTCTTGCCCGCCCCTTTTATAAGGAAATTGTGTTTAATGTATGTATATCCCGTGTGATTTTTTCTAATGTCTGTAAGTTGCGTGTGTCTCCTTCATTAACGTTCTTTTGAATTTTCATGAAATTAATAAACTTGTTGTTAAATTCTGCTATAGATGAAAATTAAATGTTCTCACTTTCTTGGCGCTTTTTATTTATTTATTTATTTATTTATTTTATTTGTAATCAAGGAGTTCGGTACAATAAGTCAGGTCCTTTCTCATCATCATCATCATCATCATCATCATCATCACCACTTTGAACTTATTTCTTTGCTATTCCTGATCAAATTTTCTCAAAGGATTTTTTTTTTTTTTTTGGGGGGGGGGGCTATGACTGGGAGGGTTATTAAACTTGTACCATATTGTTTACGAATAAAATAAAACAAGACAAAAAAAAAAGCGGGAACAATGTTATACATATAATAGATGTGATCAATTTGTTTGTTAGTTGCAGTCTCTAACACGGTACTGCGGACAGATCAAGTCGGACGGGGGAGCCTTCTGGGAGACCCTGGATGAGGGTCCGAGGGTATTTTTTCTTCGGCTACGCATCCGCACGTCCCATGCTCACCTCGACACTTTGGGGGGAAGATGGGCCTTGGCATACCCCCCCCCCCAATCCTCACCGAGCCTCTAGATCACCCATCGCTTTTGCTCAGCAACATGCGGCAGAGGTGCAAGACTTCCTCTGGTTTTTCATTCAGCCGAAGGGAGTCGGGAGGTGCGCGAGAAGCCTCTCCCGATTATCTGCTGCAGCCGGTGAAGAGCGAGATTGTTTTTGGAGGAGGAGAAGGAGGCAGGATGGAGGGAGGGAGCGAGAGATGGAGGGAGCGATGTAGTGAGAGGTGAGGAGGAGGAAAGCGAGGACGTGGAGGGGGAGGAGGAAAAAGAAGAGAAGGAAGAAGATGAGGAGGAGGAGAAGAACAACAATGAGGAGGTGGAGGAAGGGAAGAAGGACGAGAATGAGTAGAAGAGGATTGAAGAAGAGGAAGGTAGAGGGCAATATGAAGTAGGAGAAGGGCAAGGACGAGTAGAAGGAATAGGTGGAGGAAAAAATGGAGGAGATGGAGGAGTAGAAGAAGGAGATGGAGAGGATGAAAGAGTAGGTGAAGGAGGAGGAGGAGGAGGAGATGGAGGAGGAGGTGGAGGAGGGGAGGTGGGGAAGATGGAGGTGGAGAAGATGGAGGTGGAGAAGATGGAGGTGGAGAAGATGGAGGAGGAGGAGGAGGAGGAGGAGGAGGAGGAGGAGGAGGAGGAGGAGGGGAGGTAGGGAAGATGGAGGTGGAGAAGATGGAGGAGGTGGAGGAGGGGAAGTGGGGAAGATGGAGGTAGAGAAGATGGAGGAGGAGGAGGAGGAGAAGAAAGGAAGCGTGTAGAAGGAGAACGGAAAGTGGAGGAGAAGGCGTTCTAGTAACAACAGCGCCGCATAGGGTTGAGGCTTCGTGGCCGAGTTTGTGGTGAGTTCGAGTCGTGCTACTGCGAGACCAGGACACACGAGGAAGATCCTATCTTGAGGAGCTTCACACACAGAGTTCTTTCTTAGATCGGGTGGATGGGGGGGGGGAGCTCTCATTATTTGAATAAAATTGTCTGTCTTCAACCAGAAGAAAATCACCGAAGTTGTCTATTCCGGAGTTAAACGGGTTGTTTAATCCCGTTTTTTTAACCCTCTTCGAGTGTTTGGTTCTTCATGGCTGAATAAAATAGTTTGAAGTAAATAAGAATTAAATGGGATATTGTTTACTCGGGGTATCCCAGTTATGTACCCAGCCAACTGAGCCAACAATCTGAACTAGTTTTGCATCAGAGAAAAACGTGTTTTTATTATCATCTCTTTTTTACCAACGATTCAAAAAGAATAATACTGAAATCTTTAAATTCATTGAAAAGGTTCATTAATGAAAGCAATTTGTTTTTGACCATCAATTTACAGCACACTCAACATGTTACCAGCTGTAGGTTTGTTTATGGTTTGTTGCCGTCAAAATTAGGGTACTGATGCTTATTTGCAAGTTAACGAACTAGAAATAACTAGCATAGTTAAAAAACATATGAATAAAGATAATGGCATGTTATTTTTATTTGTGGAGTTTCATTCGGAACTGCATGTCAAAGAATCCTAGTCTTATGAACGCTAGAGAAGACATTAATTTTTTTATTCATTTAATATATATATATATATATATATATATATTTTTTTTTTTACTCAAAGACACCTAAATGTCTTCGTTTGGTTACCCCAAAGATCTTTATAGACTGCAACGACGAAAAAATATAAATACAAATGAATACATGAATAGATAAAAATCCTGCCGGTCTCGAAGAGGGCGGCAACAATTACCTTTCCATACTAACCCTTTGCAGGCCAGGAACACCGTGTTAATTCCTTTTTCCAAAAGAGAACAGATTAGTTTGAGAGTACTTACAATGGTGTAGATGGCACAAGCAAAGGACCCCCGCCGCACTGAACTCCAGCAACAACATGATGTCAAGATAGCCATGTTGGTGGCGGGGGATGGAAATCAGCTCTTGGTTCTTCTTAACGGAGTTCTTCCTTGCATGAAGTGGAAATAAAGAACGAAAAAAAAATCTTTTTGAATTATTATTAATTTGGCACTTTTCGAACCCTGTCGCTCAAGCACGGAGACTAGGGCTGTTGTATCTCGGTTGGTCGAAATAGTGTTTGTTCGTGAATTGTACTTTTATAGACATTGTCTCTTTGGTATATTTGCGTCAACACTTCTGATATTGCTTTTCTCTCACTGCGTAACACGGCGTGAATGGGGTATTTTCTTTCCCAAAAACTGCACTGAAAAACATATTTCCAAACAAAGAGGCGCGATCATAGTTCCCGTCTCATTCAATATATATAAGTAAAATGGAATCACACAATTCTGAAAAAAATGTAGAACCATATAGTCCAAGTCCAAAATGTTATCCAGCTTATTTTATCAACATGATACATGCACAGTACAATATATTCCTTTTACAAAAATAACTCCGCGGTATCAGTTCACATTCCTCAAAAATAACAGCTTCATGTTTTCCTTTTCAGTCAAAATTCTACCACAACCCTTTTGAAATTCTATTTCGAAACACAATTGTTCTATTCCCCTACTCCAAATCCTCACAAAACTCAATTCTATTTCTTGCATATCACCAGCCTCAGCTCCCCTTTTCCCAACAGTATTGTATTCTCCTATATCTGCTATCACCAGAAACCACACACTATCTTTCTCAATCAAAACCATAAAACCACTTTCTAACCCAATCCTCCAGAGAGACAGAGGTAATGTTCCCCTTTCGTTGTGTACTCAGAAATATATCCCTTTCCATTACGAAAGCCAAGAGATGAATAAAATAGTCTGGCGGCAGGCAGAATAAAAGGAATAGCGACCCTTGCTATGGGAGGGATTAAGGTTCTCTTCTTCAACCCGCTCATGCCTCCCAAGTTTGCTACTTCTAGCTCCGCCTAAGTACCCTCAATCGGGCCCACAACACCTCTTCAGGGAGCTTTACTTCCTTTAGGAATCTTGCGAAAAATTCCTTTAACGTTTTTCCTCGTAGCTCTTTCTTTTCTCATAGTAGTTCTTCTTCTTCTTCTTCTCTAAGTTCTTTTTGTTTCTGTATTTTCTTATGGTGGTTTTTCTTCTCGTGTTCTTCGTCTTCTTATGGTGGTGGAAGTGAAGGTGGTGGTTCTTGTTCCTCTTCTCATGATTCTCTTTTCTATTTTTTTTTTACTTCTTGAAGTTTTCTTCTAATGATTATTCTTTTTCCACCCTGTATCACATTTTTTAGTCTTTCAATAATCATTGTTTCTTCTTTTTAAAGTTCTTCTTACAGTTCTTTATCAACCTCTTCTGTTTTTTTCATCATAGTTCTGCTTCTAATGTTTTTTCTTCTCTGTTCTTCGATTTGTTTTCAGATTTTTATCCTCTTCTTCTCGTCCTTCGTTTTTATTGATTTATTTTACTTGTATTTCTTTTTTCTTCGATTCTTTCTTCTTCTTTTCATTTGTTTTACTTCTTCATTTTCCTCTCCTTCCTTCTCTGCCTTTTACTTTTCTTCCTCCTCCTCCACCTCTTCTTCCTTCTCCTCCTCCTTTTGTTCCTCTTCTTCCTCCTCCTCCTCCTCTTCTTCTTTCTCCTTCGTGAGCAGCTCTTAACTATCCTCTTTCCTTTCTTTTGTGCAAGGTCGAATGCACTCTCCTCTTCCTCTCCTGTTTCTCCTTCTTCACTCGAAACGTCTTCGCCATCTTCCCGTCTTCCTCCACACAGCTGCGTAGTCCAAAAGCTTTTCCTGCATATTCACAGAATCCTGTTTTCGCCTTCCGATTTCCAAGTCATAAAACAAAACACTCTTCCTCCACCGATTCGGAAAAAAGAAAGAAAAAGAAAAAAACAACCCACCAAAGATAGTTCTTAGTCTGTGTTTATATGCTTATTTTCATATCAATCTTATTATATAGGATTCAGAACTACGTCACTGAGAAATTTAATATTTAATACATAACATCTAATATTTAATGATTAATCTTCTTTGCAATTGTTTTAGTCTCTCTGCCAATGTATTTTGTAAAGTATATACATTGTTGAATGAGATGGTATTGAGGTATATATAACTTTAATCCCAAATTTCTATTGAAAGAGAATTTGAAAAATGGAAGCTCCGCACACTACGACAAATCCTAATCCCCAGGAGCCTCTTTGCATACAACCACTGTTTCCTCTCCCCAGTTCTGCTTCTAACTTTTCTTTTATTGTGTTTTTATCTTTTGCCATCCTTTCCATTTATTAAAAAAAAACTGTTGATGATAATACATACATACATACATACATACATATACCAAAGGATTTTTCCCCTTACACGGGGGGGTAGCCAAAAAGAAAAAGGCATAGAAACCACTCCCAACCATTCCATTCCCTATATATTCCACTCCACTCCACCCTCCTCCCTCCCTCCTACCTTGGCATCTCCTGGATGACGGGTCATCCCTGCATCCTGTCCACTGCCCTGGGTCAGAAGCAGTGTCGCAAGACACAGCACATCCACAGCAAGGCCGCTTCATTAAATTCGGCGACCCCCCCTCTCCGTCCCCTCATGCAGAAAAGAAGAAGATGGGGGAGAAATCCCTTCGGGCTGCGTCAATTTTTTTCTCATACATACTTCCTCACCCCTCATCCCCCACCCACTCCCCCTCATGCATCACAGCATCATCCATACACAACCCTTCTTCATTCACCCCTATCTTCTGTCCATTCCCGTCCTTCCTCAACAGACATTCCTCTCTTTTGTAATGCCCCTTTCACCCCATCCATCCATCTCATCCTAGGACGCCCTCTCATATTCACTGCTTCCACCTCTGCCTTCCATACCTCTTTGACTAATCTTTCTTTACTCATTCTTTCCATGTGTCCAAACCATCCTAATACTCTTTCATCAACCCTATCTCCCAGTTCCCTTTCCACCCCTGTTCTCCTCCTCACCTCCTCATTTCTCACTCTATGTGGCCTAGTAACCCCCATCATACTTCTCAGACATTTAATCTCAAACACATTCAAACTCCTCTCTTCCTCTCTTATGTTCCATGTTTCTGCCCCGTACAGTGCTGTTGGCACAATCACTCCTTCATATAACCTCCTCTAAGCATCCATTCCCAGATGTCTATTCCTCATTACACTTTTCAATCCAACACATTTACTCGCTTCTCTCAATCTACATTCTACCTCCACCCCCACTCCTCCCTTTCCTATCACATTCGCACCCAAGTATCTAAAACTATCCACTTCCTCCAGTCTCTCACCCTTAATGCTCACTTCCAGCCTGCTGTCACTCTCTCCCCTTGTACATCTCATCACCTTACTTTTGCCCACATTTATCTTCAGCTTCCTTCTTTCACACACCTTCTCAAACTGTCACTAACTTCCTCAATCCCTCCTCCGATCCTGCTACAAGCGCAGTGTCGTCAGCAAACAACAACTGGCTTATTTCCCACTTTTCTCCATTTTCTTTAACCATCTCCAACCCTTGACCCACTACCCTTGCATTCACCTCTAGCACCACCCCATCCATATATACTGTAGATTGAACAGCTAGGACGACATAACGCATCCTTGACGAAGTCCCACCTATACCTCAAACCATTCACTCTCTCCATTCTAATCCAACACAAGCTCTACTACTCTCGTAAAAACTTTTGACTGCTCTTAACAGCTTTCCTCCTATCCCATATATCTGCAATACCTCCCACAGTGCCTTCCTGTCTATCCTGTCGTAAGCCTTTTCCAGATCCATAAAAGCCCAAAAAACATCCTTACCTTTTCCTATAGCTTTCTCACATATCTGTCTTACCACAAAAATCTGATCTATACAACCCCTACCTGTCCTAAAACCACGGTGTTCCTCACCAATTACTCCCTCTGTTCCTCTCCTAATTCTCTCAATCAAGACCCTCCCATAAGCCTTCCCAACTACACACAAGCTGATCCCTCTGAAACTACTACACTCACACTTGTCCCCCTTCCCCTTGTAAAGCGGAACTATACAGGCACTCCTCCAGTCCTCCGGCACTCTACCCTCTCTTAAACAAACATTAAATAACCTCACCAGCCAGTCCACCATAACTGTACCTCCTTTCTTCAGACATTCTGCATGGCATCCATCCAACCCAGGTGCCTTACCTGCTCTCATCATAACAGCTGCCTTCACTTCATCCTTCCCTATTTCTCCTCCATTTTCCTCACTCATCACTCATTTTCTTAGCGCTTCCCACTGCAACTACCTTTCCCTCCCTATCCTCCTTCACATTTAGCAACTCCCTAAAATACTCTGCCCACCTTCCTCTCATTGCCTTCTCTTCCATTATCATCTCTCCATCTACACCTTTTACCTTTTCTTCTCTACCTGATTCACCTCCTCTTCCTCTCTAAATTTCTTTCCAAAACATCTTTTTATTACCTTCAAAATTTTCTGTCATACTCTTACCCTATTTCACATCTACTCTCCTCTTTGCTTCCTTTATTTTATGCTTAACTTCCCTTCTCTTTACTTTGTACCTATCATACGATTCCCTCGTCCTAATTTGTAGCCAATCTATGAATGCCTGTCTCTTCTCATCTACACCCTTCTTTGCTTCCTCATCCCACCACTCGCCACCCTTTCTTCCATTTCCTCCCGCCCTCCTTGTTCCACACACTATCTTTGCACACCTTATGATTCCCTCCTGGAACCATCCCCATTCCTCCTCCACTCCTAGTTCTACTCTATCCTTCACTCCCTCCCACTCCTCTCTCAGCGTCTTCTTATACTCATTCTCCTTTTCTTTCTCATAGCAGTTCACTCTGAGTACCTCCCTACCTTCTTTTTCATTTAAGCAGTTCACTCTAAGTACCTCCCTACCTTCTGCCGATGATAATACAACGTGGCATTAATGAAACTCAATGCCGAGTACGTAATTTGCTGAAAACTGAAGAAAAAAAAATACAGGCGACCATTTTTTTTTTTTTTTTTTTTTTTTTTTTAGTTTGTGGTTTCCATATGGTGGTGGTCATAAAAGTAGTTGTAGTATCATTAGTGTTGTTACAAGTACTGTTAGAAGTAATGGCGGTGGTTGGTACCTTCAGCGGCCTTTGTGATATCCACCTGTGACAAACAAACCTCGTTATAACAAAAGCTCTATTACAAAAAATATATATAGGAAATGTACCAGATTTCACAAACGGAACAAAATTTGAATAATTTAAAGAACAAGTTCTGGAACTATTACTAAGGTTAGGAGTGTTGGTAATTTCAAATCCTCTTGGATGAAATACACATTGTATTATATGGAGAAAACAAAATCGAAGAAAGAGTGCATCAAAAAGAAAAAGAATCTAACAGAAGGTAAAAGAACAACCGTAGCTATGCCACAGGGAGGCAACGGTTTGCAATGGACTGGCAGCGCGACCAATCAGAATAAAAGGTTAGCTACTAAATATATAGTTCCTCGAAATTGTGCTCTCTGATGACAACCAAGTTTTGACTTGCAATAAAAAGTTTTATTTATATATGGCATGATGAATTATGCCATGGTCAGAGTAGATACCATATAAGGATGAAACCTTTATTAAATGCACATCGTCTCACTTGTTGATTTTTTTTTTTCAAGTACACCTTCAACAAGCGAAACGATGTACATTTAATAGAGGTTCCATCCTCACATGGTGTTTACACTGACCATTTTGTTGGTGATTGTTATTTTGATTCATCAAGTTATGCCATCTTTGAGTTGCGTTGGTGTGCACTGCATTGTACCAGCGTTCCTGTCCTTGTGCGCAATATCACGCTGATATCAAATACCAACACAGCACTAACGAATCCAAGGTGATTTAAGGTCCGTCCAGACGATCGACCACAGCTCGACGGGCACTGCCCGCAAACGAGCAAAGCTCACAGGTACAAATGTAGTGTTGTCTACACGATGCCGAGCTGGCCCGATCAAACCCGAGCACAGCTAGAGCGTGTAGTCGTTCAGACAGGACCTGCAGATTGTGTGCGGTACGATAACTACAAGTATGGTCACCGATAAAGTTCTATTAACTGTAGAATATGAGGTTTCAACCACTGATCTATAGCGGGAGTAGAGACAGACATATCTGTCAAACACTAGACTGACTTGAGTGAACAGTGATAACCTCTGCCCCTTGCCTCCATAGGAAGCCTCGTGTGTCTGGCAGCGACGTAATAATACCGGTCACGGGCAGTCTCTGGTGCTTTCGTTAAAGAACCAACACAGGCACTTTGCCCGTGTTTTAGCGGGCACAAGCGGTAAACTTATTAACGGGCAAACCGCTCGCTTGTGCACGCGGGCAATACTCGATCGTTTGGACAGGCCTTTAGTGAGTATGAAGTAAATGACTATGGGATCCTGCTATCTCGGACAAAATAAGCCACGCCCACTTTCTCCCTTGACCAATCAAATTAAATAAAAGAAAATATCCATTTCAAAGTTTTTGCGCCCTAATCATACCGAAAAATTAAAACTCATGTCGGGCTATTGATCTGATGCATGACATGGGAACATTATACGACTTTTTTTTAATGTTGAGTATTTTGTTTTTATATACAGTATTCATTTCATCCTAAAAATAACTTGTTTTGCAAATTTGTATCACCCTTTTCCTTGCGGCTTCGGGTTGAGCAGAATGACCTGGCGACAAGTACGATAAATATAAAGTTTTAATACTACAACAACGAACTACGTATATGCATAATTTTGATATATGATACATGATCAGATTCGGACAGCTCATTGTTGCCACATCTCGCCTCACGTTCCAGCCGCTCTGCCATCCACGTGAGATGGCAATTACACCTGTAACAAGGGCTACAATGGTATGCCTGTACCTACGCCATCAAAGGCTTCCGGGCCGATAACACGCCCGAGGATCGATTCTGTGATGTTCCGCGAGCAGCGAATCTATTGTCTTGCCCCGGAAGCTGAGCGTTGGTCTTCTGGGCTCCATCGGGAAACAACTTTGTCGTCTTTTGTGAAAAAAAAATTGCTGCGCGGAATGTCTGTTTACTTTGTTATCAACATGTTATTAACATTACATTAAATATTATTAATATTACAGGTTAGTTCTAACTTGGCTGAGCGTTGCGTAGGGTTTGTTTATTCATTTATTCAATTTATTTATCTATTTATTTATTCATTTATTTATTTGATGCTTGAAAGTTGCATCTTTTGGAGTCTCGATCATCATATATTCTAATCCTATCTGGCGTTGCCGCAGCAATATCTATTTACTTGCCCGGGCTCTCTAGAACGCCCTAATGCATACAAATCTACGTCATTCTTCGCAGACCGTTGATCTTCAGGAGTTAGGCGCCGGTTTCTTAGAAGGAAAAAATAGACTCCTTTCCTACTGTGTGGTACTTTTCCTTCGATTCCACATGCCGCTAGGCGATTTCATTCTCCGAGGCGCTCCCTCAGTTAAAAAAAAATCTCGACCTACTCCACCTCCCCACCCACCCCTTTTTTATTTATTTATTTATTTATTAATAAATTTTTTTTTTAATCCTGGACCCACAAAGAATTTGATTGAGGTTCAGTGCCCACATGGGACGTCATCTAAACGTTCAGTCTGTCCTCCCCAAGAGGACATTTGTCTTTCGCGTGTCCATGACCACTTGACGGAGTGAGAACGACACTGAGGACAATGGGATAATACTTTCGTTGATCGTATTTAGGGTTCAAGATGGTACCAGAGGAAAAATTCGTTCTTTCCTGAACTCGAGAAAAATAGACTAACAGACTATTGGCTATTAAACAATTAGGTAAACAATAAAAAATTGAACAAGTGGAGAAGTTAGTTCCTTTCTGAGCTCACGAAAAATACAGACAGACAAATAGACAGACTGATA
Source organism: Oratosquilla oratoria (assembly GCF_046742065.1). Taxonomy (NCBI): domain Eukaryota; kingdom Metazoa; phylum Arthropoda; class Malacostraca; order Stomatopoda; family Squillidae; genus Oratosquilla; species Oratosquilla oratoria. Next base: position 17,648,397 of record NC_134818.1, on the reverse strand, counting down.
GACTATTAGCTATTGAACAAATAAATATATACATGAATGAATAGAGTTTAATGAATAATGAAAAATAAAATAAATGTAGATAAACAGAACATGAAAATAAACATACACAATATAAACAAAAATAATAGAACAAAACAAAGTAGATAAAAAGACTAATAAACAAAGACGTAAATAGATTGATAACAAAATAAAAAAGCTAAATAACTGTATAACCGAATCAACAAACAAATTAGATAAACATAAATAATTACATAGATGAATGAATAAAAGACATTTATACAGGAGAGCTGATTTCGTCGTGGCTTCCTATCCTGTCAATTTGAACGCTCAGTTTGACCCCCGTCCCATTTCGTCTCACTTTATCACCTCGGCTGTCAATTTCCTAACAATTACCCTGTCTAATTATCTGTCTGGTTTAACTCACACGCACCGACCCCTCTTTGCCATTTTGTGACCAAAGATGGCGTCGGGAGGGAGGGAGAGGGGGGCAAACGGGGGTTGCAATCCTCTTCACCATCAATTAACCTCTTCGTTGTTTTCATAATTTAGTGTTGGATCGGAAATATCCATCGCTTTTACCCGTGTGGGCAATATCACACGGAAGATATATATTCATAAACGTGGTAAAGGAGGTATTTAAAGAGGGCAGCAGAACAGGTTGGTGTAATATAGTCACCATTTTTTTTAAGTAGAGATCTATTCCTTGACCATAATGTTGTCACTATTATCATTTACATTGTTATAAATATATATATATATATATATATATATATATATATATATATATATATATATATATATATATATATTCCCATCGTTGACACCTGGTTTCATTTGTTGTGACTAGCATCAGTGGTATAAATATATGCAGCTGCTCCGCGTCAAACCCTCACGACTCACAGCTGCTGCCACTACTTCGCGCGCGCGCGCACACACACACACACACACACACACACACACACACACACACACACACACACACACACACACACACACACACACACACACACACACACACACACACACACACACACACACACACACACGGGGCACTACAAGCATAACTCCTCTTCCCGTAGAATACAACTAGGTAGGTAAATAAACGCGCGCGCGCGCACGCACACGCACACACACACACACACACACACACACACAGACACACACGGGATTCACGAGCATAGCTCCTCTTCCAGTAGAATACAACTAGTTAGGTAAAAACATTTATATGATCAACACTATTATATGGTTCAGAAGCGTGGACAATCAGCAAAAAATTGCAGGAAAACTTAGAAGCAGCAGAAATGTGGATATGGAGACGAGTATTAAGAGTACCATGGACAGCGAAGAAAACAAATGAAGAAGTATTGAGAGAAATGGAGACAGATAGGGAATTGATGACAACAATAAGGAAAAGACAGTTGCGATTCTTAGGACATATAATGAGGAGGGAAGGGTTGGAAGAGGTGGTGATGACGGGAATGGTGGAGGGAAGGAGAGCAAGAGGAAAGCAGAGGGAGAAGTATATGGACGGGCTGATAAGGGCGACGGGAAAACAACTCAAACCAGCACAGATGTTACAAGTAACTAGGGACCGTGAACGGTGGCGCTCCATGGTTGCCGAAGTCCAAGAGAATATGGCACGACGGTAAGGTAAGGTAAGGTAAAAACACGCGCGCGCGCGCACACACACACACACACACACACACGGGACACCCATGAGCCTAGCTCCTCTTCCCGTAAAATAAACTAGAATACACACACGCGCGCGCCCACACACACACACACACACACACACACACACACACACACACACACACACACACACACACACACACACACACACACACACACACACATAAGTATGATAATTGGAGAATGATAGACAGGACACCGCGAGGTTTGCTCCTTTCCTGTACACAGCAATTCTGTACACGCGCGCCCGCACACGCACACACACACATACACAAAATCCTATATCAACTGAACAAGTTTTTGAACTCCGGTTCCACTTGCTCGGTGAAATTGGAGACAAATTACGCCCGGCGGAGACATGTGGCAACTTCGTTACTGTGCCCTTTTTGAGGTACTCCGGGTTATTCGGAAACTGTTGATTGGTAAACTGAGCCCTGTCTCCATTCAAGTGCACCGCGTTAATTTGTCCCGTTAAAAGAAACATTTACTAAAGGAGAACAGTGTTAATAATAAACGTTGTTATGATATTGTTCATAGAAAGAAAAAAGCCATGCGTGATGAATTATAACTTAAGTTCGTTTTTAATTAAATTTTGAATCGTTCCCTCTACCTCATTCTACCTCCCTCCCCACCCACCTATCCTTCCTAACTCTCCCACAGGCAACACAAACATGCGCACATACCCACGCAACACGCTCATCCGGCTGCACACATACCATCCGAATAACACAGCTGTACACTCAGCTGTACACACGCGCACACACACAGTATCCGTAACAACAGGCAAACATACACACACACACATGCGTATCCGCAACCACGTGCACACACACACACACACAATATTATCACAAGCACGTGTATAAAACGTACATCCACACATACGTCATTGCATACACACACGTAGACACACTTGCACACACACACACACACACACACACACACACACACACACACGTGTATGTGTATGTGTGTGTGCACGTGCGCGCACACATGTATGTATGAGCGTGCGTGTCTGTGTATGTGTGTGTGTGTGCGCGTTTATATATATATATATATATATATATATATATTGTGTGCGTGTTTCCCCATGGCCTTGGGTCACGTGTTGGACTCGTGATCGACAGCTATTTCCCTCCCGGAAGAGAGCTCAGAGCTTATATATGACCGATCTATGGGTAATGCTGTGACCTTACACGCACATACACACGCAACTTGAGCCCTGGGCGGGATTAGAGCCCGGACCGCCGTAGTGGCGGCCGGGAACTCTACCACTGCGCCATCGTGTGTGTGTGTGTGTGTTTACCTAGTTGTATTTTATGGGACGGGAGCTATGCTCGTGACCCGTTTTCGTATCTCTCCACGTCCAGTTTTGTCTTGAAAGCGTGTATAGTTCTGGCATTCATTGTTTCACTGTTCAATTTGTTCCAGACATCGATCACTCTGTGTGGAAAGCTATTACTTTTCAGGTCTCTTTTGTAATTGTCTTTCTTTAGTTTCTTTTCGTGTCCTCTTGTTTCCCTCTTGTCCCATTTTAATGGGTCATCTCTATCGAGAACTTCCATCCCTTTCATAATTCTGAAAATGGTTAACAAATCGCATCTTTCCCTTCTCTGTTCTAGTGTTGGCAAGTGTAATTTCTCCAATCTTTGTTCATATTTCAAGTTTGATGGTGTGGTTGCCATTTTTGTCGCTGCTCTTCTCTTTGGATTCTTTCTAATTTTCTTGTGTTTTTCTTTGTGCTAGGTGTGTGTGTGTGTGTGTGTGTGTGTGTGTGTGTGTGTGTGTGTGTGTGTGTATGTGTGTGTGTATGTGTGTGTGTGTATGTGTGTGTGTGTATGTATGTGTGTGTGTGTGTGTGTGTGTGTGTGTGTGTGTGTGTGTGTGTGTGTGTGTGTGTGTGTGTGTGTGTGTGTGTGTGTGTGTGTGAGTGTGTGTGCATGAGAGAGAAGAAGAAAGAGAGAGTCTTCTATTTTTGGAATAATAATTCTACACGTTTACTCACCGCTTGTGGGCATCACTTACTACTAATCTGCTCAATTACTACAAAATTCACGACAGAATGACCTCGTACGTATTGTTCTTTCTTGCGTTCCCCTACACATCACTGTTGTAATTTCTATTAAAAATAAATGCAATATGGGATTTATACACTATATATCCTCATTTCCCCTTGGATACATAAATATTTATGTGACATTTGAAATTAAGAACAAGAAACGTGGAAAATAGAATTGAAGTAACATCACTTAGGGAGCTCTTGACCTTGACATTGTAAGCTTTGTCGCAAAAGTGTTATACTGAACAAGTCTGCTAGAACATGTAGCTTCAAGTTTTGTATTAATGATAAGAACTGACCTTCACAAGTTACTGACATTATTTAGTATTGATATGTACAGATACGATCCACAGTTTTACCATACCCTTGTGGTCGGGAGCTTTGTAACAGACAGCGAAAATCCAATAACTTTAGTCACCCCTTAAACATTGAATTATGTGAACGCTGTCGACTGGGAATGCGGTAGTTTCTCAGAATATATCACTGATGCACTTGAGTTATACAGATTAATTCATGAAGCCTGGTCATCATGACTATACGTAAGTATATTTCTGTTTTAGAATGTTATTTTGACATCATTCAGGTTCGCTGTAACAGGGTGCGGATACACAAAACTTCATTGTAACTGACAAGGCCGTGGAAATTGTAACTAGTTTACCACCTCAAGTTTTGCAAATGGCTACAGGATCTGCTATAACTTATACTCAAACACCTGCCTCCGACAGTGCTAACGTAATATTGTAAGTGGTGGATTTTACAATCGTCAATCTCTACATACATCTTTTGATGTTGGTTCCAGCCAATGAGAACTTGGCTTATCATGGTGCCTCAACCAATGACAATACATCTCGTGGCCGCTAAAACGTAAATACAGATGCGTCGCGTACAAGAAAAGCCATTGACCCCCCTCCCCCAGCTTAAAAGAACTTATGGTGATCATTCAAGATTAACAAATAAATTCCGAAGAAAAAAAAAATCCACCTAAAAATTCTGACGACAAATTACTGTAGTTTACAGTGTTTGAGGAAGCTATCACCACAGGAGACTTTATGGAATACGGCAGGTCAATGGGGTAAAGAATCAACCCTACTCCATAATGTTAATAATGGTTACCCTCGTACAGAAGCTGGAAATGTATCCTATTTTCAATTTAAGAATTACAAAACCAAACAAGAGTGGGGAGTCAGGGGAAGAGATAAAAAAAAAAAAATATTCAAACACTAACTCTCTCAACAGCTGCCGTTACAAGACCTTTTACGAGATCAATCAGCTATTTTGAGTTCACTGCTGAACAAAGGCCTCTCTTATACCATTCCATGACTTACAAGACTGCGCCAACCTTTACCATTCAGACAAATTTCTATTTCATATATCCACCTTCTGTCTAGTCTCCCTCTTGCACGCTTTTCATCTCGTGGCATCCACTCAGTAACACACTTGCTCCATCGATCATAATTCGTTCGATCTAACCTACCTATCCAATTCCACATATTTTCTTTTACCGGCATCACAATATATTATCTTTCACTCCAGTCTGCCTTCTTTGTGTCTTTAAGAATTATTCCTGCAATACCTCTAGAATGGAAAGCGGCTAATGTAACTCCCATATATGATAAAGGTAACATATCTGGTCAGACCAGAAAGACCATAGCAACTACTAACCAATTAATTTATAAAATGTATATATTCTCCAAGATCCTAACAAAGAGATTAAATAATAAAGGGTGACTATAGTTGTTGGAACTTCACTGTCTGTTACACAGCTCGCGACCAGAAGGGCATGTAGGGAGCCAGGGTGTGGTAGAAAGCGTGGTTTGTGGCTCTACATTCGAGGATGCTATTTTCAAGCCCTGTTCACACTAGCGGTTTGAACCCCGATGGTTCAATTATACTGTCAGTCAATGGGGGCGTTCACATACAACCACGCAGTTTTTCCTTGACTATGCGGTACCGCCGTGGTTTTTGCGCGGTTCAAACCGCTATTATAATCAGGGCCTTTAGGCATACAGTCAGTAAATGCTCATCATGTAAAGCTGTTTATAAATGGCTCTGAATTACGTATCACACCTTAAGAAAAAATATTTAACTGGCTGTTATGATAAAGTAGTAAGCAGCACGACGAAACAAAACGGTATCTGATCGAGACATTATGGCATCAGGCAAATACCAAACTTTAACTTATCAACATGAAATATTTACCTTACAAGTAAATTGAAAAACACCAAAAATACCTGTGCACAAAACAGAGTTAATAGACACTCATCCTTAACCGATTAAAATACATTTCTATGTGTATCATCATCATGCCTTTAGTAGTTGTACTCACCGTAGCATCGTCAGTCTTGTTTTTGGATTAAAGATCATTTCAACAACACTGCACAAAATAATTTCGTTTTCATCACTAAATATATAAAACCTTAATTAATTCCACAAATTCGTTAACGTAAATTTAGATGGCCTGGATTGACAGTCATATTGAAATCCCTAAGTCTCATACACACAATTTCAATGGTGACCGTAACCCAAATGCCTGGCAACCTGCGCTGGGAAAGCAGGTGAGCAAGAAAGGACGTTTTTCATTGGTTAAGAGTAGTGACGTTCTTACTCGGCAACCAGTCATAGGGCTTGTTCTTTCCGGGTTTCGGTACCAAGTCTGCGAGCAACAATTAATTGCCATTTGCGCTATGATTGGATAGACAATATTGTTTTGAGTTTCTGAAAATCTAATACTAACGAAATGATGACCCATTTTGAAAAGTTATTTCTCATTAATTCCAGACAGTTTTAGTTGGTTGAGGGGAAGCGTCATTGTAACATGATGTTTAAGACTATCTAGACCAGTTGCCACAAGGCATATATACATATATATACTTTTTTTGCCAGTGTCAGACAATCCTCTTTAAATTAGGGTCACCTCTGTATTAATTAAATGCATTGTATATTGTGAAGGTAATTGTAACCATTTCATAAATGTCATCTAATTTGCATTTACGTAAGCGATATTTCCAGGATCAATCGGAAAAAACATATTCAAAACAAACAAACACACACACACACACACACACACACACGTTCGTTCGAATCCTGCCCAGGGCTGAAAATAATTTCAGTATCGCTGCGCTTCGAATCGTTACTTCAACTCTCGTGGGCGGGGAGCTTGGTGTGTGTGTGCGTGAAAGGTCAAAGCATTACCCATAGATCGGTCATACGGGCTCTGAGCTCTCTTCCGGGAGGGAAATAGCTGTCGATCACGAGTCCAACACATGATCCAAAAGACCTAGGTGAATCACATATAAACGCTGAAACAAAAGTGATTCATCTGGTGGTTTTGAAATGTTTCGTTCTTTTCCTTAATTCTTTAATTCAATTTAAGTTTGGTATGCGTCTCTATCTAATGAAGATATTGCAGTGAATGAAATACACTAATACATAATATCTTCTCCAACCTACGCTATACATGTAAAAGATTACAAACAAGATGCTTAGAAATACGATACAGTGAAAGCAAAAACTCGAATTATTCATTAGGATTGTGGTTTTGCATTGCCCCGTGAATGTATGTGCTACCATTCAAGAATGGAAAAGAAATCCTGAGCTACAGTTCCGGCTTACGTGGGTCAAGGATTGGTGTCAGCTCGAACATGGATTCTCATGCATATCACTTAACATGAAACAAATATATATGTTCTATTCAAACTACTGGGTGCGCTGGTTTAAGTGATTGATATCATCTGGCAACACCCGAAACACAACCTGTAAAAGGCGTTATAGTCCGTTTTTTATGATAGTGCTGTCAAAGTCATCAACACTTCGTGTCCACACGAGCCGTAGCATTATAAATGTTTTATTATTTCATTGTTCTTAAACTTTCAGGAAGAATATTATCCTTCCAAATGTAGTACAAATGACAGCTATTTTGAGATTTCAAATTGGTTATAGAGACAGGCAAACTTGATACTGAAACCCAGTTCAAATGAGCAATGTGATTGGTCCTGAAATAAAGACGACTCTGCTCTTAACCAATAACAGGCGTCTTTGTATCACCTACGAAACCGTAACCGTTTACAAGTTTTACCAACAATATTTGCTATTTTTTATATACTTCATTATAAGTAATAAAGTTATATTTCAACTATTTATATTTGAATTTATTGTTCATTCGTTTCTTTATCTATTTAAGATAAATTTCATGACGATTAGTAAATTTACACCTGTTCGGGTGTTCGCATATTTTTCAAGCACAGATCATTTGATTTAAAGTCGTCTTCAAAAGTGAGTACGCTCGACATTGTGTGACTTAATTAAGATAGCAGACCATTAAATTTAAATTATCGGAAACAAGATTGTGGAATAATTAAAGCCTGGACAAAGTCTGGTTTTTATACATTTAGTGATCGAAAAGATATATAGTGGTTTTTCTCTCAACCAAAGAAGACATCAAAAATGAAATCATCTTCGACCAACAGGAAGTTTCGACGAAACTATGGTGAGTACAAAAGCACAACATAAACATTAGGATACACAAACAAATGCACTTGGTTTGATAGGTACAGAATCTATTCTGATATTTAGGTATTATAAATGTAATATATTGTTTCCTAGATTTTCATGATCTTTATTTTAGATGTGACATTTACGTGGTGTTGCCATATTGTCACAGCTAACTTTATTTTCGTCTTACTGTTTGTGGTCTTCTCTACATATAACGTGAAAAATTATATTATCTAGTATTTATGTTAGGGTGTCAGTTCAAATTACAGATGAAATTACCTTTACGTGACCAGTATTTACTTACTGACTTGTAATTTTAATTGTATTTGCTGAAGCCTACAAGGTATAGCAGATTGTCAGTAGATTGTGAAGGTCGATTTAAGGGCTTATCACACTGGGCTTCCACGGGCTTCACCAGCGCCGACCGTTGAGTGTGTTCGTTTAATTATAAATGACTTCGGTTACAATTACTCATTTTTTAAATTTCAAATTATCTTTCCGTCGTACATAGGAAAGGTATTTGATGGACTGAGATATTGCAAACCTATACAAATGTTAGACATACTGTTGGAATGTTCTTAGAGAAATCTAGACTAATGCAAGCGAAGTCATATTCTAGATATTCAAATGGAGGTTGGATGTGGGAGGTAAAAATAGCTCAGTGTGATAATCCTTTTATAAGTTCAATACAAAACATATAGTTACACATTGTAGCAGACTTGTTCGATGTAACACTTTCAGGTGACGTCGCTTCTAAAGCCTAGGCCAAGAACTCCTTGGGTGAGTGTTACTTAAAAATTTTATTTTACAAAATTAAAATTAGAAACACATTTCTTAATCTTAATTTCAAACATCACTTACAGGCTAATGTATATGGGGATGATATGTGGACGTAATGATACTAAATCAATGTTTTGTTAAGTATATTTTTCAACATTGATGTGAAGATGCACATTCTTTTTGATAGACAAGTTTGTATTTGGTCGTTTCGGTAAAACTCCAGAAACACGCAAACACGGATATTCAACATGAAGTTTACATTGCCCAGTAGCTCCTAACTTAATCTACTTCATAGAAAACGGAAGAAGTGAGGAATGAGCTTGCGTGATACTGGAATAATGACGTAATTTCTTTGTGAAGCTTTCATTGTCGAGAGAGGTTAAAGTAAATGTTAGTCTCAAACAGTGGTGTAGTTGTTAGTGTCACCAGTTCTAACGCTGTGGTACCGAGTTCGCGCCACGCTCATGCCGTCAAAGGTTTCTTTTTAAACTGCAAAGCACAAATTGGACTATATGAGTTCTTGCATCTCGCTGAAAATGTAATTGTTGTCGATCACAGAACAGGATGAACTACACACACACACACACACACACACACACACACACACACACACACACACACACACACACACACACACACACACACACACACACACACACACAATTAATAGACATTTGGAACAAGTTAGATGAGAAAGTGGTGTGTGCAAAAACAATACATGAATTT
>NC_134818.1:17623649-17633649 GCF_046742065.1 Oratosquilla oratoria | reverse complement strand
GAAAATGTCCCATGGCCTGGGAAGGAGGTTAAACTAGCCTCGGTTAAGAGGCTGCCATCTCTTTATATGTGACAATATTTCTGTGTACTTGTATGAAAGAATAATTCTTGTGCGCTTTATGCACGCTAGTTGACTATCACTGCCATATGATGTACTTTGAATAGTTCTGGGTATATACTTGGACTAAATATATATATATATATATATATATATATATATATATATATATATATATATATATATATATATATATATATATATAGTATATATATATACTATTTGAAATATAACTGGGTTTCGGTCGCTCGTGGCTTTGTTCAGTCTAGTTTTATTCAGTTGTTAAGCAGCCACTGGACTGGAAGAGATTTACGGTGGTATTCTTCAAAAAATCCCTTCTTATGTAAATCTTACATAAATCCTTGGAAGGGAAAGATATATACAAGGAAAGAATTTTTTTAAGAATACCACTGTAAGAATCTTACGGTGGTATTCTCAAAAAAATCTTTCCTTGTATAAATCTTTCCTTTCCAAGAACTTATATAAGATTTATATTAGATTTTTTTTTTCAAGAATACCACAGTTAGATATTAAGTAACTTTCAATAATCTGTGTTATATATTTATGAATGTTATTTGAGTTGTTTATTTTATATGGTGTTAGATTTTCATTTGTATATACACTGTTTTTATTTATTTAATTAGTTATTTTTTAATGAATGGCACCCAAAATACCAAAATCAATATATCAATTACAAAACTATTATAAAAAAGGGAACCTGTTATTTTAGTCTAATCCTAAGAGTTAAAGTACGCTTTGTTCGATGCAAGTATTGTTGGCCTACCACCACAGCTAATGATGGGTGACGCGCATCCTACCTGGCATCATCATATTTGGGTAAACGCGTTGGTTATAGATTCGGTTAAGATTATCGACCTTGTAAGTTGCAGCTCGAAGCAAAACAGACTAATTCAAACACAAACAAATTAGTGCTCTAGACCCGGGGTTCTCAATCTACATTCACGTATACCCCGTAGTTATACACTACTGTTTCTTAAACTACTGGAGATGACCTCAACAGTAAATATAATCGTTTTGCATTCCCTAACTGCTAGTGGCTTTTGGTTGGCGGTCCCTTTTATTGACCCTCGTGGCCAATTGAGTTCCATAAACCACAGGTTGAGAACCACTGCTCCAGACAATCGTTTGGCGATCCTCATTGATCCATGAAGGATCATCGTTGAGCGATCATCGCACCTTGAGAGAGGATTCGCGAGCGCTAGATAAATATTGAATTTTATATTCACCATAGATCCCTTTCCCCGTTGTCCCAATCAACGGTTTCCCATTGAAAGAAATGAAAGAAAACGCACCCTGCAGCAGTGCAAGAAGGTTTCATTTCATGCTCATAATGAGTGGGCACTACTTTTTCTCAATTATTATGAAATTTTCCGACTGTTTATCTTAAAGTTTAATAATACTTTGTGCATGTCATTTGAGATAATGAAACCTGTGAGTGTGTGCTTGTGTGTATGTGTGTGTGTGTGTGTGCGCGCGCGTGTGTGTGTTTGTGTGTGTAAAAAAACTACATCTAGTAAACAACACCATTCTAACTGCACACTCTCATAGCATCTAAACGTAATCAACTCGCCGTGTCCATAAAAAGAATAATATATGTAATGTAGGGCAGGGCGTGGCGTTTCATCCAATAGCACCCTGTAGTCTCTCCTAATGAAGATGAGTGGGCTAGGATACTTATGATACCTCATTTACCATTTGGGATGAAGAAGATTGGACAGAACTGCTCAGGAATTAAAGGGGTTATCACATTGGACAATTTTTCCCCAGACTGTTGGAGCAGATGTGCAGTCCGTAGCTTTAGGGAAGGAATTTGATATGCTGGAGGAGAAAAATGTTCCTTCAGCATATCAAATGACATTCCGTGTACTTCTATCAAGCAAACAGAACAGTTTGCCATGGTGATTCTGCGGCATAAAATGTTCTGGAGGTGGACGGTATGGAGGAAATATATTCCAGTATGATAGCCCCCTAAGGCCGTTGAGAAGACAAGCAGGCATATGAGTTGGAGTTCGGGCGAGTTCCGTTGTTAACATAGTGTTAATATCCCTTTTTTTCTAAAAGTAACTGTTATTCTTTGCGTAGTATCAATATGAAGTACTGTGTCTTCATACATTGCTTCTGACCCACGGCAGTGGGCGGGATACAGGGATGACCCGTCATCCACGAGGAGCTAAGATGAGAGGGAGGAGCGGGTGGCGGATGGGAGTGGGAACGTATCTTTTGACTTGGCTACCTCTCTTATAAAGGGGAAAAAAGCCTTTGGCATATAGATAGATAATAATTGGGTGATGAAGACCTTATATAGCAATTCTGCCTGTTATCGTCAAAGGAGGAAGAGTTAATGAAGATAGATATGAGAAGCTAAGTTGGTAAGCTGAATTTGTAGTAAGACAATAAACTAGACATAAAACACGGATAAGCGTGAGTATCTCGTGAGACAGACATTGAATGCCCGAGGCAGGACAAATTCAGAAGAGGAACTAAGAATTGTAATGAAATAATTCTGAAGTAGTAATAAAACATCAAGATGGGAATAGGAAAGGAAAGGACCTGAAACAACAAAACAAATAAAAAAACAGGACTCAAGATTCTAATTGTAATAGGTATTGTATCAATGAGATCTCTCAGCTGAATAGAATCACCTGTTCACCTAGAAATGCGATATCAGTTTTCCCAGATTTATGCAAGGTATGCATTGGAGGACTGGGGCTAGTTAGACGCTCAAAGAGGACGGGGGAAGAGCTGGGGCGGTTTAGAATGCAAATAGGCGTCTCTAGTGACGTGGGAAAGGGCGTGGTTGTGATCTGTGAATGGATGGTTGTGAAAGCCGCCGAAATTATTTTGCCCAAGTGGGCAATCCGGCAGACGATCAGGCAGAGTGCGGTTGGTTGGGCCAAAAATTCAAGGAAATAGATAAATAGATAGTAAACAAATTAATACGTAAAATAGAAATAAAGAAATAAGTGAAGAATAATGAATAAGAAAAAATAAGTGAAGTTGATTAGATAAAAAAGGAAAGATAATGATTGTATACATACGCGCATGCGTGGTAAAGGAAACTAGACAACGCTTTAACAAGGTTTAGCATACCCTCTCCCATATGACAACGTCGAGACTGTATAAATTCAAACCAGGCTTAATGACCACCTTATGAGTCGATAGCCTTAAAAAAAAAAAAAAAAAAAACACTCTCCGCTACACCTACAATGACGCCTTTAAAATTGTTTTCCTGCCCAACGGCGCCTTACAATTTCATTCACGGAAAACAAATCTGCGTATACGTAGTAACCCAAACACAACGATGATACTCCCCACATATTTTATTATGACTAATGTCAGGCGATGTCATTCGCCAAAGACTAGTACATACGAATAGTGCTCCTGCCAGGTGGACATCGGAGAGAAACATCTCCCTGTCGCCTTTAAATAAGCACGTCAAAAAATACATAAGAAATACGCCAAAACGCGTAAAAAACGTAGACAGGACAAAGCACTTAAGAAATCAACATAATACGCCCAAAAAACGTCAAATGCTTCGAAGTAAAAAAAAAAAAAAAAAAAAAAATACGAATACCCTCATCTTCATCTGGGCAATGTGTTCCATTCCACAGGGCTTATCGATGTCAAGGGCGTTCCATGGTTCCATGGAGGAGAATTGATTCGCCTGGAGTCATCCAAATGAAACTGGAAAATACCATCCGGCTAGGAAGGGGAAGTTGAGGCGAGTTGATAACATAGTTATGTTGGCACTAAATTGACAGTTGACGCCGGAAGTCCGACATGACGACAGCGCGACAAATTGACCAGCAACTAATCTATTCTGTTCTGTTCTGCTCCGTCCTATGGTATTCTATTCTATTTCATATTATTCTATCCCATTTTACTTTATTTTACTTGATCTTATTTTGTTTTATTCTAACTTTTTAATTTATTTTATTTTTCTTACCATTTCGTTTTCTTTTACTCTATTATATTTTGTTTCTTTCTATTCTAATATCTTGTATATCTCTATTCATTTCATCCCATCTTAACTAGTCACACAGAACAGTATCTTGTGTGTAGGAAAACCTGACACCACCACCAACACCTCTGCTACCACCTCTACCACCACCAACGCCGTCACCACCATCGCCACCACCACTTCTATTACCACCACCACTACTAACACTACCACCACCACCATTACCATCACCACCACCACTGCCACCACCACTACTAACACTATCATAACCACCACCATCACCACTTCTACCACCGGCACCATCATCACCGCTACCGCTCCCACCACTCCCACCACCACCACCACTACTACCATTACTACCCTATCATCACTACCATCGCCACCCCCACCACCACTTCCTCCACCAACATCACTTCCTCCACCACTTCTTCCACCATCACCACTTCCTCTACCACCAACACTACTACCATCAACACAACTACAACCACCACTACCACCAACGCTATTACCACCACCATCACCACCACTACAGTCATCGCACCACCACCGTCACCACACCATCACTATGATTACACCACCACACCAGCGCTACCTCCATTACCACCACCAGCCACGCTAAAAAAGATGAACGAGTCAAATATGTGGGAGCCACGGCAGGTGGGGAGGATTCCCGCCAACAGCGAATCATAAAACGCGGCTGCAAGGACACGCAAGCATCACCCCCTTCCCCGCCCCCAACACACATATACACTCTTGGATCAACGGGTTCTGCGTGCATGTATGCACGTTTTCTTAGCGTTCAGGCACGCAGAGAGATATGTGGTGCCCACAGAAATTAAAAACTAAAATTATCACGATGTTAGATGAAAGAGAACGAGGTTTTGGGGGGGGAAATGGGAAAAATGCTGAATAACTCGACAGTCATATCGTCGTGGAATGGAAAAATAGACACTAAAAATTAAAAAATCTAAGCTATCGCGAAATCACGGACGTGACATGTTACGTTGGATGTCTTTTGTTTAATCAACCTCAGTGAAATGAAAACTTGTTCCTTACACAAAATAAGTAAATAAGTATAAAGTAGGTAAATGAATGATGAATGAATGAATAGTAAGATAAATAGGAAAATAAATGAATAAACAAATAAACAATAATAAATGAAAGGGTGTTTTGGTAACCTATATGATCCAACGAAGTGATGCTGGTCACTAATGGACAAAGGCTATCAAATAAGGAGCGACAGTGAAACCAACAAAATCAGGTCAGGCGTACCAACCACAACCAACCCGTAATAGCTGACAACCGCGCTGCCACTGACTTCACAAAATAAACAATCCGAATTTTTCTTTCGATTTTTTTTTTTTAACCATCACATTTTATTTACAACTCTTTCCGGAATGCTGATTTTGTCAAATGTATGTTTATTATTTGTTTATTCATTTATTTTTATTTATTTATTTTAACATTTCAAATGTATGTGATGGGTGGTATGGAGCCTACGCTAGGAGGCGCACAGGTGTGCATGGACTGTTAGGGCAGGTGGCAGTCACTGCTAGGAATCGGAGAGGAGTGCGGGATTCGAACCCACAACTAAACTAGTGTAAGACCAGCACGCTTCAGCTTACGCCACCAGCTCACATGATAATATATGATAGATAATTGATAACTCTATAGAACACCTCGGTCATAAATAACAAAATAATGAATACTAAATATCATATGAATATTAGAATATTAGATGTTAAAAGGTTTTGGTATATTGTATATCAAACATCAGTTCTTTGTTTCGCACAATGTATTTGGGTGATAATTACTCCATCAATCGGCTCTGTTTAAGGTATTGATAACATATTTTATGTATTTAATATCTTAGGAACTTTAGTGACATTTCTATGAACTAGAGTTATGTAATATCCTTTCGTGATTGGAGACCAGTCTCCACTCAAAAAAAAAAAAAAAAAAAAAAAAAAAAAATTGCTGATCACTTTTAACTTGTAATATACTTCCGTTCTGTTACACTCCTTAACGTGGCGGCACACCAGGCTAACATGCTACTTGCTTTTGTTATTCTAGACTTCCGTAAGTTAATATCTTAGGAATTCTAGTGACATTTCTATGAACCAGAGTTATGTAATATCCTTTCGTGATTGAAGACCAATCTCCACTCAAAAATTAAAAGAAATGCTGATCACTTTTATGTTATATTATGCCTCCGTTCTGTTACACTCCTTAACGTGGCGGCACACCAGGCTAACATGCTACTTGCTTTTGTTATTCTAGACTTCCGTAAGAACATCTCGACGATGTGTCTAACATTCGTATATGTTTAACTTCTCTTAGTTCGTCATTCAGCTTCTCATTATATGACGCAAGAGTAATATGACATTTGAAAATTTTAAAAATAAAAGATCGTAATCGAAGTCGTTTCTACTCGAACGAAGTAGAAAAAGCAATTAGCATGCTAGCCAGAAATGACTGTCTGCCACCTCTATTACTCCAGTTCTTCAGTGATGTAATGTTCTCATGGGGAAAAGGCTGTGGCTGTTTTCAACAACATTCCAATACCTCTGTTGCAATTAACCTTTATGCATCAAAGGGATTTAAGATTCAAACATCCATTTGTATCGTTTCCCAATAAACACCGACAATAAATCATAAGATAGCAAAGGATTTCGGTGTAGTCATGTGTGTCATGAACAATGATGAAGGTGTCGTGTGTGTAAAGGCGAGATTTATCAGAAATTTAGTTAGAAACGGATTTAACCCTTTGAGATAAGCGAGGAGCTTCCCATAAGCTGAATAAACTTGTCGGAGATCGCGTTATTACCAAAGGTTAATCGCTATAAGATGACGAAACTCCAAAATGAGCTGATTGAGATAAGTTTTGATCCTCTTAAGGTCTTAGCACATTGGCTATCTTTCCTCCAACTGTTGGATTAGATTTGCAGTCCGTAGATTTAGGGAAGGAATCTGATATCCTGTAGGAAAACAAATTTCCTCCAGCATATCAAATGAGATTCTATGTAAATTGTCGAGAAAAGAAAACAGTTTGTCATAAGGATTATGCAGTGGAAAATGGTCTTGGGGTGGGAGGTACCACCAATGAATTGGAGGTTGGAGGAAAAATATGCCAGTGCGATAACGCTTTTATATTTGACAGGTCTTTCTTCAAAGAAATCGAATCTGTTGTTAATAGGTTTTGGTCGTCTTGTAATCGAAAGGTATTTCTTCAAATGCATCGAATCGTCCATCATTAGAACAAGAATATAAGACGTTTTCTTCTCAGGAACTTGTACCAAAGGCTTGTAGTTCTTGTCCCTGATGTGAGCAAAGGAAAAAAAGGGGACTATATAATCAACAACCTTGGTTCAATGGCGGCATCTATAGTTGTTGTTTCGATTAACAATACGATTTTATTCATGTCAGATGGCAAGAGCTTGTGAAGTTGTGTTTATCGTTCTTTGTAGAATGTGATCTTTTTAAGCTGAGTAGTTTATTTTAACATACTGTATTTGGAAAAATAGAAAAGTAAAAATAAAGGGCAAAAAGAACAAATAAAAGTCGGTCGATAAGAAAAACATTTTAACTTGATTTTAAAGAAATTCTCCCAAGAGTTTAAGAGAGAATTTTTTTTTTTCACCATGTCATATGTAGGTTACTGAATTTCCTATTTTGTTATACAAAAATCGATGTATTTTGCTCAACATGGTAGTCAGATGTAAGAGAAAAACATTTTGCACCTCGTTCCTTCGTTCCTGACATTCACTGGGCATGAAATTTCAGACGTGGGACTTGAGCAGGCATGAAGAACTTAATCGTTGTATGCTTTAGAGGTACGACACTTGAGCCTCCACCCCCACACACGACATTCTCCTTCTCTCAAACAAGTATACCATTCAAACCATTTATAACAAAGCAGACTATCGCCAGACTATTCTGAACAGTAAGAAAAAATCGTTATAGGAACGATTTGATCTGGGACTAATTTAGTGTAATAAATGTAATGTGGATTTTTTTTTTTCAACCATGGACTTCGACTACGTTAATTGCTGATAGGTCTGTATGGTCAACGCCCTTTTAAGAGCCCAGAGGTCTGGGCATGACCTATTACTGACACAGCGTGCTCTTGGCTCCTCTCCGTATGCGTCTGTGCGCGAGTTTATTTGTGTTGTGGTTACGATGGTGGTGGTGGTGTTATTGTTTGCGATCATCATTGAGTTATTATTGTTGCTTTTGGTGGTGGTGGTGGTGGTGGTGGTGGTGGTGGTGGTGGTGGTGGTGGTGGTGGTGGTGGTGGTGGTGGTGGTGCTGGTGGTGGTAGGGTGAGGAGGGTATTAGTGGTGGTGATGGTGGCGGAGATGGTAGTGGTTGAGATAAGTGTCGACGGTGGCAGCAGGAGCGGTGGTGGTGGTAAGAGTGGTGTTGACGATAGTGATGGCGTTGTTGGTGATGACGGTGGCGATCGTGATGGCATTGGTGGTGATGGCGATGGTGATAGTGGTGTCAGATGCAATGTGTTTAGTGTCGGTGCAGTGATGATGACGGTGGTGGCTGTGGCGATGATGTTGATAGTGTTAGTGTTGATTGTAGCGGTAGTATTGCTGGTGCTGGAGAAACGGTTGATACTTGTGGTATAGATGGGGTGGTTCGGAGTGCATGAAAACAAACCATCGCGGGTACTGATACCTGAAGTCCTCTGAAATTGTCGACACCAACTGATATTTCCATCCGTTTTCCTTCAACAGTATTCCTTTATTAATTTGTCATTATTGCTGTTGTTATTGTCGTTACTGTCAATATTCTTATTATTTTCATTATGTTTAGTACCTTCATTATTTTCAATATTTACATTTCTTTTATCATTTCTATTTAGTGAAATCTGTTTCGACGAGCTGTCTCCGCATGATCCTGTCTTTGCCATCTGCATCCATTCATAAGTGGCTTGCTCCATCCATCTTCTCGTTGTCCTACCTATTTGGCTAACGCCCGCAGGTCCTTCTTACATTTCCTCTTAGCTTATTCACCCATCCTGGTGACATGTCCTGACTGTCTGAGTCGATGTGCGCGCAATGCATATGTAATTGGTGTCAAGTCTGAGATGTCTCAGTTTGTGATTATGATCTCTACGCCATTTACGAGCATCTTCATCCTACATAGGTTCACAGACCCTTCTTAGTGTCTTTTATGTCTCTTTTCTGCTTCATTTGTATACCACTAATGGACAGATAACGGTTGCATAGACTGGTTTTTATGGCTCTACATTTCGTTTTTCATTTAAATTTAGTATGGAGGATCCAGAAAATTTAATTTGTCTTAATTGAGGTGAATAAATGAAAAGAAATTACAATAATGATAATAAGAATAAGGAGTAATATGCTCTTGCGTTGTAAAGCTATATGGCCTTGAGTATCGTATTTTACCCATCTAATCTTTTTAATCACATGTGATTTATCGTAATAAATTCCACTAACCCACAGGAAAAATCAGGAATGCGACTGATCCTCAAGGAATATTACAATCTCACTAACACAAGCCTGTATCCTGTCATCTCTCCTAAAGTCTTTCATATTGGCCACACTTTCACCATCTTCCATAAAGTTTCTTTGTAACCTGTATTGTTGGTAATATAAACTGCAGAGAAATCCATTTCACACCGTTGATTCACAAGCGTAACTGCTTTTGATAGAAACACACATGCATATATCTATTTCGGCTCCCTGGCTCGTATATGCATGGAAGGCTCATATGCTGCGTTTCCACTGTTACATGCATGAGTGGAGACTCGTGTGGTGTTAGAATGTGGTCAACCTCGCGTCATGCACGAGAAAGAGAGGAAGCAAATGTAGGATAGTCTTCCTTGCAAATGGCAAGTTAGAAGGAAAAGGGGAGAAATAGGAATAAGAGGAAAGGGGAAAAGAGTATGGAAAACCGAATGAGAATTCGTTGGTCCTCAGTGAAATA
>NC_134818.1:17586149-17616149 GCF_046742065.1 Oratosquilla oratoria | reverse complement strand
ACATGACCGTTGCTGCCGATATACACGGTTGCTGATCACACAGTGTTGCTAAAAATTGAAACAAATCCCTAAGGTCCTAACAACGACATGATGCCATTTGGCGGTAAAATATTAGTAAACAAATAGTAACAACGAAAAGGCAGACATAAAAGAGGATATTCATGAATAATAGCGCATTGCCATTGCAGTCATGTTGTTTATAGTTTTTGAAAAAGTGTTGTTTTTTTCGTGAGAAAATTAATAAATTCCTGCAGTTGACACACCATGACAATATAGTTTCACCAATCAAATGAACGTCCTTGAAAGAGGCTCGATATTTTTATAGTCGGGGAGCATTTGATTAAAGTCTCTTTGTCCCAAGGGAAGGTTAGTTTAAAAAATCCGGATTAGATTAATATTCATGGAGAGAAAATATTGAAGTCACTCGTTCGAAATCAATGAATGTAGCCATGAGATATTGTTATGGCGGGCATTGTTTATATATATATATAATATATAATTTTTTTTTTTTTTTTAATATATTGAAACTGTCAGATGTTTTTGATGACATTGTTATGTAATAATTCCCAAAATTCAGTTTACTGAGGTAAAATAAACCATTTACTCCACAGATTGTCGACAACTTAGCAATGAATATATGGAACATATTTACCACAAAACCTTATTTTAGTATATATTTCAATGAAATAAGGACTACAGGTCATTAGTTGAATATTTACAAACATGGCTAACCTGACATTTACAAATGATTACAAAGGAGGAGCATGCCGACAGACTTTTGGTCCATAACTAGGTTGAATGCATATTGCTTAGGTCAGTAGTTCCCAACCTTTTCTGGCTTGAGGCACCCTTGCCAAGCCTTTCAGATTTCCCCGGCACCCTTATTAGAAAATATAAATTCTAATTTGTCAGTATTTTATTGATTCAACATCAATGTAACACAATTTTGTCCCTGAATAATAGGAAAATACTCATCTTTATACTGATGCTGCTTTAATGAACAAAAATGGATGACAGAGTCGGCAATACGAAAATTATTTTTGCCCTGAATTTTGGCGGCACCCTCAGTTGATCTCACGGCACACTTCGGTGCCGCGGCACATCGGTTGGGAACCACTGGCTTAGGTTTCTCTAAATGAATCTTAAAACTTCAAACTGTACTACATTGCATGGCCTCTACAGGAAGTTTATTCCATTCATTTACTACACGGTTGGCGAAGTTGTTTCTACCCATTCCCAAATTAAGTCTTGTTCCTGACAGGTTGAGACCATTATTTCGTGTCTGATTCGTATTCATTGTGAAAATTTCCATACTTTCGATGTCAATTCCTTTTAGAATCTTAAAGACCTGTATCAAGTCACCCCTGAGTCTACGCTTTTTAGAGAAAACATATTCTTATGTTTTAGACGATTTTTGGATCCTTTATTTCTAATATTTAGAATCGGTTTTTTGGTTCACCGTTGTACTTTTTCCAATCTATCAATGTCTTTGATGAGATTCAGTGACCATATGGAAACAGCATATTCCAAATGTTAACGAATTAATTGTTTATATAGCTTGTTAATGACAGATGGATTTAAAATCAAAAGATCGAGCAGGCAGTCCTAGAAACTTATTTGCTTTCTCTGAAGTGGAAATATACTGCTTAGATGATTTGAGATCATTACTGATACATTTATTTGGGTTAAATTTCATTAGCCACTTGTTGTAATCTATCTAAATCTTCTTGAATATTTAATTGGTTTATGTGATTATTTGCCATTCCGCACAGCTTTCTATCATCAGCAAATTTGGATACTATAGATTTTAGTCCGTTGCTTGTATCATTTATATATAAACTATGAATAGAAGTGGCCCAAGAACAGAACCCTGAGAACTCTGCTCGTAACATTTTTCCATCTAGAAGTTTTGCCATTTAGGACAACTCTGTTTACGATCGTTTAACCAATTACTAGTCCAGCTAATTCCGTGTGAAGCTAATTTAGCAAGTAGTCTTTCGTGCGGGACGATATCAAAAGCCTTCGTAAAGTCCAGATATATCAAATCTATATTGTTTCTCTCGTCATAACTTGAGATGACAGAGTTGTAGAATTCAAATAGGTAAGTCAAGCAAGAACGCTTCCGTCAGAATCCATGGTGGCTTTCATTTATTAAACAGTTATTTTCTAAATGGTGTTCGATAGCATCTTTGATCATAGTTTCGACATTTTTTTCTACAATTGAGGTTAAATTTATAAACATGTAGTTCATGGCTTCTTTTTGTCATCTATGGTAAAATCAAGAGAAGTACATATAGATAAAATGATATATGGAATATATACATCACAAAAAACCCATTTTAATGTACATCCTAACGAAATAGCAACTATAAAACTATTTGCTCAGTTGAATATCTGCAACAGATCGGATGAGCTCGACATGGTAGAACCAAAAATATTGCACATTATCTTCGACGATTTCCAATCGATAACAAAGAAACAAATAAAGCGAGGATAGACTAACGCGTGTCACTGTTGCTCTGCCAAGAATAGAGTTTACCCTTTTTCCCTTTATCGGTTTTTATAGCCGCCAATTGATTTTATTCGGGTAAGGACAACCGTTTGCGCAACGAAAGTTGACCTATTTTCATGAAGTGTTCACTGCTATTGACAGCTCCTACATTTTATCTATCTGTCGCCGGGCGATTTTATTCGTGAATTAAAATGGTAATTTCCGACAAAATTGTCAGAGCAGACACCATGTGAGGACAAAATCTTTATCAGTAGTACAACGTTTCACTTGAAGCTTTTTCAAGTACGAAGAAGTTTCAACACTCGAAATGTTGTACACGTTTCATCCTCATGTGGTGTCTACTCTGACCATTTTATTCATCAAGATGTGAAATAGAATATCGTTTTCTCTAAAAACAAGCAATTAGATTTATGTAAATGTGTCTAGATAATAATATTTAGCGACAGTCTATAAAATAAATGGTCTGATAGTTACTGACAGATGGGCAGTAAACATTCATTCTAGACTGACAGCTAAATGTTTGTCATTCCTAACTGATAATCCTACTTCAGTCTAAAGCCCTGGTCACACATACACGACTCAATTGAGTTCGTTTGAATAGAAACGACTTCGTTTATTTTTTTTTTTTTCCGAATCTCCAAATGTCATATTACCTTTGGGTTATATGTTGAGAACCTGAATAACGAACTAAGAGAAGTAGAACATATACGAGTATTAGACACATTGTTGAATTGTCTTTAGTGAAGTCTAGAATACTCTAAGTCTAAGCGAAGCCGTCCTGCAGTTGTTCAAATTCACAACATTTGACGAGAATCGTGATAGTGTGACGGGGGCTTAAGAGTCCTAATTAGTACTCATTCACTAAGGTTTATGTGAGAAGTAAACAAACAATGACATCATTAAAACGATTGCTAAGGAACCAGGCGTTCGGTCTATAGTACGGGCCTTTGATTGAAAAATAAACCTTGTGCACTTCTATGTTAAAGGTGTTATTAGTTATTCCTTTGGCAGTCTTTCAGTCCATCGAACACCCTTCTACTCCGTAGGGTCCCTTTCCCTTTGTTTGGCTGTCGATATATGATTTTATTCGCCTGTGTCACCCAGTTAGCAAGGAGAACTCCACACTAACAACTTCAAATCCAGAAAGTATTCATACTATTATGCTGACGACCACAAAATTGTTTTCCTCATTTCAATGAAAAGAAGGGTAATAAACATGATACACCGTCACGCATCATCCGTGAGATACTATTCGTAAGAAAAGCGAGTTCAGTGTTCCGGGGTATTGGACACTTAGAGCGGCTTCTACACGACGTAAAAATCACGTCCTCATAATTCTCTTTGAGGACAGGCTCGCCCGACTTGGCACTAGGAGACTGACAGTGAGGCCTTGTTCATCTGAGACGCGGCAAGTGCCACTTACCGATGGTCTCGTGTTGCGTGTGTCATATAGGTCAACATGGACACCCCCCCCCCGAGTGCACACACAAACATACACGTATGTGCACACACGTACATGTAGAAACGCACATACACGTATGTGCACACACGTACATGTAGAAACGCACATGCACGCGTACATAAACACAAACACATACACATACAGACAAACACACATATACATAGGCACACACACATATACATAGACAAACACACACAGATACATAGACACCCACCCACCCACACGCACTCGGACACACACACACACGCACTTAGATGCACACACACACACACACACACACACACACACACACACACACACACACACACACACACACATACGCACTCAGACACACACACACACATACGCACTCAGACACACACACACACATACGCACTCAGACACACACACACACACACACACACACACACACACACACACACACACACACACACACACACATACAGATGCAGGCACACACACAATAACACACACACACACGCGCGCGCGCGCATGAACACGTAGGTTTAAACTCCATATAAATTTAAAAACTAATTCCCATTTATCACACAAGTTCTCTTACGCCTATTTTTAATTAACAATAATTAACAGGCGCAGTACGGGGACGCCCTCTACGATCTCGGTTGGAGCAAATGAAGGAAGGTTTGATTCAGTTCCTGGAGAGGCACTTCAGGGGATTCTGGGTTCAATCAAAAGGTCTTCGAAGTAGGTCTTCCGAACTCACTATCCCTTTCCCACGCATTGGGATTGAGAAACCCCTGGTAGGACAAATCTCTGTTAATTATGGCAACCAACACGACATAGCGGGTCACTGGAATCGAACTTACGACCACCTGTTCAGGAGTTTGATGCAGTATCCACTGTTATACGCCGAATAGAATCGTCTAGGCTTAAAGTGATCAGAATATTTTGATTGTGACAGTACTGTGTGTAGAGGCAGTTGAACCAAAGTTGTTTTTTAACCTGTTATCGGTGATGCAGTCGTCAAAACTGAGTAAAATCATCTGAAGTTAAGTTTTCCCCAAAAACATTTGCTACTTTTTACGCCTTATTTTATTTATTTAAATTTTTAAATGTTAAACCTTAATCCTATCACATTCACTTACTTTTCTATAAATTCAATCATTGGCAAAATTTATCGTTATTATGTACGGTAAAGTATGTAAAAATAGAAAATGTTGGCGAAAACACGTAAGCGATTGTGGATTCGTGGTCTCCATGAAGTCAGCTTATGCTTTTGTCGCGCAAAGAGAATTGTTGTGTAGAACCCATAAGACCTATGCAAATATATCTCAATTTATTATTGCATTAACACAATTTTATTGTTAAAAAACTACTTTAATTATAAGAGTATTACTAGATGTAAGAATACAAGGCCGTACTCGTAGTAATAGATTTAGATTAAATAAATTTAGATTCAAAAGGGTAAAAGGCAAAAACTAGTTTAACAATAAAGTGGTTAATTAGTATCCATGTAGTGGGCGCTGAAATTATTGGCTGTTTTAAGAAAAAGTTAAATAACTTTGTGGATGGGGATGATAGGTGGTAATGGATATGGAACTGCTTACTGTAGGCTTTATGGTCTCTTGAAGTCATTCTTATGTTCTTCACAAGGAAAAGTCATTTACATAAATCCGATGTATCGTGATTCACCTTTGGGGCGTCGGCAATGGCGCTTATTTTGAACATTCAGGGACAAGAGTTACAGGCCACCACCGCGTGCGGTTAATGTCCGAGACTCCAAGACCGGAACGCCAAGGAAATGCAAAACGTCGTTTCCGCAGATGTTCTTGATAATTTCCCAGGCAGTGTCCACCCTGGCTTAATACAATTATGTAGATCACTTCTCCCAGCAGGTGAGACAAAGGCCACAGGAAATCCCTTACGAAGGCCATAGAGGAGGTCGCTGTGGGTCTTACTAAAGACGAATGCGAGTGTGATGCCCAAAGATGATTATGGTGGTTTCAGATGTAATTGTAGCCTTGTTAGTGTTGGTCGTATGTAAGTACTCTGGTATGTTCTTAGTCTATTGATCTTGTGAAAGCAACGCTCCTGCCACCCACCCTACCCTCACACATATCACAAATGATGAGGAATATGTGTGTTTGTGTGTGTGTGTGTTTGTGCGCGCACGCGCGCGCCTATATCTATATATGTATGTACTTGTATGTGTGAGTATGTGTATTTGCGTTCACATGTGTGTGTGCGTATGCGTATTTGCATGTGCATGTGTGTGTACGTGTATGTATATATGTGTGTATATATATGTATATATATATAAATATATGTATGTATGTATGTATGTTAGTGTAGGTCGTATGCAAGTACTTTTGTAGATTTTTAGCATACTGATCTAAATCTTCGGGCGCTTCAATCTGAGCCGTGATATATCAAAACCATCCCAATCATTCATTTGTTATTGAATACTTATCTTCACATATAGGGCAGTTCTTTTCCAAGCGATCTTTTACTTATTGGTAAAAAATATTTTGTATCTATACAATAACAACGAAACGTATATTTCTTTAATTCTGGTGTATTTCAGGTCAAGTGTAGGTGTCTGCAATAATGCAAGGAATCGGACGAGTAGCAATTGATCTTATATACTACACCTATATACTAATATTTTCTACAAGAAATCACTACAATTGAAAAACCTTAAAGTGTACAGAAATATTATAACTATTATTCACGTAGTTTCCACACACGCTTGCTTATCTGACTGACAAGAAACACATATTCCGAAGTAGAGTCCCTAGAACCCATTAACATACAAATAGTTTCCTTTTAACAGAGTTTCCTTTGTTAAACTAATACAAACATTGAGGGCAATCGTGGCGACCTCAACAGCTTTGTCGATTAACGCCTTCAGTACCGGGTGTCGAGGTGTCGCCAGGCTATTACATTCACTTCCGTGCCACCCCTACCCCCCATCCCCCCATCCCCCCACCCCGACACTCAATAGCGAAAAAAGTTGATTTATGAATGGTCAACCGTGACTGTCAGTGTTGGGTGATACATTGTTATATAACTGTGAAAGCAGCTCTCCCCTTGTCTCCACTGCCCATCCTCACCCCACACTTATCACAAATGAGGAGGAGTGTGTGTGTGTGTGTTAGTGTATGTGTGTGCGCGTGTGTTTGTGTTTGCGCCTTGATAATGCTCAATGCACATGAGCTGCGGAGGTCTCTTCTCCACACTTCCTGCTCCTTAAAGACAAAATATGGTCGAGAAAGCTAAGAGCTTGATCAGTAAGGGACTTTCCAGTCAATTCGACAGAGTATATATATATATATATATATATATATATATATATATATATATGTGTGTGTGTGTGTGTGTGTGTGTGTGTGTGTGTGTGTGTGTGTGTGTGTGTGTGTGTGTGTGTGTGTGTGTGTGTGTGATATAGGAATATTTTACTGTTTTTTCTGCAAAGGTGGTAATTCTTTACTGAGTAAAATTCTTGCTTGTGTCTGCAAACGCTGTCTGCTCGTGTGGGCGGGGCGTTGGCCGTGTCAGCCAAGGCCCGTTTCATACGAATCGCTTCTTCGCTGTGAGTCGTCCACGGCACGACGTCGTGCTCTGAAATAACCATGGGTGTCTATGGACGCTTTCATACGTGGTTGTAGTCGTGACGTATGAAAGCGTCCATAGACACCCCATGGATATTTATAAGTACGACGTCGTGTCGTGGACGGCTCACGGCAAAAAGTCGATACGTGTGAAACAAGCCTAAATTAAATCACCTGGTGTTAGACAGAAAACTCCTAAGCCGACCCTAGCGGTGAATTTGATTAGTCTAGGTAATTTATAACCCTTTGAATGCCGGAAGTTTACCCAAGTTTGAAGAGTGATCACCCGCCGGTTGTCTATATAAAGCGCACAAGGCAAATGCAGTAGTGGAGAGGATGGCACAGTTTTGTAAGACAAGTGGAAAGCCTCAACATTTTTATTCTAGCTAAAACTACTGTTTTATTTAACTTTGCAGAACTCTTGGAAAAGGGTCGGAGTTCTTTATGTCAAATTCTTTCCGTCCAAAGAATCCCTTTATCAATTCTATTCTGGTTGCCAGGAAACGATTTAATTCACAATTACATGCCGTGGGTAGCTGAATCTCCATAATCATAATAACCATCTCTTGTGCCGTGGGTAGTTGAATCTCGTTCCGGTTCCTTGCACTTGATATGAAGACCTCTTTCATGCACGAGCACTTCTTTTCTCTTTTTGTGGCAAATCCGTCATAACAAACACGCGTGGGAGATCAGATCATGTTGCTTGCGCCAAGAACCTTCGTCCGGCGCCGACCGGAAAGTCGGAGAGTAATCGGAGCGCCGATTTTCCGGTCGAGTTTGGCATCGAGATGAGGACCTGCTTTCCAACACCACTATCTAACCTAATGGTTTTGCGAGCTTGTGTGTTTGTATGTTTGTGTGCACGTGTATGTATATGTATGTGAACGTATATGTACATATATACGTTCGTGTTTATGTATAATATGTATGTGTGTATGTATAACTATATGTATATGATATGTATGTGTATATGTATATATATATGTATGTGTATATGTATATATATATATGTATATATGTGTATGTATGTGTATATTTGTTTATATGTGTATAAGATTTTGAATATTAATTTTATATTCTTATATGCATATGTACCTTGTTTATATGTATTAAGTTATCTAGCTTATAATCAGTAAAGAGCATCATTACAGCGAATATGCTGAATATAAACCTCATTAAATCTTTCACTGCCAAACTTGATCTAAATTCTATTTTGGGTACCACCTGGCTGTTTTATTCAGTCAAGAAGTCGAAGGCAATTTCCAGTGACTTCTTTCACTCCCAAAGACGACTCATGAGTTTTATTCAGTTGAAAGTAACTTGAACGAAGTCTTAAGTCATGTCACAGTACGGCTAACTCATCACTTCTCGCAAGAACAACTTTTCTTGCAGTTTACACACTTGCTGACTCTCTTGACTCTTCCTTTACTACAGTGAGGTCCACTGCAGGTTGCATCAATATACGTCAGGCAATTTCATTCAGAGAGGCTTTTCTTCAATTTTTAAAGCGATTTTTGGTTTTGTTTAATGTGTGGAATAATTGTGTTGATATGTTTTTCCTTAGCTGAATAAAAGCGTTTAGTGGTAACCAGAAGGATTGTGCTAGTTATTGTCTCTTCTTTCACGAGTGTACACTTTTACCTCAGATGAATGAATTCTCTCGGCTGGATTAATGAATTAATGGTTTATTTGAGCTGAATGAAATCCTTTGCGTTCGTAATACGTTATTACACTGGGATATATTTCCTCCGACTGTTGGATTAGATTTGCAGTCCGCAGCTTTTGGGAAGGAATCTGATATGCTGGAGGAAAATCATTTTCCCCCGGCATATCAAGTGACAGTCTATATAAATTGTTGAGAAAAGAAAATAGTTTGAAATAGTTATTTTACGGCTAAAAAAAAAAAAAAAAAAAAAAAATTGGAGGTGGACGGTACCACCGATCAGTTGGAGATTGGAGGAAAGATAGCTGTGTGTGATAACCCTTGACCAGGAAACATGTTTTAATCTATTATTTCCTTTGTCATCCATTCGAGTTTGTTCTTGTTAATGAGAAACGATTTTATTCGTTGGATAAATATAGTCTTGATTAACCCCATAAAACACAGTGTTAGTGTCACCTTTAAAGATTGTGTTTTACTTAAAATCATTCTTTTTTATGTCAGAGAAGCCTGGAGAGGCTAGTGTCGAAGAATTTATATAAGAGCAATCATACACCGCAGTTTAAAATTCTACATACATCCACCCATCGCAACACAGCAGGATAATATAAACCACGATATGCAAACAGTTGACACAATCAAACGCCTTAGTTGGACTCAAAGCGTTTTGACGCCAACCAACCCCGAATATCATTTGTCTTCAAGGCTCAGATCCTTTAAGTTGAATATGAAGCGCTTCAGAGCGGGTCAAAGCGATGCGAATTTGTTTGGCGTTTAATTGACGTTTTACTTCCTTATTCAACGAGCCGTGACTTGACACGACAGTGCAATTTACTGTGTTGCTATTTTGTAATGAGGCAATGCACTGACAGCGCTTTTGAAGCGAAGTGACACTGCAATTTTATGGACATTTAACGTCTGCCTTTACGAAACAATAGAATCCTGTTACGAGTATATGAGGTCATATGGTTAAAGGGGCGCATACATTTTGAAAAAAAAAAACAAAAAAAATCCCAAACACTTAGCTTACGTACGCTGATATCAAAATATTGTAAGTCGCTCAAAAGAAACAAAAATAATAAAAATCCTCCAACAAAGCTGTTGGGGATAAAAATAAGGATTTGTTGTTTATTTCTGTCGAGCTGTTATATTTTTCCTTGTTTTTGTTACATGCCAGGACAACACCGAGGAAAGCGTGGACAAAGTTAGGTTCTATGACTATACATCTTCCCTCGCCACCTCGCTACTAACTGCGTCACCAAAAAGAAGACGAACATAAAGCATTGAGAAAAAAGACAATGAGTGTCGCACTGCACAAATACAATTTATGCATCTGTACACACATGCACACACACACATACACACACACACACACGCACGTATACACACATACACACACACACACACCACACACATGTCTCGACGGCGCAGTGGTAGCGTTCGCAACTGCTAACCCAGTGGTCCGAATTCAAATCCTGCCCAGGGCTGAAATAATTTCAGTATCGCTGCGCTGCGAGCCGTTACTCCAACTCGTGGACGGGGAGTTGTGTGTGTGTGTGTGTGTGTGTGTGTCAGGTCACAGCATTATACATAGATCGGTCATACATGAGCTCTGAGCTCTCCTCCGGCAGGGTAGTATATGTCGATCACGAGTCCAACACGCGATCCAAGACCATGGTGAATTACACACACACACACACACACACACACACACACACACACACACACACACACACTCACACACTTGGGAAAAGGTGATTAGTGGAGTTCCACAAGGATCAGTATTGATTCCAATAATGTTTGCTATTTATGTGAATAACATGGACGAGGGTATGGAATGTTATATGAGCTTCTTTGCAGATGATACAAAAATGTTAAAGAAAGTGAGTACTGAAAAGGATTGTGACTCACTGCAGAGATATCTGAACAGGGTTTGGGAATGGGAAGTGGACTTCAACATTATGAAATGTAGCATAATAGAATTTGGGATAAATATCAGGACAATATAAAATTGGTGCAAAGGAAGTAAAGAAACTTAAATCTGAAAAAGACCTGGGAGTAATCA
Organism: Oratosquilla oratoria; assembly: GCF_046742065.1. NCBI lineage: Eukaryota > Metazoa > Arthropoda > Malacostraca > Stomatopoda > Squillidae > Oratosquilla > Oratosquilla oratoria. The sequence continues at coordinate 17,604,878 of NC_134818.1, read as the reverse complement.
TCACAAAGGATACGTCTCCTGATAAATAGATAAACAAAATTGTCGGTGAAACCTATACCTTGCTAAGATCAATAAAACTGGCTTTTACTTACTTGGATGAAGAAATGGGAAAGAAAATACGAGTCACACTGGTAAGGTCAAAATTGGAGTACGTAGCGACACTATAGTCACCCAGTATTAAAAGGAATATAAGGAAAATTGAGAGAATCCAGAGAGCAACAACGAAAGAGGCCCCAACATTATCAAAAATGTCATATGAAGACAGATTGCCAAAACTAGAATTACCGACTCTGGAACAAAGGAGAGAAAGAGGTGACTTGTTGACCATCTACAGAATTATGAGAAGTATAGTAGTCCTTGATAGAGAAGACTTACTAAATTGGGATAAGAGAAACACAAGAGGACATGGAAAGAAGCTCAAACAGGACAGTTATAGAAAAGGCCTGAAAAAGAACAGCTTTCCCCAGAGAGTGGCGGGTGTATGGAACATGTTAGACGAAACAATAGTGTGTGCATAAGCAACACAAGAATCTAAGAGGAAATTACATATGGCGAGATACAGAAACGGGACACCACGAGTGTAGCTCCATTATTTCCCCTAAGATACAACTAGGTAAACACAAACACACACACACACACACACACACACACACACACACACACACACACACACACACACACACACACACACAGTTACTAGTATATGTATATATGTAGTATGTATAGTGTGTATATATATATATATATATATATATATATATCCTTATATACACACACGATATACACATCATTATGTATGTGTACATGTGGAAGTATATGTACATTTATGTAGATGTACATGAATACGTGCAGTTATATATAAGTTTATTTGTATGCGTACGTGTATATGCATGTGTACAGTATATGTATGATATACATGTACATGTAATAGATGTAGATGTAGTGCAGATCTATATGAATATGTTTGTATACGTTTTCGTATGTGTGTATGTTTGTGTATGTGTTTTTGCTTTTATATATATATATATATATACATATATATATATATGTATGTATATATGAATATGTATACATATATGAATATGTATACATATATGCATATGTATACGTATATGCATAGTTGTATGTATATATGTATATATACGTACATGTACATATGTGATTATGTACGTGTATGTATCTGTAAGTTTATGCTTGTGTATGTATATTTATGTATATACATATGTATGTACATATGTATAGTATGTACATTGTATTTCGTTACCAGTAACCAGTGTTTCAAACCTCAGGATGTTAATGTGGATAAAAATGGAGTTACAGAGGAATTAAACGGGATATTAAAAGACGGAGGAAAAAATGGAGGCATATAAGATATTAAAGTTTGAGATTCTTCTTTGACTGGAGATAAGTCTTCAGGCATGAAATAACGTTGCGTGATTTTAGTCTACCAATGTATTTCTGAATTTATTAACTTGCACAAACACCAACTGAGTCGTTTTTTCAAACACACACACACACACACACACACACACACACACACACACACACACACACACACACACACATGCATACACACACACACACACACACACACACACACACACACACACACACACACACACACACACACACACACACACACACACACACATAGACACAGAATCACACACTCTATAGTAATGCAACGCTCGCACGCAACTAACGAATTAAGTAGGACACTGACACGTAGGAATGTGATATACACGAGAAGGGCAGCCAGGGTCCTCGCATGTAACAGGTTAGTTCATTGTATCTTACATGTGCCTATATCCATGTACGAATGAGTATATAAAAATAACCCACAAACATATTAACAGACGCATACATATACACAATCATTCACAAATACTCACAACCACACATACAAACACACAGCACACACACACACACACACACACACACACACACACACACATATATATATATATATATATAAATATATACATGTATATACATATATGTGTATGTATATATATATATACAAATATATATGTATATACATATGTGTATATACATATATGTATATACATATATTATATATGTATATGTATATATATATATTATATGCATATGTACATATATGTATATGTATATATATAGTATATGGATGTATATATTTGTAATTATATGTATACATATTTATATATATATACATATGTATATATATAGATATATATATATATAATTATATATATATATATATATATATATATATATATATATGCAATAAAAACACTAGGAGCGTGTGTTCACAAATGCGTAAGTAACCACTAGGAAAAGTAAACTAACGAAGCAGAGCGCTTTCGTATAATTACATCTTCAGTGCAGATACAAAGAAGGAATTATAAGATGAAGAAACAAGGTAAAGAATATATGACATAGTGAAGAGGGCATTCGGAGAGGTAGTGGAAGAAGTACAAGTGACGGACGTTTGGGCCGTCCTGGTAGTGAACAAGTATGGGACGTTTGGGCCGTCCTGGTAACCAACAAGTATGGGACAACTGCTCATAATTTATATTACAATTTAAACAATTTTGAAATTTCATGAGAAATAAAACTATCTAATTTGTACAAACCTTGATGAAGATTAAGGGGATAAATGTTAATCTTCATTATTCTCCAAACTGAAGAATTTGAATCTTAAGATAGCCAAAGCTATTAGCGCAGTTGACTTCAATCAAAATTGTCTACGTGAAAACCTGTGCCCTAGGAAAAAAAAAATATATATAATATACTTGTAAGGGAGGGGAGAGTGTGAGTTTGGGAGGTTTTCAGTAGTGAAGAGAAGTCGAGGGAGAGACGGTATGGATATAGCAGTAAGTGAAGAAATAGGTAAGCGTGTAGTGGAGTGGAAGGAAAGTAATAAAAAATGTATTGGAAAGAAATTAAGGGAGGAAAAGGGGGCAAATGAAGAAAGGTGGACGGTGCAGATGGAGAGATGATAATGAAAGAGAAGGCAGTATTTTAGGGAGATGCTAAATGTGAAAGAGGATATAGGGAGGGAACGGTATGTGCAGTGAGAAGTGCTAAGAAAATGACCAGGATGAGTAAGGAAAATGGAGGAGAAATAAAGAAAGATGAAGTGAAGGTAGCTGTTAAGATGATGAAAGTAGGTAAGGCACCTGGTCTGAATGGATGCCATGAAGAATGTCTGAATAAAGGAGGTACAGTGATGGTCGACTGGCTGGTGAGGTTATTTAATGTTTGTTTAAGAGAAGGTAGAGTGCCGGAGGACTAGAGGAATGCCTGTATATTTCCACTTTACAAGGGAAAATGGGAAAAGTGTGAGTATAGTAGTTTCAAAGGGATCAGTGTAGTTGGGGAGGCTAATTGGAGGGTCTTGATTGAGAGGATTAGGAGAGGAACAGTGTGGGTTTAGGACAGGCAGGGGTTGTGTAGATTATATTTTTGTGTTAAGACGTTTTTGTCTTTTATGGATCTGGAAAAGGCTTGTGACAAGGTAGACAGGAAAGCACTGTGGAATATTTTGCAGATATATGGGATAGGAGGAAAGCTGTTAAGAGTAGTCAAGAGTTTTTTACGAGAGTAGTAGAGCTTATGTTAGGATTAGAAATGGAGAGAGTGGTTTGAGGTAAAGGTGGGACTTCGTCAGGGATGTGTTAGGTTGCCCTGGCTGTTCAATTTATACATGGATGGGGGGGTGCGAGAGATTAATGCAAAGGTAGTGGGCCAGAAATTGGAGATGGTTAAAAAAAACGAAGAAAAGTGGGAGATAAGCCAGTTGTTGTTTGCTGACGACACTGCGTTTATAGCAGGATCAGAGGAGGGATTGAGAAAGTTAGTGACAGAGTTTGGACAGGTGTGCGAAAGAAGGAAGTTGAAGATAAATGTGGGTATAAGGAAGGTGATGAGATGTACAAGGCGAGAAAGTGGCAGCAGATTGAATGTGGCAGGAAAGGGAGGACTAGGGGTGGATGTAGAATGTAGATTGAGAGAAGCGAGTAAATGCCTTGTGGGGATTAACAATGTAATGAGAATTAGACATATGGAAATGGATGCGAAGAGGAGATTGTATGGAGGAATGATTGTGCAGACAGCATTGGACGGGGCAGAAACATGTAACATAAGAGAGGAAGAGAGAAGAAGTTTGAATGTGTTTGAGATGAAATGTCTGAAAAGTAAGATAGGGATTAATAGGCTAGATAGAGTGAGAAACGAAGTGAGGAGGAGAAGAGGGATGGAAACAGTATTGGGATGGTTTAGACACAAAGAAAGAATGAGTGAATATATATATATATATATATATATATATATATATATGTATATATAATATATATATAATATATACTGTATATATGTATATATAATATATATAATATATATATATATATGTATATATAATATATATAATATATATATATGTATGTAATATATGTATAATATATATATAATATATATATATATATGTATGTAATATATATATAATATATATGTATGTATGTATTTATATGTATGTATGTATATATATACATGGTGTTTTTGTATTATACATCTATTCATATATATATATATATATATATATATATATATATATATATATATATATATATCAGTATTGGGATGGTAAAGTGAGGAGGAGAAGAGGGATGGAAACAGTATTGGGATGGTTTGGACACATGGAAAGAATGAGTGAATATATATATATATATATATATATATATATATATATGTATATATATATATATACATATGTATATATATATATATATATATATATATATATACATGGTGTGTTTGTATTATACATCTATTCATATATATATATCAGTATTGGGATGGTTTGGACACAAAGAATGAGTGAAAAAATTATTAGAAAAAGAGGTGTGGAAGGCAGAGGTAGGAGTTAACATGAGAGGTCGATATATATATATATATATATATATATATATATATATATATATATATTACAAAGGATTACAAAGGCGGAGCATGCCGACAGGAGACCTTTTGATCCATATCTAGGTCGGATGGAAAAAAATAAAAATAAATCATATTAATAAAATAATAAATAAAAACTATAATAATGTAAATAACAAATAAAATACATAAATGCATAGGTATAGTTAAAATAATAAACAAACAGGTAAATAGTAAATAATAAATTGACATATAACTAATAATAAATGAAAATCAGACAGACAAATGATAACAAAACAAAAACAAATAATATAAGATAAATTATAATCATTACAGCATCTTACTTAGGTATTTATCTAAATGATTCTTAAAGCTTCGAACTGAACTACATTGCACTACCTGTGCAGGAAGTTTATTCCATTCATTAACTACACGGTTGGCAAAGTTGTTTCTACCTACTTCCAAATTGAATCTATTTCCGGACAGTTTGAGACCATTGTTTCTTGTCTGATTCTCATTCAATGTGAAAATTTTGTCACTTTTGATGTCAATTCCCTTTAAAATCTTAAAGACCTGTATCAAGTCACCTCTGAGTCTACGCTTTTTTTTAGGGAAAACAGATTCATGTGCTTTAGTCGATTTTCGTATGATTTATTTTTGATATTTGGAATCAGTTTTGTGGCTCGCCGTTGTACTTTTTCCAGTCTGTCAGTGTCTTTAATGAGATTCGGTGACCATACGGAAACAGCATATTCCAAATGTGGACGAACTAACGATTTATATAGCTTGTTAATGAGTGATGGACTCTTGAAATCAAAAGATCGCGCAATCAGTCCCAGAATCTTATTTGCTTTCTCAGAGGCTGAAATACACTGCTTGGATGATTTGAGGTCGTTACTGATAATTACGCCGAGATCTTTTTCACTATCCACTTTTGTTAACGAATTTCCAAATAACTTGTAATCGTACTTACTGTTATTTTTACCTATGTGCATTACCTTGCATTTACTTGTGTTAAATTTCATTAGCCACTTTTCAGACCATTGCTGTAATTGATCTAAATCTTCTTGAATATCTAATTGGTTTGAGTGATCATTTGCCACTCCGCAAGATCATTTGCCACTACGCATATATATATATATATAATATGTGTGTGTGTGTGTGTGTGTGTGTGTGTATAATATATTCATATATATATACATATATATATATATATGTTTATATATATTTTCATGTAAAATGTTTGCTTGGTTCCTTTGAGGATAAACATTTACCTCAATGGAACCAGGCAAACATTTTACATGAAAATCTAAACAAACCACAAAGAAAGACTCTAGAAGCAATATACATAAATACCAACTATTTCATCAACAACAGAACAGGAGATATTAAGATTGCAAAACATGCCGCCAAATACGCCATGAGACAAATGTCCACACATAACAAACAAACAAATACATCCACCCGCCTCACACCTGACCCCACATGACCACCTAGCCTAGCAACACACGGAATCCCACCCCGCGTCCCTCATAAACCACAGCAACTGCCCTAGAAATACCTATGCATTCATTCTCTGTAAATATTACCTCTGAAGAAGCCTCAAAGGCGAAACCGGTCAGGAGTAAATTCTCTTGTTCTCATTCGTGTCTTTCCATTCTTACCATTCATATATGTATATATATATGTATATATATATATGTATGTATATATATATACATATGTGCATATATATATATATATATGTATATATAATATATATATGTGTATATATATATATATATGTGTGTGTGTGTGTGTGTGTGTGTGTGCGTGCGTGCGCTTGGGTAATATAAAAACATTGATTCTGTTCTTTTGAACTATTTTGCCTAGAACTGGTAGTTAAAAAGTTATTAGAAGATACTAAGGTCAGATGTAGCAAAAGAGAAGCGTACTGAAATATGAAGATTATCATGGATTCACGAGTAATATACAGTATATGTATATATATATATATATATATATATATATATATATATATATGTATTGGTATATAGGTATATATGAATGTATAGGTATATATATATATAGGTATATATGAATGTATAGGTATATATATGTGTGTATTTAGATATATAGGTTTATATGTAGGTATATATAAATATATAGGTATATATGTAGATATATATGAATATATATGCATATATATAGGTGTACATATGTGTATATATATATGTATATATATATTTATATATACACATATATATGTGTGTGTGTGTATGTGTTTGTATATATATGCATGTATATGTTATATGATATATATAATATATATATATATATAATATATATATATATATTTATATATATATAGTATGAATACATCGTATGTAGAGATAAGTCATGTATACATTGATATGGAAATTATGTTTTCAATACCTTTTATACAACTTATATATTTAATTGCTTTATATATATTTTTATATTATTTCGGTAGGAATTTGCGGTTAGTGTGTAAAGAATCGTGTTAGCATTAACCGACTCGTATTTGAAGTGAGATAAACTGTTTTGGGTATTTTTTTTATAGCCTACTATGTTTAGGAGACGTCAATGTAAATTTGCATGCATAATTTCCACTTATTTTGTTTCTAATTTTTTTGTTGTATGAAAATAATTTTTGTTACATATATTTAATCGCGTCGAAACATGACTCGCGGGGTTATGTTATGTTATAGACTTTTTATGCAAATGGTTGCAACAGAAGTGAGGTTGTTGGGAATCGAACTTTGGGTATTTGCGGACGTTCCCCTCACCCCGCGGACCAATATACCTCAGTTCTAATCTCTCCACGACCAAAGGGATCATCACCGAAGAAGAGAAGAACTTGGCGGTAGATAGAAAGGCTAAGGACCCCCCGGCCGAGGAACAGGAGAGATTAATTATGTGTGTACGTGTTGTGTATGCCCAGGGTGTGCAAGCGTGGCGTTCACGTGCGGTCAAGGTGATTTGTGAGGCAGAAAAACGGGTTGCAAAAAGCGTTGCTATAAATATACATGCACGCGCTAGTTGTGTACACCTCTGCGCGTACGTTCCGTTGTACGAGAAAGATATCTTCAACCAGGGCAGAGTACGTTGTCTGTCACCACGTGCACGTGGTGTACACGCGCATGGGTTGCCCACACGTTGTCAGTTCACGTTGGTTGGTTGGTTGGTGTCTCTACTCGCGGCACGTGCCTCGTGCGACAAGTTAACGCGCGCGCATTGTATGCAAGAAGCACACAGGCGCGCGAACTAAAGATTACTCAACAGGTCTCGTCCGTGACAACGGCGACTAGTGGGACGACGACCGTCCCTCAACGACGACCTAGGACACCCACCTAACCCTCCACCCCCACCCCCACTCCAGCTGACAACCAGGACATAACCAATAAACATTTTTAACGACCCAACTCCACCCGTATCGCAACGGCAAAGTTTTCTACCCGCCGCGGCCGGGGCACGAGGAAAATCGAAAACCACTTTCTTACATCTCCAGAACACGATTATCGTATCGGTGGTCTCCTGAGGCTCGATTACGCGCCTTGTCATGTCACAGGCGCCTCCGCCGCCGCTGCCAGCCTCGACGACGAGTTTCGGGCCGACAGGGACAAGCAAGGGTTGGCGCCAAGCAGTTCAGTGTACGTGTGTCTGTGCGTGTGTGTGTATGTGTATGTGTGTGTCTGCGTGAGTTTGCGTCCCGGCCAGCGCGCCCCCGTCCACACTCTACCACTGCTTAGAGCACACTACGAAGGATCTCGCACTCCTACCATGCCAACTCCATGTGCCTGCTGCTGTTGCTGCTGCTGCGGGTAGGATAGTTGCCAGACGCTCCCAGCGACGGTGTTTGTGGCTTGATTTATGGGGGTCTCTTTGTTGTCATCGGCTGTGGAAAAGACGCTATATCTATTATGTTTCTTCAGCCTTGCACCCAACCCCGGCCGAGCATTGGAGGGAGAGGGAAGTGGGTGGTATGAAGAAAGTGGCTGGCACGGGGGAGGGGGATGGAATAGAAGAGGACACGCGGCCCGCCCATTTCATAGAAGATACTAGGTCAAATTTTTGTTGCATAATGATAAGAGTAAAATAATTTGTTTCATTTACGTAAAAAATTGTTTCTGCAACGAAAAGAATTGCTTTAAGAGCATCTCTCCGACGGTGTCTGTGATCCTCGTGGGGCCTGAGAAATGTTCTTGTCAGAATGGATTTTGCAGGGATTTGGTTATTGTTATATTTCTACCCCTTCCACTGATGAAGGGATGCTACAGTAACGAATGGAATAGCCTGGCAGATACACAAATGTTGATTGATACGAGATACGAAACTACTCAAGCAAAATTTGGTGGACATGTACATAGGCACAGCAACAAGGCTGTTTTCAATCGTTGCTAATTGTGTACATTATTTTCCATTTGTTAACATGTCATAATCTCGTTTAAAATAAAAGATAATAAAAACAAATGAAAATTAAAAATAAAATAATTAAAATTAACAATAAATGAGAACACTGTACATGAATAGATTAACTAACTTTTATCGCTTCATCTAACGAAGCCACACCTTTACTTCCCGGCCAATCACGACCTTGCAACCGGCACTGACTCCGCCCCCTCACCCGATACACGTTATTTAAAGACAATCGTGATTGGTCAGAGAAGTAATTGGGCGTTGCTTGTTTCGCCTGAGACCGTACGTCATTGGGCAAGACTAAATCTAAAATAGTTTACATCCTGTTCATTCCTAGATTTATCCTCTACTGTTAGATAAACAAATGAATAAACAAAACAAAATGAATAGACAAATATATAGACAAATAAAGAAACAAATAACAAATAAAACAAATAAGGAATAGATAGATGTCATTATCCAGGACAACATCTATAAAAGAATTAATGTGATTTTAGGATAACTACAGTATATTGCTGTGATCAGTAAATGATTATTTTTGTCTGAAGCCATGTCTTTTCCTATAATCATTCACCCATTTGTTTTTGCATGCTGTTCGATCCCTAATGAAGACAGTTTTATTAGTAGCTGAGCATTTACTGTTGTAGCTCTCCACGTACCTGTTTGCTACCAGTATAATAAAAGAAATGAGGGAACTAGGACACTTTTAGAATTGTGTGTGCGTTTGTGTGTGTGGGGTGTTACACGTGCAAAAGAAAAATCTGAATAAAAACGATCACGAAACACAATTTGTATCACTTTATTACTTTGATTAATTCCATCAACGTGATAGCGAGCCAACAGACGATTAAGATCAATTACCACTTGCCACGAGTTGAAAAATGTTCCACTAAGTATTTATCACTTCGATTCGGTAGCCATTCATCGGATGAATAATAGCATCTCCCGGTAATTAAAACCTTATCTATAAAGTACATAAAAGGGTACCCCATACACTGACCTCGCGAATAAAAGACATGTTGTAGACTAACCTTGCAAAATAGAAAACGTAAGATTTAGTGACACATAACATGTTAAAGACAAGAAGTATAATGACACCGCGAATTATAAAGGCACTAGCCTCGTGAATTACGAGGCTATACCGCGTATTGAGACCACATATAAATGGGATATGCAGAGGCACCGCGAATAATGAAGACAGGCGGCACGCCAGCACCACTAATAACAAAGACGCGATGCGGTGATACCGCGAATAAGCAAGACGCGAAGTACACTTTCACCACAAATAATAAAGCCGCGTGGTACAGTGACACAGACAATGGTAAAGGAACTTGGCACTCTTGCACCCAATATGATAAAGACCCAAGGTGGACAGACACGTTGTTGAGAAGTTATTTGTAGGTTGGTGTAAATGGACTCGAATTTTGAAGTAGTTCAGAAATGGGTCTGCCATTATTATTATTGTTATTATCATTATCGTTATCATTATCATTATCATCATCATCATCAATATTGTTTATTTTTATTATATTAATTTACTTTCTATGGTTTATTTGTTTGTGTTGATTTGATTTGTATATATTTTTACTTTTAATATGGCAGCGAGAGTAGAAATCATATATCCACCAGCTGCGGAAACTGTTCACCTTCAATTAAAAAAGATATTGTTTTCATATTGACTACACCATAACTTCAATCATATAAAATACGTAGACAATAATTGTGTACTGACTTAATCTTATTAAACACATTACCACTTCATTCATCTCAGTTTTTAAAGGTTTAAAAGGATTAATATAAGGAATTCAGTCCTATATGAAATATTATATTTAATACAACTCGCAATTTCTAAAATATACATAATACTCTGACATCTTAATCCCAACTTTGTTAAATTAACCTTGTGATGAATTAAATCAAACTTTCTTCATGTAACAAATGCATTTGCCTTTCTAGGTTATTACACATGATGACTCCAGAAAGTAGTTTAGATTAAAGACAACTTCCTAGAGAGAGAGAGAGAGAGAGAGAGAGAGAGAGACTATGGTAAACATACGAATATGACGTTGCTCTAACGTACATGTTGAGCTCTACGTAAAGTTGTTCTTTTGGTAATTGAAGCCAAGAAAATGAGGGAATGTCAAAATAGTTAAACAAAAAATTGAAGAAACGAGAAAATGAACAAATGAGAAAGTCAAGAAATAAAGAATTGAGACGTTGCAGTCAGAGACATGAAGACGTTGGAGTTAGAGACATGGAGACGTGGAGTCAGAGACATGGAGACGTTGGATTTAGAGACATGGAGACGCTGGAGACGTTGAAGTTGTTGGAGTCAGAGACATAGACATTGGAGACGGAGACAGAGGCGTTGGAGACATGGGGAATATGGAGACGTGGGAGGCATGAAGAATATACCCAGTAAATATTTAAATTGTCTCGTTTTATCCTAAAGATACGAACGCGAAGGAGTTGTCACACTTACAGGACTGGGCTCTATCTAACGGAAGGTGATTCTATTCAGCTTGGAAGTCTCCTTTGTATTCAAGGGTCGAAAATTACTCCAATAAAGATGGTCAATGTATATTGACAATAAGACCAATATTTCTACTACCGACAGACTTGATTGCTCCCGTCTTTCAATATCAACTTAGGATTCCTCGGACATATTTTTAGGATGATTGGTATCGACTTGATATTGTCATTAGTGATGAAAGTAGTCCAATATTGCCAATATGTTTTTATTGTTCCTTAAACAGTATTTTAACCTTTAGTAAGGATAACACAACACTCCCATATCGAAAGAATACAATATATATATTGATTATAATAATAGTAATAGATGATAATGGTTAGTGATAATGATATATTATGATATGCTATATTAGTGAAAGTAAGAGTAATGATAATGCAAATGACGACGACAAGGGCCACTACTACAACAACCACCACATACACCACCACAAACCACCATAACAACCACCACAATCAAAACCACCATAATCAAAACTACCACCACAACCACCAAAACTACAACCACCAAAACCACAACCACCACAACCACAGCTACAACCACCACAACCAAAACCACCACCACAACCAAAACCACCACCACAACCAAAACCACCATCACAACCAAAACCACCATCACAACCAAAACCACCACCACAACCAAAACCGCCATCAACAAAACTAAAACCACTACCACAACCACCACCACAGTCACAACCACCATCATAATCACCACCACAGCCACAACCACCATAATCACCACCACAGATACAACCACAGCCACAACCACCATCATAATCACCACCACAGCCACAACCACCATAATCACCACCACAGATACAACCACAGCCACAACCACAGCCACAACAACCACCAGAGTGACAGCCACAGCCACAAACACCACCATAATCACCACCACAGCCACAACTACCATAACTACCACCACAGCTACAACCACCATAACTACCACCACAGCTACAACCACCATAACTACCACCACAGCTACAACCACCATAACTACAACCACCATAACTACCACCATAATTACAACTACCATAATCACCACCACAGCCACAACTACCATAACTACCACCACAGCTACAACTACCATAACTACCACCACAGCTACAACCACAGCCACAACCACCACCACAGCCACAGCCACAACCACAGCCACAAACACCACCATAACTACCACCACAGCTACAACCACAGCCACAACCACCACTACAGCCACAGCCACAACCACAGCCACAAACACCACCATAATCACCACCACAGCCACAGCCACAACCACAGCCACAAACACCACCATAATCACCACCACAGCCATGGCCACCATAATCACCACCACAGCCATGGCCACCATAATCACCACCACAGCCATGGCCACCATAATCACCACCACAGCCATGGCCACCATAATCACCACCACAGCTACAACCACAGCCACAACCACAGCCACAACCACAACCACATTCACAGCCACAACCACAACCACCACCACCATAATCACCACCACAGCTACAACCACAGCCACAACCACCATAATCACTACCACAGCTACAACCACAGCCACAGCCAACACCACAGTCGTAGCCACAGCCAAAACCACTACCACCATAATCGCCACCACAGCTACAACCACAGCCACAACCTTTTACCACAACCACCACCACAGGCACAACCACCACCAAACCACAGCCACAACCACCACCATAACCACAGCCATAACCACAATGACCAACACAACCACCACCACAGCCACAACCACGTTATCATGATAGGAAATAAGCCTTTTCGTTAGTGTAGAGGCGCAAAATAAAGGCGCGACCTAGTTGTGCCCAAGTTAAATTCCCTCATCGCCCCCCGACGAAGGTTAAGCTGTTAACATCATCATCTTTAAATACTTAATCACGTTTACCAACTTCACTGATCGTTAAGCTCTAATTGAAGTCACGCAGTGGGAAAGGACCGGCATTAATTTTCCACAAATTGCTCAGTAAACGAGCTTGAAAGAGAATATTCTGTACATGTGCGTATACACTGACCCCTGTTCAAGGATTGGGATTTATGTCAAGCTATGACGATGAGGTGATCATGTATCTCGTAAAATTGTGTATCATTAATTTGAGTAGATATGGACCGCGACGTCCTCTCGCAGAGATTTACAATTAGATGAATAGATAGATATACGTAAATGAGTAAATAAATGAATAGGTAGATGAATGAATAGAGAAATGAATAAATAAATAGGGGTAAGATTAAAGATAAAATGAATAAGTTAGATAAATACATAAATTAATACACAGGTAAATAAAGAAATAATTCAAATAAATACGTAAATAGAGAAATAAAAAAAGAAAACGTTCCAATGCAATGTTTATTTGTAACTTCAGTTGGATCCGTACATCGCTGCAGAATATGTTCATGAAGTTATAAATTAACTCGTCATTTATAATGAATACATTATTCTGTTCCACACTGTAATATGACCTAGGAATGCAAGCATGTAGTTTACAAATATATGGATACATACAAAGAGCGCGCGCACGCATACACGCACGCATACACAAATATACGCAATGATATATACACATACACGCGCATACGCACACGCACACACACGCACACACACACGCACACACACACGCACACACACACACACACACACACACACACACACACACACACACACACACACACACACACACACACACACACACACACACACACACACACACACACACACACACACACACACACATGCATACATACACACACGCATATAAATGCATACACGCATATAAATACATACACACATATAAATACATACACACACATACACACACGCATATAAATACATACACACACGCATATAAATACATACACACACGCATATAAATACGTACACACACGCATATAAATACACACACACACACACACACACACACACACACACACACACACACACACACACACACACACACACACACACACACATGCACACACACACACGCACGCACACACACGAGTTCCAGGAGTTCCCTTCAATTAGATAAGATCGCCCGATGGCACCCAAAACAAAAAATCGCAGGTCTTCAAAAGCTGCAAGCGATCTAAACAAAGTTTAAAAAGACACCAGAAAAATGACGGAGATTTCTAATTGATCTTAACCATCAACGGCAATTTATTTATCGAGGTTCTTTACATTACTTAGGTTAACAAAGATAATTTCTGTAGCACAGGCGGACGTCAACGTCCACGGAGGAGATGAAGGGCGGGAGGTGATGTGGAGACACAAGTTGGGAATGCAAGACCGCAGACCCTACCCAGCACCCCCCCTTTCCTCCTTGATTCTCATTACAGCCACGTGAAGGATGTTTGGGTCGTTTGGATTACAGTCGAATATACTGGTGCAGAGCATGCCAACAGGCGTCCTTTTCAGTGCAGAACGAAATCTAATTCAGGATTTTAAGTAGACATACAACCAAATAAACGAAATAGAAATGAATAGGTCGAATGCAAGATAATAAATGGTCGTACAACTGATGGTTTAATAGATATATGATGGATGAATTATTAAATATGCAAATGAACTAAGCATATTGTAGATATTACAACATTTTGATCATGTATACTTATAATACATTTTCTGTGTACAACACAACTATTATCTACAGATGCTAAACGTACAAATAAACTAAAGGCAATAAAAATTTCATATTAACTGAGTGATTTATTTATATCCAATATTTTCCTTTGTAGTAATAGATGATAGTAGATATATAGATAATAAATGAATAACTGAATCCTCACATAATTGAAACAAAGTAAAGAAATAAATCAACAACAGTGATTGCATTATAAGTAACGATATAAACAGATTAAGAGAACCATTTAAATAATGATTCAATAATTTGTTAGATTAACAGCTGATTGGCAGGTATTATATGATATGCTTGAGTGTTTATCCAACCAAATAATGGGAATTTCGTCTGTTCTGCATGCAGTGAACTCTGCAGGGCGTTTGTTTAATCCAATGACTACGCGATTGGGGAGGTTGTTTCTTCCTACTCTCGGTTCAATCTGCTCCCCCTGCAACTTACCCAACATTTGCTATTCTTGATATTATTAAGTTTATGGATTTTCTGTTGTCGATTTTCTTTCAAATCTTGATTCCCCAGCATTTCAGAAGAAGAAAAAAAAAAAAAAAATAGGTGTGCATGCTTGTAAGCGACCACGTACGTGTGTGTGTTTGCGTATGTGTTTGCGTGTGTGTTTGCGTGTGTGTGTGTGTATATGCGTGTGTGTGTGTGTGTGTAATAATGATAATAATAATAATATAATATAATAATAATAATAATGATAATAATAATAATCGGTCTATTAAAACCGTGGCAGCCGAAGGCTGAAAATACACACACAAATGTGTTTGTGTGTGTGTGTGTAGTAATAGATGATAGTAGATATATAAATAATAAATGAATAACTGAATCCTTATATCATTGAAACAAATAAATCAACAACAGTGATTGCATCATAAGTGTGTGTGTGTGTGTGTGTGTGTGTGTGTGTGTGTGTGTGTGCATTATAAGTGTGTGTGTGTGTGTGTGTGTGCGCGCGCGTGTTCTGTTCCTTGTTAGCAAGGAGATCCTAGCCTCGATTACCTCCTTCAGTTTCCGGTACGATGGCAGTTTGTTTTTCACTCTTAACTCGTGGCAGAATATCTTACTCGTCTCCATGACGTCCCCTTGGCACTAAAGGAGCTAAGTTGATTTGATCTTGATACTTAATTACTTACAGGCGAGGACATGTTAGATCAGGCTGACAGGCCGTCTCGACTGATTGTACATCAAACGATTTAGAGAAACAAGGGAGATGTCCCTGTTGTGAAGGTCATTAAGGTTGTTGACAGATTCGAACAAGGGCTAAGTTAGGAAGGATGTGAGGATGGAGGTAGTATGATGATTGGTATGAGAACGATGGTAATGGGAATAAGAACAGCACTTGGTGGAGACTGTGACCGGCACAGTTATAGTGATGGGGATGGAAAGAGTGATTGTGATTGTGGCGGTAGGTATGCTTGATGATGATGATGAGTTGACCTTTTTGGTCATGTTATCGTCTTACCGTTGTACATATACACACAATTTCATTCAACTAAGAAAAATATCCTCACTTCCCCTAAAGGCCAAATAAATGATCACAAACAAATGATTAACCCAAAGACGAAAACATCTTATAACACATCAGTATTGAAGGACCATAATTCTAATGACCCCTTACAAGTTTAGCCATATGTCCCCCTGCAGGATCTTCGATCTATCCTATGGGTAACGATACAGCCGTCGCACCACACCACGGGCACAAAATCCTGTTGGACTGGTTGTTACTGTGGTGATATGTGAATGTGGAGTTAATGGGAGAGTGACCAGATTTACCATAACTATTCCAAATTTAACACATTTCTTCATAGAATAATATCAGAAGCCGAACGTATTAAATGGAACAAAATATTTAACATCATTTTCGCCAATCTAGCATAATTTCAGCTGCTGTCTAGTATATTTCCGCTTGAGATATTTAGTCACCCTGGTTGTGGGGTGTATGGTAATGATTAGGTATGAAGGGAGCCTAAAGCCGGTCACGTAATCTCGTCCATACTGATTAGGTTTCAGCAATGAAATACAACTCCTGCGTATTTGATGTTCACCAGTGAAGAATTTTGCTCAAATCTATAGAACTAATTGCATGAACGATTATCTATAAAATAGCGTAGATTAGAGTTGAGCGCTTCTTCATGTACGCTTTTGTCCGTGCAAATATGCACTCCACACTTTTATTCCTGTATCTATTAATTTATTTATTAATGTATTTATTTGTTTATTCATTTATTTATCTACTTGTTTCTATTCATTTATGTTTTTATTTCTCTACTTATTTGTTCATCTATTCATTTTTTCTTAATGTCCTCGGAGGCGAAATGTAATCTTGAAACAACAAGATTTTTGTGACTTCCGATCCGGAGAAGACGACATGTCGTCACATATGTCATCCGGAGCAGCATTCTGCTGAATCAAATTGAGTGATGGCAGAAACATTGATAAACACATACACACACACACACACACACACACACACACACACACACACACACACACACACACACACACACACACACACATATATATATATAAACTGTGATTCATTGCCATGGGTGATTGATGCATGCTACTCGGTTCATCCCTGGGATTTCTGTCTTTGTACAGGTGATGTTTCATCTGCCACAGACACACGTTATCCTTGTGCAGTTCTATCAGTTGAATAACATCCTCACGACGCCTATAGTGCCACGGCTTCTGTGACATGATGAGCGAGGCGGTTTGGTGGGTTTTCTGTTGCGCCTCCCACCGTTGCTGGGAGGACAGTGGCGCGAGTCAACAAGTGTCCCGCTCGCCTCAATTCGAGTGTGTTGCAGGGACCGCCGGGGTCAGTTCCCCACGATTTGACGCGTAGTGTGACGGAGCCTTTAACTTGTAAAATGTGAAAAGTTGACTTCAGGAAGAAAACCTGTGTAACACAGAGTAAGTTCATTTGTATTACAACAGCTCCAACGAGTTTTAGATTACGTTTGGGATGAGAGAAAAGAGAGAGAAATATATGTCGAGGTCATATTTTTACCTGGTTCTGTAAATATGTATAGTGACGTGTGAAACGACAAGTCAACAGATAAAAAAATCGTCAGTACAACATTCAGAAAGTTTAGAAAAATTCAGGTACTTTGTAATTTCTTTTGTGATAAGCTCTCAACTTTTGACCTGTCAAGACTCAGAAGTTGAATAAGATTGACTAGCGTAAAACTGAACAAAAGTGACGCCATTA
>NC_134818.1:17576149-17578649 GCF_046742065.1 Oratosquilla oratoria | reverse complement strand
TAAAATACGTAAGCGTAACGAAAGATTTAATAAAGAAGAAAAAAAACACAGGAGGGAATATGTGAAGAAAAAGGGAAAAGAAAGTGAAATCTGAAAGCAAGAAAGAAGAGAGAAAGGAAATACGATAAGATTTAAGAATATGGATGAAGAAAAACGGGAAAACAAAAACGTGGATAAAACAAACGCCGAAGGAAAAAAGATATGGGTATGGAAAAGGAAAGAGAAACAGAAAGATAAAAAACAGGAATAGAGAAAACAACAGAAAACGAAGTAAATAAGGGGTGACTACACCAATTGAGCCGCTCCTGCCAAAAAGGTTTGTCATGAGTTGAACAGAATCTAAAATAAATTTATTAAACCACCTCATTATAAAAAATTAATCGAGATTGTCTTCTTTTTAACTCTTATGGGTAGATAGGTTTCCTAGGTGCTGAATAAATAATCTTACTTTATCCAGAACATATTGCTTAAATTACCTAATAGGTTGATAGTCTTCTCTAGAATTAAGGTCATCTTACGTTACCCAGAAGAAAATCAATAGAGGAATATTTAATAGAAACAGGTCAGTAAAAGAGTGTAGAGGGTTAATGATAATGGACGAGAGGAAATAACAGAGCAGGGAACAGAATAGGAGGAGGAGGAGGAAGACGACGAGGAGTAACAGGAGGAAAAAGAAGATCAAGAGAAAAAAATAGTAAAGGAAGATGAATAGGGATAGCGATGAAAGAGGAAAGGAGAAGGATTTAGAGGGTGAGGAGAAGAAAGGTGAAAGAAAAAAAAAGTTAAATGGAGTAAAGAATAGAAGGAAGGGAAGAAAGGTAAAAGAAGAGGAGGAGAGGTGGAAGAAAAGAAAATAACGGAAGATGAAAAAAGTAAGTAAGAGGGAGAAGGTAAAAAGGTAAAGAATGTATAGAAGAAAAGGAAGAATAGGAAATCAAGGAATTGGTACAAGAAGAGGGAGAGTGTAGAGATGAACAGGAACAGGAGCAAGGAAAGAAAAGAATAAGGCGTAAAGGAAGAAAATGAAAAGGAGAAGACAGGATTACCAGAGGGCGAGAAAAAATGGAAAGGAATAAGAAAAGAAACAGGATAAGGGAAAGAAAAAGAGAAGGAGGGGAATAGAGAAGGATATGATGAAAGAGACGGAGGAGTATCAAATGGTAAGACGCCAGATATTTACTTTTGACAACATGTGAAATGTTGCTGATGCCGAGCGCCGGCGCCGGCGCCACCCAGGAAGGAGTGGGCCAGGAAGTGCAGCCCAGGAAGTGCGGCCCAGGAGGCGCAGACCAAGAGATGCGGGCCAAGAGACGCGGACCAAGAAGTGCGGGCCAAGAGACGGCCAAGAGACACGCACCAAGAGATGCAGACTAAGAGGCGCGGACCAAGAGGCGTGGGGTAAGAGGCGCGAACCAGGAGGCGTGGGCTAAGAGGCGCGGACCAAGAGATACGATCCAAGAGACGCGGACCAAGAGATACGATCCAAGAGACGCAGTCCAAGAGGCGTGGGGTAAGAGGCGCGAACCAGGAGGCGTGGGCTAAGAGGCGCGGACCAAGAGATACGATCCAAGAGACGCGGACCAAGAGATACGATCCAAGAGACGCAGTCCAAGAGACGCGGGCCAAGAGACACCGGCCAAGAGACGCGGGCCAAGAGACACCGGCCAAGAGGCGCGGGCCAAGAGGCACGGGCTAAGAGGCGCGGGCCAAGAGGCACGGGCCGAGAGACACGGGCCAAGAGACACGGACCAAGAGGTGTGGGTCAAGAGGATCGGGCCAAGAGGCGCGGGAAGTCGTCTTTAGATAAAGACACTGGAGGATTGATATTATTTCTTGTCTACAGTATGTCAACTGAGATGAAATGTTATAAAGAAGAATAGGAATTGAATACCGACAGAAGATATCATGAGAAGGAGCAGGAGGAACATCAACTCAGAAGTCAAATGCTAATACGGAGAAAGTGTCTTTCAATTATCGGTTCGAAAGAGAGTTCCATAGCATTCTAATGGAAGAGGAAAGAGCATGCAAGAGGAAGGTAAGGAGATGGGGAGGGATGAGAGGGTGAGGTTGGAGAGAGGACGGGAGAGCACAAAAGGAATTAGTGATAAATAAAGAATCACCCATATGATGCGAGAGAGAGGAATAGTTGAATATTGCAGAAATGTCTAGACGATACCGGAAGACACATAAGGTAACGTGTAAGTCTTCTTGAAGGCGGACAAAGAGCGCGAAGCTTCAGGCAAGGGGGAGAATGGGAGCAGGGTATACGAGAGAAGAGCCTGGGAATAAGGTTGATAAGGCAAATGAATTCCAAGGGAGTTTGCAGTGCGTTCAGCTACCCCGCCTTTAAGATGAAAACGTGACAAAGGATGGAAGGAAAAGGAGTCGGAAGGAAGGAAATATGTTTATCTTAACAGGATTGGGTGAAGGGTATGATAATAAAGATGGTAGTGAGAAGCGTATGGGGAAATAGGTGGGAGAAGTTAAAAATTGGTAAAGA
>NC_134818.1:17546149-17558649 GCF_046742065.1 Oratosquilla oratoria | reverse complement strand
CAATCAGTCCTAGAATCTTATTTGCTTTCTCAGAAGCTGAAATACACTGCTTAGATGATTTGAGATCTTTACTGATAATTACGTCGAGATCGTTTTCACTATCCTTTTTGTTAACTAAATTCCAAATAACTTGTAATCGTACTTACTGTTATTTTAACCTACGTGCATATTCTTGCATTTACTTGTGTTAAATTTCATTAGCCACTTTTCAGACCATTGCTGTAATTTATCTAAATCTTCTTTAATATCTAATTGATTTAAGTGATCATTTGTCATTCCGCAGTTTTGTATCATCAACAAATTTGGAGACAATAGATTTTAGTTTGTGATCTATATCATTTATGTATACTATGAATAGAAGTGGCCCAAGAACGGAACCCTGAGGAGCTCCACTCGTAACATTTTTCCATCTAGAAGCTTTGCCATTTAAAACAACTCTCTGTTTTTGATCATTCAACCAATTTCTAGTCCCACTTAATAGGCTACGACTTACTCCGTGTGAAGCAAATTAATAAGTAGCCTTTACGTTGGGGACGGTATCAATTCGAGTAAGTTAGTCACGCAAGAACGTTTCCGTCGGAATCCATGCTGGTTATCATCTGTTAAACAGTTACTTTCTAAATGATGTCCGATAGTATCTCTGATGATAGTTTCCATCATCTTTCCTACGATTGAAGTCAAGCTTAAAGGCATGTAGTTATTTGGTTTCTTTTTGTTATCTTTTTTTGAATATAGGAGTAAAGTTAGCTAGCTTCGATTTTCTTGGGACATCTCCGGATATGATGGATTTCTTGAAAATAAATTCTAATGGAACTACAATCTCATTTTTCATTTCTTGTGAGATTCTTGGATGCCAACCGTCAGTCCCTGGTGTTTCATTAATTTTTAGTTTCTCTATACACCTTTTAATTTTTTCTTTTGTTATATTTACCTTAGTAAGTTTACCCTAGATTTTTCACAGGTTTCAGTTTGGAGTTCACTTTGAGGTGTTTCGTTTACAAATACTGAGCTAAAATAGTTTGAAATATCAAACATTCCTACATTTGAATATTCAAGTTGACCATCAGCAGATAATAGTGGGCCAATATGATTCCTAATAACCTTTTTATCTCTAATGTAACTATAGAATTCTTTGGGATTTTCTTTGGATTTATCAGCGATATTCATTTCGTATTGTCGTTTTTGTTTTTTATTGCCTTTTTTTAAACCTCTCTGTGTTATTACATAACTTTGAAAGTCATTAGGTGCACCCGAGTATTTGTATTTCTTATAAGCCTGTCTCTTTTTAGCAATGCTTTTTTCAGTTTCTTTGTCGAGCCATTTTGGGCGAGCCTGATTTTGGGGGCGTCTGTCCTAAATGTGTACTAAATTTCATGACTTCCATCCATGGTGGATTTATTTATTTGTCTTATTTTCTTTACCTATTTATTTATATATTCATTTATTTATTTATTTATTTATTTATTTATTTATTTACGTAATAACGTAGTTGTTCCCGCATACTTCAAGAGGAAATTTATTTCCTGGCAACTTGAGGCCATTATTTCTTGTCTGAAGTGTTTTATGTGAAAATATTCTCTGTTCAGATATTATTAACTCACGTTTTCCTTGCGTGTTTGTTTTTTAATGAAAAAAGCTCATGTTTTGTGATGCTTCGTACATCTTATATATATATATATATATATATATATATATATAATATATATATATATATATATATATATATATAATTTGTAATTTGGAGTTTTGAAAGTCTTGGGTACCTGTATCCTTTTTCCCTTGAGTATTTGCTTCTTAAAGAAAAAAGTTTCTATTTTTTTCAGTTTTGGTTTAGTTTACTTCTTACAATTTATATATATTTTTGTAATTTGGCTATTTACCCTTTCCAATCTATAAGTATCTTTAATGAAATTCGGAGACCACACGAAAATAACATATCGTCACTCTCATAAAGAAATTGCTCAAGTCAATTTTTGCCCATTTCTGGATTTTTGCCTAAATCGATTCTTCATTGCGTAGCGCTCCTAGTAGTACAAAGGCCAATGCCATATCTAATGTCTGAGTAGGTTAAAACTACGAAAGGAGTAACGTTACGTACACATAAAACAAAGTATTGAGGATTTTTTTTTTGTTTTCCCGAAAAGCCGGAAAAATGAAATCAGATCAACGACCTATATTGTTGGTTGATGACTGGTGAACTATAGAAATCAAAATATCTAGTTAACAGTTCTAGAATGGTAGTTGCTTTTTTGAGTCGATGTTCAATAATTAGATTACATAAAATCATAAGGGCATTCATTTCTTAACACTCGAGAAAATACTAAGTAGAATCATCTTGGCCTTTTTTTTTCTCAAAAGATTTTTAGAAATAGTTTTAATCTTTCGATTTTTTTTTTTGGGTGATACGGAAATGAATTAACTTTCCTTATGGTAGGAATAATAATAATAATAATAATAATAATAAAAACGTAAAATGTTAAAGGTGTGAAGGTACCTTATATTAAAACGAATAAACATAAGCTCACCAACTTCACAAACTACATAGTTCACTCTACATATCGTGCATTATATATGAAACACGAATAACGCGCTATAGCGGTACACGATTATCTAAAAGGACAGAAGCGCTGGGTGACCACAGCTCATAACAAAAAGAACCGTATAAGTTTGTAGACAAATGATAATGGTGGGCATACGCTGGGTGGAACCCGTCTTCTGTGAAGACGATGAGAAATTCGAAGGATGCCTGGAATGAGTCCTTGGCATTTTAACGACCCAACTCATCTTTAGTGAGATACTTTCCGCATTTTTACAAATTAAGTGAAATATGCAAAGGTGTTTTCACGACAAATGAGGTCTCCCTTTCTCTATATCTATCTCCCCCCCCTCTCTCTCTCTCTCTCTCTCTCTCTCTCTCTCTCTCTCTCTCTCTCTCTCTCTCTCTCTCTCTCTCTCTCTCTCTCTCTCTCTCTCTCTCTCTCTCTCTCTCTCTCTCTCTCTCTCTCTCTCTCTCTCTCTCTTTCTGGCTCTCTCTCTCTCTCTATCTATCTATATGTCTATCTTTCTATCTCGCACATATCAGTTAAAACTTTGGAGCGAGTAAATATGTATCGCAAAATTCATACATAGGATATTGCATAATTTCATTTCCATTTCAGTTTAGAAATAGGTGGGTAGTTTATATTTATCTATGCACATTGTGTGTGGTGTGTGTGTGTGTGTGTGTGTGTGTGTGTGCAGCTGTTTGTGCGGGTACATGTTTGTACCTCTATGTGTTTATCTTGTATTAATATAATACCACAAAGATACGGTGTCCTTATGTAGAAACGTGTGTACAAATATTCATCAGTATTGCGTATATGTTTCATGTAACCAATCCTTTAATAACACATTCATAATCCCAATAGATGATTTCCCCCAAACCTCTCTCTAGCCATTAAATTTAGGCTTGAATAATTTCACAAAAGGGTTTTCTTCATCTTCACCTACATACTGTATGCAGGCTCGCTATAGGATCAAGTGACAAAATAGGGCCCAAGGGGCCCAGGATATTTTATATGTATTATTGAAGATACCCGAACCTGACTTATGATATGAAAAACTATATAAAATTGTTGTTGTTGCATTAATACAAGCTTGTTTACAGTAAACCACCATTGTTATAAGGTAGAAGTTGTACATAGATGCCTAGATCCTTAATAGTAAAATATGTATTTACACAATTCCGATTTATAATGGATTTGGTATTTTTTCCTTTGGTGTCTACCTTGTAGACACTCTCCTAAGCAAGTCATATAATGCAGTAGAAAGCAGTATAAGTTTACCATTAACTTGTCAATTGTCCATCATCTCAATCATGGTCGTCAGTAAGTTTTAAGAATATTAGAACATAAGAATGAAGGAAACTGCAAGAGACCATAAGTCATACACTAGGCAATTCCATGTCCATTACCACCTGTCATTCCTACCCATAAAGTTGTATAACCGTTTCTTAAAACAACCGATAGTTTCTGTGCTCACTAGATGGCTACTAAGTCTATTCCATTCGTTGACCACCCTATTAGTAAACCAGTTTTTACCTATTTCATTTTTAAATCTAAATTTGTCCAGATTAAATCCATTACTGCGAGCCCTGCCCTGTTGTCTTAATATGATAATCTTGTTTTGCGTCACCCTTGTTAAAGCCTTTGATCCACTTGAACACCTCTATTAGATCACCCCGCACTCTGCGTCTTTCCAGAGAGTGTAAGTTAAGGTAAATTTCTGAGCCCATGTATCATTTTGGTCATTCTCCTCTGTACTGATTCTAGTGAATTGATATCCATTCTATAGGACGGAGACCAGAACTGTACCGAATGGGTCTAACTAACGCCAGATAGAGTTTGATAATTACCTCTGCTCTTCTATTCGTAACCGTCCCCGCAATGAAGGAGAGGAGCGAGCGGTTGGGGTGTCTGGGATTTGGGGGGATGGGGGTGGGTGGCATCCATCTGGTTCTCCCTTGTGATTCTATGTCATTAGCGTTTTGATACCAATCCTAACAAATACAGCATTTGCTGTTGAATATTCCTATACTGTATAGAAAATATATTCCATAATCTGATGCAAGTATTCATGAATACTTCCAGCATCTGGCCATAGGGTTATTTTTCTTTTATTTTCTCTCCCTTCTAGGAAAAAAAAAGAATAAGGACACGCATGTTCTTCTCTTATTGAATTTCCTGGACCCCATTGAGGAACTTCACATAATGTTGTGCCACTTCTCCAAGATTTCCCTCGGGATATGATGGTCGCCGCAGCAAGGACCATACTCGGTGTCCCTATGCTTTTTTTCAATTACGCTGATGTTTCTTTTCGTTTTATTTTTGGTGGTCTACAAAAGGATAAGGCTTCAATACATATGTGAAATTGAGTTCTGTCCCTGGTCGTCTCGGTCTATCAGGACATGACATAGACACGCACACACACACACACACACACACACACACACACACACACACACACACACACACACACACACACACACACACACGCACGCGCACACACACGCACACATACATTCACACACATGCATACATATACACACAGTGGCGCAGTGGTTAGTTTCCGGCTGTGACAACGGCGGTCCGAGTTCGAATCCCGTCCAGTGCTGAAATAAATTCAGTATAGCTGCGCTGCGGGTCATTACTCCAACTCGTGGGCGGGGAGTTGGGTGTGTGTGTGGGTGTAAGGTCACAGCATTACCCATAGATCGGTCATTTGAGCTCTGAGCTCTTCCGGGAGGGAAACAACTGTCGATCACGAGTACAGCACATGATCCAAGACCATGGTGAATCATACACACTCCACACACACACACACACACACACACACACACACACACACACACACACACACACACACATATATATATATATATATATATATATGTATATATACATACACAGACACGCATACACACACACACATACACAGGACCACCCCAAACCCCAAGAGTTGGGGGGCCAATAAGCCACAACATACCTCTGCCACCGGCTCTCACGTAGGTGGCACTGATCCCTGGACAAATACAACAAACTACACACATACAACACCTGCAGACCATTTACAGCATGAAACGAAAATCCTCAAAGTCAAAGATCACCTCGACATGAGATGCACACAAACATTTTCAGCAGCTTCCACAAACACACCACACCCACAAACACACCACACCCACTACACTACATAGCAGAGCACCCACACACGCCAAGAAACATCAAAACAACACCCAAATACCTATGTTACACACAAATACTCTCTTCTCTTCCTCTACAACCACCAGGCACAAGCCTCCAGAATATATCCATAATAATGTCACTCACTACTCCATCAACAAGCTGAAAAACAATACATTGCTACATGCCAGGCCCCCTCATATCCATTCCTTTAAATCTTCTCTACCCCGAAAGGACAGAATCCACCTGGAGATGTTGGATGACCACATTGCGCTGATCGGATATTTGGGCCACGAAACTGCAACCTAGGATATTTGGCCCGCGATGACTAGGATATTTGGGACATGGGATAAAAAGTGACTAATTTTTTTTAATGATATAATTGTTTTATTCATTATCACAGCATAAATTGGACATATATTTACAGAAATCAAGTGATAAAATCACAGTAAAATGTACAAAATACAAGCACAAAACAGCACAATTATTTACAAATTGGGCTGTCCTCCGCGGAGGTTGTGGCTTATGCTATGAAGGAAGGCAGGGATGGTCTTTTTGTCTGTCTTGAGGTCAAGCACGAGGTTGTGGAGGCGGACCTGAAGTTCCTGGCACACCATCTTCCCACGCTTGGAAGGGCGGATCCCACGCTCCTGGAGCAGGACATCATCGACGGTGGCAGCCTCAGCCTGCAGGCACTCAGCTTCCAGTTTGAGTGTCCCACCACGCTGAAGAACTTGTTGTTCCAGCCCTCACAGACATTGTTGGTTCTGGGCTGGTTGTTGAGGGTGGCTTGGTGCATGTTCCACTTCTCAGGTGGGAACATGGGCGGCGTGCGGCGGAAGCGCACTGTCCTGATGACTCCAGGACTGGCGTTGGAATGGATGTCACGACGGTGGCGGAGCTGGCCGGAAACGTAGGTTGAGTCGAAGTACTCAATGAGTGTTGCAGCATCATCAGGCATGGCTGAGCGTAGGTGTGACATGCCGGACTTGACGTCCTCTGGGGGAAGGAAGGCGAGGGTATTCAGCTGCCTGCTGAAGAGGCGGAACTCGTCGTCAGACTCGTACAGGTTCTTCAGCCCCAGGCCCTGGATCTGCCTCCAGATGGACTGGCTCAGGTGGTAGAAGCAGAACCGGACCTGGACCTCCTCCCCGAAGACCACCCGCAGGGCCAGCTCCACAGTCGCTCGAAGTCGATGATGACTGTGCTGGAATCACAGCCACCCTCTTCAAGAACCCGAAAAAGCGTCTCGTTACCGGTCTGTGTCTTGCGTTGCAGCAAGGCGTAGACCAAAGGAAGGTAGACGCCGTGGGACCGACCCTGGATCACGTAGAGCTGGGTGAAGAGTCTTGGAGAAACGGAGAAGGTGCCATCCATGCACCAGTCGTCACAGGCTGCTAGCTCCTCCAGATGACGTGGGGTGGTGAAGATGATGACACGCTCATCTGCTTCCTGTCCGTTGTCATAGTGGAGGTTGGATGCCCAGTCGCCGGTGATGACCAGATCCTACAAAGACTGAGGAGCCCTTGGACGGTACTCAGCCCGGATGCGACGCAGGGCACGCTTCGTAGAGTCGGCCTTAGGCATGCGTGCCTTGACCTCCTCTGGAAGCTCTGCAACCGTGAAGGAGAGGATCTGGTTGGGACGGTCGTTGGTGGTAGCAGCCTTCCTCTTCATGGACTGGCGAGTCTTCTCCACCTGGCATCCAACTGCATCAGCGAGGTGGTTGTGATCCGACACAACCCGAGGTTCACTGACAATCTTGATGGTCTTGATGAGAGCAGGGCACTTGGGGGTAGAGAAACGCTTGACACACCGCCAAACGATCACATCAACTGACTTGGCAACATGCTTCTTGGTGTACATGAAGCCATCCAGACAGATCTTCTGGTCCCCTCTAGATGATGTGATGACTTCGAGCTCGGCTGGCATGGTTGAGTAGCTCAGTGAATGTGATATGACATCTCTTGACAGGCTAGGTTTATATACAGAGCTCCACAGAGGTGTAGGAGAGGATCTGGTTGGGACGGTCGATAAACTAGAGCTAGAACACTTCATGACAGTACTTGCAAAAAGGCATAAAATACCAAAAACAGTAATAAAACACAAAAATAACAAACTTATATGAAATATTTAGTAATACATTGAAAGGGAACAAAAAGAAAAAAAATAGTTTGTGGCCCGAAAATCTACCCCAGGTGACCCTCGTGGCCCAAATGCCCTAGGTTGCAGTTTCGTGGCCCATATATCCCTGGCCCAAATATCCGTGGCCCAAATATCATAGATTCCCGCATTGCCCAGGATATAACACTTTATCCCATAATATGCAACCTATTATGGAAGACTGCATTGTACATAGTCACGCGCGCCAACAACACAATATACAGTCTACAGAAACATTTGTGAGAAAACCCTCTTCCAGCCGTGGCGTTCCTCAAGGAGACGGAACTACTCGGCCAAGCAGTCTAGGGAACGACAACAACAACAACACACTCACCAACACACACGCATGCGTACATAAGCACGCACACACACATAAGCACACACACACACACACACACACACACACACACACACACACACACACACACACACACACACACACACACACACACACACACTACACAAACACACACACACACTACACAAACACACACACACACACTACACAAACACTCACTCACACACACACACACACACACACACACACACACACACACACACACTACACAAACACACACACACACACACACTACACAAACACACACACACACACTACACAAACACTCACTCACACACACACACACACACACACACACACACACACACACACACACAACACAAACACACACACACACACACACAAAACAAACACACACACACACACACACACACACACACACACACTACACAAACACACACACACACACACACTACACAAACACACACACACACACACACACAAACACACACACACACACACACACACACACACACACACACACACACACACACACACACACACATAGATGCACACGCATGCAAAAAATTGAAAATTACATAGACTAGCCCATTACGTGTCGAATGGTACATTTATTTTTATTCCAGCTGAATCCAGGCTATTCTGTTCAGATCTGTGGCATTCCACGGTTCATCTCCTTAGTGGTACAAGAGTTGTGCTAGTCTTGATTCTCTTTAGCGCTTGATTTCATTTAGCTCTGTTTGACTTAACTAGACTTAACTCGACATGGTTTGGCTCCCGTTAGCTCATCTTAATTTAGATCTACTTAGCTTGACTTCAGCTAATGTCAGTTGTATTCCACCCCCAAACACATCAAGTGAAAAAAAAAATATACCAAAATAGGTCAAACACGAACTCCAGGTAAAATGTTCACTGCTACATTTTTTTTTTCTATGGAGTTCAGTTTTAATAATCTATGTCTGCAAAGGAGCAATTGATCTTGCTGATATTTTTTTCAATGTTGCCATTGGGAAAACTGATGGCTGCCCTCACGATCAACACATACATGGTACTATTTGGTCTAAAGTGGTCTGAATTAAACTATCATACATGATCTAATCTGGTCGGATCTGACAAGTTCTATCCTGTCGTCTTTAGGCCAAATCGCATCGTGTATGAGGATCAGATGATTATTGTCTGCCTTGTTGATGAAATAGGTTGAAAAGTTATGAAGACTTTAGAACTCTACCGTTAATGGTATTTTGTTCATTCTGGGTCCTACCTGTAATACTAATCCAGTACCGTCCTGGTTTGCAACGCTGCCACTCCATTTTCTTCTCGGGAATTGTAGACGATTTTTCTTTTATCCGTGAGACGCCACATCTTTATTTGCAAACGAAATTTTTCCTCAATTTTGAGGTGAAGGTGCCATATCGAGTGGGGTCAGCTGTGGACTTTTCTGTTGATTCACTTGCTTACTTGTTTTCTTGTTTTCTTGTTTGTTTATCTGTTATCGTATTTATTTTTTCATTTAGTTTTAATTGTTGATTGGTTGATTTTGTTAATTTATTAGTTAACTTTTTTCTAGTCATTGATTCATATATTTGTCTTGATCTGGACCTATCATAGATCGAGGTGGTACTTGTTCCTGTATTTATCCTTAGTAATGCATGTCATGCGTTGTGTAAATATAAATTTAATTCAAATACACTTTCTATGTAAAAACGTATTAAGTAATTTCCTCTACTTACAATTGTAAGTGAGCTGATTACTGAAAAAATATTGTTATCTATTCAATTCTATTTGTTTGAATACTTATATATGCTAATTACTTATTTTGATTTATACATTCATTTTGTCTTTATGTTTATTTGCTTATCTATATGATTGATTTGTTTATTTATTTCCTTAATTGTTTGCATATTTATTCATTCATTTATTTTTCATTTATTTGCTTTTTTTTCTTCAAAGGATATTACAACTACAGTCATAATACTAGTTGAGGTATAATGTACTATCATTCCATTTTGTATGAAAAAGATTTAATGTTTATATGACGTTAAATTACCAAGGCCCATTTTTTTTTTCAAAAGGAACTTCTCATGAAATCCCGAATGAACTTGCTCAATCGTTTGACCAAGGATTTTATGAACAGAGGTCTTGCTGGTGTCTACATGGGAAAGAAGTGCAAGCAGGATTTAATCCACAGTAAGGTGACTTTTATCAAAGAAGCATAGAAAAACCATATAACAATTGATACAGATTTTAATGCAGTTATAAATACAAAGTACAGCGTAACCTTTAATACATGTGTTTTTATTTTTGCGATTAGAGTGTATATGTCTCGGCATCTCTTTGAGGGGTTGTGTGGACATATATTTATGTATACATAGGTGTTTTGATGACAGAGTCTGTGCCTATGTGCCCGGTGATTTTTTGTCCATTGAATGTATTCCAAGATTCTTTGAGTCTGTATGAACGTGAGTGTTTGCCCGTTATTTCTTAATTGTATGTGATTCACACTTGCGTGCTTATGTCTTTATGTGTACTCTTTCGCTTGTTGTATTTAAGTATTAATGGTTTATGCCTTTTTTGTGCATATCTGTTAGTCTAGAGTGTAAACAATGAATCACATTATATAGCTTCAGGTAAACAATTGTGTTGTTGTGGTTCTTTTGATGTGGTTTGACTATGGAAGTGTTGCCAAGGATAAGGCAGGGACAGGATGTGGTTGGATTTATCGTGGTGCAGAAATGGGACAAAAAAAAAAGTTGTTGGCGTAATGGTATGGACCAGTGTATGAGTTAGGATGGGTGGGATGGGATGTGTGGAGAAGTCGGGCAGGGTGGTATAGGCCAGAAAATGTGAAATTTGGATGATGGTGTTATGGGGCCATAGTGTTGTGGCATAGAAGTGTGTAAGAATACGGGGGTATAGGCGTGGTGTGGGCGCGAAGAAGAGGGCGTGAAAGTAGGCCCCTTCTCACAAAGGCTACAAGAGAATCTCCCCCACCACCCTCCTCTCTCGGCACTGCTGAGTGCGCGGGGGTGATGGGGGAGGCCACTATGCAAAGGTTCGCATCGTTACACAGCGTCGCCACTTCCGAGAACAACACTGTGGACACCGTCAGGGATGTGGAGAGGGACGGTCCTCTTGTCCCTAATGTGTTGCCGGGGGCCGGGACTGCCCATCACCTAGTTTCGTTTGATTTTGGGTTAAGAGTCGAGCCACTTTCTGAGAGTACTCCAAGAGCGCCTTGCCTCACCCCACGGGAATGACAAGGCCGGGCATGGCACAAGATCCCTCTCTGAGTCGCCTTTGAGACGACCGGGCCGTCCCAGATCCCCATCCCATTGTTGTAAGGCCGCATCGCTCGTCGCTTGAATCCGTGGTGTCACTGCCTCGGCGACGTTAGTGTGACGTCACGTTTAGCTTGTGCGATCCTATGTATAAAACTCGGTAACTATACATCTTGGATTAAACAATCAAATCTAGTATAATATCCAACGTCCAACAAGGCATCAAATGATGTACATCAAACCACAAAAGAAATAGAAAGTGGTTATAAGCAATACAAAAGAAAGAAAGAAAGAAAGAAAGAAAAAAGTATGAATTTCCTTCAGTTTCTGATATGATGGCTGTAACTCCTACCATGAGGCTGCGCAGGAGAGGAAGCCCGAGCAACTGCCACCGCCACCCAGAGGTCCTACGAGCAGCGGGATCCTTTCGTACAATACTAGGAGGTTCCTGGTAGCCATAGGAGACTCTTTCACATACTTTTGAGGGACTCAATGCAGTAATAAAATATATTTTTTTCCCCACTTGGCCCTGGAAGTTTTTCAGTGTAAAATGATCCTTCAGAGGCATTCCGAAGCAACCTTCGGCAACCATTATTTTGACATGAATAAACTTATCCCATTAATCACCGGTTACTCTTGAATAGGTCAATCATATTACCTATTATCACTAGTTCCTCAGCTTTTTGGTATTATTTTTATTATTTTTGCAAGAAATAACAAAGGATTTGTATAAGACATAAAGATCTCCCAAAAGATGTTCAATTCATTCATCATGAGAGCTGAGAAGGGAGGTATTTGTGCAATGATACTTTCAAACGACTAAAATATTATTTTTCTAAAAGAATGCTTGTTCGAATGTCTCAGTTTTATTGAACAAGCCTCAGACCGTCAACGCAAACGGTCTATTTGAATGGCAATCCTATTATTTTTGTGCAATTTGATTGACAGCTTAGGGCCACCTTTAGATATCCTCCCAGAGACTTTCTCAAACCCTCCCCTCCATTATATTACAGACCTCTTTAA
>NC_134818.1:17531149-17533649 GCF_046742065.1 Oratosquilla oratoria | reverse complement strand
AGTAGTAGTGGTAGTGGCAGCTTTGACAGTATCAACAGTGCAGTATTGAAGTGCTACTAGGAATATTGATGTGATTCTTGTTTGGGTAGAAACTTTAGTAAGAAAGTGATGACATTGTAATGCTGGAAGAAGTGCATTAACCCCGTCATGAACCGAAGGGAAGAAATGACAGACTTCATTGTAGCAAACGGCTGAAGGTGTCTCAAGGCCTAAGTCAATCGTCGTTTGTACAAAAATCTGAAGTCTCCCACGGCGTCAACGGGTTAAAGGAAGCGTTCTAATCTGTGTCCTTTTATGTTTACTGGGGGTGAATGTCGTTACCTGTGACACAGACGCTCACATCATGGTCATGAGGCATGTCGCTGTGTACGTTGATGTGGTGTGATGCTGGTTAGTGATCACCTGAAGAGCTCCTTCGTTTGTTTGTTTGTGCGTTTCACTTTTCTAGTAGGTACTAGTGGGATCACATGGATAACGGGCTTTGGTTAGGGTTATTTTGACACGGGAAGGGTGGTCAAGGCATTTAGATTTAACACTTTCAGGTTCAGACACGCTACTGTAGAATTGAAAGAACCTCATCAAAACGGTACTTCATTTATTCGTGTCCCCACTGGTGCCAGATGGTGTCGTTCAAATGAGCGTTGGGCTTAGGACTGAAGGTGTTCTCGGTCGATCGACTCCAAGTTTGGCCCAGAATGTGCTCTCCACCTCAGATAAACAAAACCATCTGACATTAGCGAGAGCATGAATCGACAAAGAACATCACCGAGTTAAGAGATTAACATGTCAGCTCACCCCGAGAGTGTTAAAGTGGCTACTTAGGTATGTGGTTATCATGTTGATGAGGCGGACTAAGAGTAGGCACAGGGGAGGGGGAATTAATTGTACATGTTATAATAATATTGGCTTGAGGGGGGGGAGGTGAGTGGCTGGTTTCTGGCTGGCTGGCTGGCTGGCTGGCTGCCTGGACAAAATTGAAAGACTGGCACTGACTGGACTGACTGACGCTGGCCAGACCGCGAACCCTGCGCCACACCACGGAACGCCGAGCCGGGTCACATCACCCGGATCGCCCCGGGGCGTCCCAGTCTTGCAACCCGGCACGAGCGCGCCTGGACCAAGCCTGTTATAAGTGTTATCATTGGAAGTACAGATCATGATAATAGTAATAACAAAGCTTCGAATGAGACAATTAGGACCATAGTCACTATTTATGATGATCACCATCATCACGAGGCTAAAGAACCAGTAGAGAAAAAACGATGTCGGGGGAAAACTGGGGCTAAGAAAATCGACTGGCCAGCCAAGTCGAGGACGAGGTCCGCGCCCGATGGTCGCAGGTCCTGAGGCTCGCGCACCGTCTCGCTGTCGTATCGTCGCGTCACACTGACCGATTGCCTGCCCTCCTGGCTCCCTTCTCCATGCACCCGAACACACTGTTCTTTTTTTTCTTACACCCGCATAGACACCTGTACCTTTCTGCTTGTTACCAAAACGGCCAATACACAATGAAGAAGGGCGTACTTCATCACGGAAAAGACTTGCGACAGAGCTGTTGCGGGGGCAATGACGCCAACGGAACACACATATATACAAATCTCGACGAAAAAATGTGTTCTTTGCTTCAAAAAACGTTGAACCACATTAGTTCAGTGTGGTTGTGGAAGGAGTGTGTTGACATCTGACCGTTCCAGCAGATTACGGCAAATCTGCGATACATCATCCACTTATTATACTAGATAAACGTTTAGACATAATCATAATTCTTTCCTGGAAGTGGTGAATATTAGCATTCCAGGTTTATGTAACAACATTAAACATTGATTCTTTTATGATACAATATAAAATATGATAAATCTCCGTCAAGTTCTTTGCACAATATATTAGTCAACAATAAGTAGAAAATACAATATAACTACTAACCCACTCGTATGTAATATACCCACGGTATGTATAAGTATATACATATATATGTATGTATATATATGTATATATATATATATATATATATTATATATAAAATATATATAAATACATGTTTATATATATATATATATATATATATATATATATATATATATATATATATATAAAATGTGTGTGTGTGTGAAAGAGAAATTCGCTAGT
Source organism: Oratosquilla oratoria (assembly GCF_046742065.1). Classification (NCBI taxonomy): domain Eukaryota; kingdom Metazoa; phylum Arthropoda; class Malacostraca; order Stomatopoda; family Squillidae; genus Oratosquilla; species Oratosquilla oratoria. Next base: position 17,531,522 of record NC_134818.1, on the reverse strand, counting down.
GGGCAGCGACGTTAATCAGATAATTTTTTATGACAGTCGCGTGCAGGAATCGAACCTACCGCTCAGCCGTAGGTGAGACTACTGTGCAGCGCATTAACTCTCTCGATCACCGCAATTACTAGTCTCAGTGATCGAGAGCGTTAAGGCGCCGCACAGTGGTCTCACTGGCGGCTGAGAAGTAGGTTCAAGTCCTGCACGCGACTGTCATAATAATTATCTGACGCACACACACACACACGCATATATATATATATATATATATATATATATATATATATATTCATGTATATATACATATATATATATATATAATACATGTATACATATATGTATCTATACATTATGTATATATATATATAAAATATATAATATG
>NC_134818.1:17521149-17523649 GCF_046742065.1 Oratosquilla oratoria | reverse complement strand
GTTGATCTATATCAACCTATGAAATCAGTCTGAAAATAAATCAAGTTAGTCTAAAGTTATCTTAAAGCAGGATTAAAGATTCCATCATGCGATTAATTCGGAGCTTGTGTATTCAAAGAAGTAAGTATTAAATCGATATAAAATCAACAAATAATGTAAGTATAATTGTGAATAAGAAGAATAATGGTACCCAACTACCCCCCCCAAAAAAGGGGGTGGGACAAATTTAAATCTTCCCATAAATAGCATTGTAATTTTGGGATTCAGATTGTCCCCCTGTGGTCTAATTATACTTTTTTCACTGTACATTTCACTTTTTTGATAGGATCATAGGCCTGGTATTTTAAATATGCTTCAATGTACTTGTCCAATGTACAGTGGTATTCATCATTCGATATATAAAATACAATTAAACTTTTTCTTATCAGAACAAAAAAGTTGGCGAATGGTCTGATTTATGTATGATGAAATTAATTGTTTAGCAAAACAGAACATCTAGTGTTTGAATGGGGCGCCTAGCATCGAATTTTTTAGTTATTTGATCCTCTAATCATGAAGTTGTTAAATAGTAAATACGTACTGGGTTTTAGAGCATAAGAGAAAGGAAAGGCAAACCTGGCATCGGAAGGGAAGGGTTAAAACTTATGAGAAAAGATGAGTGTACAAGACGAAACATTTTAGAATTAAAGCTATCAATTATAAGCAAAAATAGCAATTTTTCTCAAAGCTTTTAATTGTAAAAATCTAAACCCTGACAAAAAAAATTCTTCTCTCTTCTTTATTCTCCTTCCTCCCCTCTTCTCCTCTCTTCATCTCCACTTCTTGCGTTCTCCTCTCCTCTTATCCTCTTTACCCTGCTATCCTTGGCTTTCCTCGACTTTCTCCCTTTCCATTTTCCTTTCTTGCTCTTATCTTTTTCCCTAGTCTTCGTCCCCTCTTCTCCGTCAAATAATTTCCTTCTCCTTTCCCTCCCTTCCAATAATTTCCCTTTTGTTTCTTGTCCTTTATCTCCTTTTCTTCACGCCCTCTCTTCTTCCTCTTTCCTCCGTTCCCTCTCCTCTTCCAATACCATCAATTTTCATTACTCCTTCCTCATTTCTCCTTCCTGTTCCCCTTCCCTTTGTTGGCACTCTCATTACCTCCCTTTCATAGTCTTCTGTTTTCTTACTTGTCTTCCACGTTTCTTTCCTCCTACCTACTATCCACCCTTTTCCTCCTCTCCTCTTTTCCTTCACATTGATTTTCCTTATTTGACTTACCATGATCTTCCTTATCTGTTTTTCTTCAACCCTAAGTGCCGCTACTTTGTAACCCCGAATACGACCAGAGTACTCTATTCAGATGTATTAACTAGCTCTGCAACTAGAACTCGAACCTTTGGCTGTAGAACTGTTTACCACAAGGCAAGGACGCTACCATTGTGCTATGCAGGACGCACCAAAAGGAATGCTCTGGAACTTCCTCCGAGGTCAGTTCACACGGCACAGTATGTAGTCTTAACTTGACCCAGTCTTTTGTTCAGGAGAGGCATCCGATAGATCCTTTTGGATTCATAGGGCAAGATTGCCTCTTTGTGTCATACTTACCCGACACAAACATCAAAGATGTTACTTCCAACTGACGAAGACACTGCCATGTCGCCGAAGCCTTTGCGAGCCACGATGACCGATGTAATGAGATCAGGGACTGAAGTCCCTGCAGCCAAAATCGTCAGGCCCATTACCTGAAGGGCCGAGGAGAGAGTTAGCGCATTGAATTTGGTGGGAGCAAAGGTCAAAGGTCAGGGGGTCAGGGAAGAACCTCTTCCTTAGATGGTTATCACCTACTGGTGTCCTGAGTAAGTCGTAGGAGTTATTTGTTGCAGATGCAACATACATATATGTATATACATATACGAGTACACATCATTATGTACCTTCTGCTCTTTCGCCTTTATAGATGGATTATTCTTGAAGATAACGTGTACTTAAATCTGCTTACTAGTCAGATTATGATAAAACCTTGCCTTTAAGTAACGAATGTAAGTGAATAGCGTGAAGTGATAATTTTTAGGCAGATATAAAATGAAATACAATTATAATTAAACAGTTATATAATGGCCATCCTTCGTATGTTTAAAGATTGATATCACCTTATTGTAATGAGTGTTATAAGGTTTTTACATGGTGAAGAAGAACAAATCTTATAATGACACTTTAAGAAATAAATGTTTATGTTAGAGAGAAATATTTATCTTATTAGAGGAATGATGGTGTGTAGCTGAAGTAAAGGTAATGACTACCGTACTATAGAAAGAGAAATATGAGGTTTGATTAACATAGATTAACCCCTTACTTACCGAAAGGGTGCCATGGTAATAAAGTGAATAGTCTGCAAGAAGCAACTAGAATAGAATCATAACTCATAGAAAACGCCATGTGACAACGAAGCTTATATTTATGCTACGACGTTTCGTCGCGGCACTAATAGACTTCGATTTCACACCGTTATCCCTTTGACA
>NC_134818.1:17503649-17508649 GCF_046742065.1 Oratosquilla oratoria | reverse complement strand
TACTCCCTCTGCTCCTCTCCTAATACTCCCAATCAAAACCCTCCCATAAGCCTTCCCAACTACTCGACAAACTGACCCCTCTAAAACTACTACACTCACAATTGTCCCCTTTTCCCTCGTAAAGTGGAATTATACAGGCACTCCTCCAGTCCTCCGGCAATCTACCCTCTTTTAGACAAACATTAAACACACACACACACACACACACACACACACACACACACACACACACACACACACACACACACACACACACACACACACACACACATATATATATATATATATATATAATATATATATATATATATATGACTGTGTGTGTGTGCATATATATATGCTTACGTGTATGATTTAGTTTCAAGAATACCATATTTCCTGAAATATCTGTTGCTCCTACCGTCATATTGGATCGTTTGGGAGAGATATTTTAATAATGCGTCGATAACTTGGGTTATTTAAGTGTTCTGGTGGTTTTTGTTGTTTTTTTTTTTTTTTTTTTTATTTTTTTTTTTTTGTTTTTTTTTTTTTTTTTTTTTTTTTTTTTTTTTTTTTTTTTATTTTTTTTTTTTTTTTTTTTTTTTTTTTTTTTATTTTTTTTTTTTTTTTTTTTTTTTTCTTTTTTTTTTTTTTTTTTTTTTTTTTTTGTTTTTTTTTTTTTTTTTTTTTTTTTTTTTTTTTTTCTTTTTTTTTTTTTTTTTTTTTTTTTTTTTTTTTTTTTTTTTTTTTTTTTTTTTTTTTTTTTTTTTTTTTTTTTTTGTTTTTTTGGTGGGGAGAGATATTTTAATAATGCGTCGATAACTTGGGTTATTTAAGTGTTCTGGTGGTTTTTGTTGTCTAATATTAGGACGACTGGAGTCCATTTACAGATCGAATCCACCAAAGTCCGAGTTTGGACGGACACGAAACGATGTGGAATGTGCTGTGGAATGTGAAGCGCGTGTGGTGTGATGACCATTGGTGTCGATACTACAACTGCAGTGAAGGAGAAGTTATTTGTTGATTTCCAAACGATTTGTTTTTAATATACTTTTACATTTCGATCTGTTAAAACTGGCAGTTGAAGACAGGAAGCCAAATTTTCAAAACGTTCATTGTAAACATATACATTTTGATCAGGGGAAATCATATTTTTCTTAGCGGTATATATTCTTTGCTGTTCTTGATGAGTAAGTTTAGGGATTTTTTCTTTTCCACCACAATTTACATTTTTTTTTTCCCTAGTGTCACCGGGACAAGATTGGACCTCCCGATATTTTAATATGTTTTATCTAAACTTTCATCAGTTAATTATTTAATAAAAATCTGTCATTCTCTATGTATTCATATGACCTAAATTTCAAGGGAACAAAACCTAAAGAGATGAACTTAGTTGCACCATACGTCCGCTTCAACTAATTATGTGGGCCCTGTTAGCTGCATGTTACTTTTTTTATCTTTAGCTTTTAAAAAAAAAAAAAAAAAAAACGGACGTCATAATATATATATATATATATATATATATATATACTATAACATATATATATAATTGCAAAGGAATTATAAAAGGAGCATGCCGACAGAGAACCTTTTGGTCCATAACTAGTCCGGATCGGAAAAATTATAATATCAAAAATAAACAGAAAATACAATCAAATTAGAACAATATAAATGACAAAATAGAATATATGATGAAAAATGACATATAACTATTGATAAATCAAAATAAGCAAAAATAAAAAGACAAATAATAAACAAACAATAAACAAATATGATATAGAATATATGGCATCATACAGCATCTTGCTTAGATGTTTTATCTAATCGAATCTTTAAAAGCTTCGAAACTGAAACTACATTTGCACTGCCTCGCAGAAGTTTTCCATTCATTAACTACACGGGGGTTGGGCGAAGTTTCTTTCCTACCTCACATTCCAACTTGTAATCTATTTCCTGACAGTTTGAGATCATTATTTCTTGTCGGATTCTCATTCAGTGTGAAAATTTTGTCACTTTTGATGTCAATTCCCTTTAGAATATTAAAGACCTGTATCAATTCACCTCTGAGTCTACGCTTTTTTAGGGAAAACAGATTCATATGTATTAGTCGTTTTTGGTATGGTTTATTTTTGATATTTGAAATCATTTTTGTGCCTCGCCGTTGTGCTTTTTTCAATCTGTCAATGTCTTTAATGAAATTCGGTGACTATACGGAAACAGCATATTCCAAATGTGGACGAACTATTTATATAGCTTGTTAATGAGAGATGAACTTTTGAAATCAAAAGATCGCGCAATCAGTCCTAGAATCTTGTTTGCTTTCTCAGAGGCTGAAATATAGTGCTTAGATGATTTGAGATCGTTACTGATAATTACGCCGAGATCTTTTTCACTATCTACATTTGTTAACGAATTTCCAAATAACTTGTAATCGTACTTACCTGTTATTTTTACTTATGTGCATAACCTTGCATTTACTTGTGTTAAATTTCATTAGCCACTTTTCAGACCATTGCTGTAATTTATCTAAATCTTCTTGAATTTCTAATTGATTTAAGTGATCATTTGCCATTCCGCACAGTTTTGTATCATTAGCAAATTTTGAGACAATAGATTTTAGTCCGTGGTCTATATCATTTATATAATGAATAGAAGTGGCCCAAGAACGAAACCCTGAGGAACTCCACTCGTAACATTTTTCCATATAAAAGTTTTGCCATTTAAACCAATTCTCTGTTTTCGATCATTCAACCAATTTCTACTCCAACGTAGTAGGCTACCACTTACTCCGTGTGAAGCTAATTTAGTAATTAGCATTTCGTGGGGGATGATATCAAAAGCTTTTGCAAAGTCTAGACATATTAAATATATTTTGTTTCTTTTGTCATAATTCGAGATGACTGTGTTGTAGAATTCGAGTAAATTAGTCACGCAAGAACGTTTCCGTCGGAATCTATGCCGGCTATCATTTATCAAACGGTTACTTTCTAAATGATGTTCGATAACATCTTTGATGATAATTTCCATAATTTTTCCTACGATTGAAGTCAAGCTTATAGGCCTGTAGTTATTTGTTTTCTTTTTGTCACCTTTTTTTAATATGGGAGTAACGTTAGCTAGCTTCCATTCTCTTGGGACATCTCCGGATATGATGGATTTCTTGAAAATAATTTCTAATGGAACAACAATCTCATTTTTCATTTCCTTTAAGATCTTGGGTGCCGACCGTCAGGCCCTGGTGTTTTATTAATTTTGAGTTTCTCTATACACCTTTTAATTATTTCTTTTGTTATATTTACCGTAGTAAGTTTACCCTAGACTTTTTACAGGTTTCAGTTTGAAGTTCACTTTGAGGTGTTTCGTTTACGAATACTGAGCTAAAATAATTGTTTAAAATATCACACATTCCTTCATTTGAATATTCAAGTTGACCGTCAGCAGATAATAGTGGGCCAATGTGATTCCTAATAACCTTTTTATCTATAATGTAACTAGAATTCTTTGGGATTCTCTTTGGATTTATCAGCAATATTCATATCGTATTGTCGTTTTCGTTTTTTTTTTTTTTTTAATCTGTATTATTACATAACTTTGATAGTCATTAAGTGAACCCGAGTACTTGTATTTCTTATAAGCCTGTCTCTTTTTAGTAATACTTTTTTCAGTTTCTTTGTCGAGCCATTTTGGACGAGCCTGATTTGGGTTGGGGGGTGGGGCGTCTGTCCTTTGACGGGATGTAAGTCTGTCCTTAAAAGGGAGATAAACCTATTTTGAAATATTTCCCACGTCTGATCTACAGGTCTTTTGCTTAATTTTGTCTCCCAATCTGTAAGTTGAAGCTCCTGACGTAGTCCTATGAACTGAGCTCTACTAAAATCGGGTATTTTAGATACACAAGTATCTCTCCTAATATTTTATAATAGTTTGAACCTAAGTTGTGATCGCTATTTGCAATAGTTTCACCAACTTCTACATCGGTTATCATGCTTTCACGGATAGTGATCAATAGATCTAGTAAGTTTCCATGTCTTGTGGGCTTTTTACATGCTGAACTAAGTAATTGTCATCGAGAAAATCTATCAAGCGACTACCTATATGGCCATGTTCAAGTGTCATCCAATCAATGTCAGTAAAATTAAAATCACCCATTATCAATAGGTGACGGTTGCAGAAACTAAACAGTTCTTGAAACAACAGTTTGTCGTCAACTAATGATATTTTTTTTGGCCTATACATTACACCTACATTTATTTTTTTTCCATTTGTTTGGGTTAATTCTACCCACAAACTATCATATGAATCCTGTTTCACTTTCTCTAAAACATAGACATGGACATTGTTTGTAAAGTACAACAGAACACCTTTCTTGTGTTTTCTGTCCTGATCAAAGTATTGAAATCCCGCAATATTAAATTCGGCTTCAAACCCTTTAACACTTAAACATGTCTCGTGTATATATATACATATATGTATATATATATAATATATATAATATATATATATATGTATATATATGAATAGGTATATATGTAGTATATATATATATATATGTACATATGTATATATATAATATATATATATATAATTTATTTATTTATATATAAATATATGTACATTTGTATATATATGTATATATATATGTATATAATATATATATATATGTGTGTGTATATATATATATATATAATATAATATGTACATATATATATATATAATATATGTACATATATATATATATATATAATATATGTACATATATATATATATGTAATATATACATATGTATATATAATATATATATATACATATATATGTATATATAATATATATATATATGTATAATATATGTATAATATATATATATATGTATATATATGTATATATATAAGTATATATATATGTATGTATATAATATATAAGTATATATATATGTATGTATATGTACATATATGTATATATATTATATATAATATATGTACATATATATATGTATATGTATATATATGTAAGTATATATATGT
>NC_134818.1:17493649-17496149 GCF_046742065.1 Oratosquilla oratoria | reverse complement strand
TCCATACTTTTAGATATACGTATTCTTTTGCGCTATACTTCTTCGTGCTGCCATTTCTTTCCAGGCAGTACACGTAGCATCAACAGGGCCATGAAAAACTGCCGTCGGCAGGTAATTCTGCATCATGTATGGAAGAACTGGCCAACGCAACGTAAGCCCAGTCACTCCACCAGAGGGCGACGGACACGAAGGGATGTCAAAGAGAGGAGAAGAGGAGGAGAGCGAGCGAAGAAGTCGGACGTTGTGGTGAGTGGTGAGGAAGGGAGAGTAGACGAAAGTAACATCAATCTGGCTTGCGGTGACCGTGGCTGGACAAAGGACAGTACAAGAAAGGCTGAGGAGAGGGAGGAAGAAGAGGAGGAAGTGGAGAAGGAGGAGGAAGAGGAGGAGCGGTGACTTGAGTATGTGACACTGGTGGATACTGTGTGGAAGAAGTGGTTGTGAGTATCATAAAGTCACCTACTTGAGTGGCGTCGGCTGTGGAGCCGCACCATGAGGAGTCCGCGCTAGAGGACCGTAGGTTTTCAGGCCGGTCCTGGGCGCCCCCCAACACGCTCTCCTCCCTCGAGTCACCGCCCCTGGCTTCTCCACCTAGCTTCTTCTCCTCCCTCTCTCTCTGCTTCTCTTTCCTGTACTGCTCCATTTGGTATTGTTGCAGTTGGCGTCTGGTTTCGATGCTGTCGTCACTCATGTGCCCGTCATCGTTTTTGTTGCCCATCTGCCAGTACTGACCGGACAGTTGGCCTTTTTCTTGGATGCTCCAAGGCTCCGGTTCGGGCACGAACGGCGACCGCATAGTTGTGGAGGGTGTCTTGGACGAACCGGCTTCGTTGACGCCGAGGTCCCAGTACACGATGAAGGCACCGTTGGCCTTCGAGGACTGCAAAGCATCCAAACCTTTCTACTGCTTGGAAGGGGCTTCCATACCGTTAAGACTATTGCGCTTTGCATATTGACAATGTATCTGGTAGTGCATACCAGTTTCCTAACAATATTCACCCTTTTTTCTGGGATGGTTTAGGAAGTGTTCCTACATGGAACTTTGCTGTCTTCCAAAATAATCGATATCTTATTAATAAAATTGTTAGTTTTGTTTAACTTAAGACAGTTCACATTCTGGTATATTAAGTAGAATGTTCATAGGTATCACAAAATGAATTGAAAATACCTTACTTTATAATGTAGTTCTTATGGAGCATAATTGTATAGTACTTTATAAATAAATGTTCATGTGTGTATGATTATAGATTATCTTTATGTTCGGAATGTTTTCACACACACACACACACACACACACACACACACACACACACACACACACACACACACACACACGAACGCATGCACACGCGCACACATGCACACATGCACACAAACACACAAATATGTAAGAGGAGAGTAGATGTGAAATGGGGTAAGAGTATGGCAGAAAATTTTGAAGGTAATAAAAAGATGTTTTGGAAGGAAATTGAAAGAGGAAGAGGAGGCAAATCAAGTAGAGAAAAAAGTAAAAATTGCAGATGGAGAGATGATAACGTAAGAGACGGTAGTAGGAGGAAGATGGGCAGACTATTCTAAGGAGTTGCAAAATGTGAAGGATAGGGAGGAAAAGATAGTTGCAGTAGAAAGCATTAAGAAAATGACAGTGATAAATTAGGACAATGGAGGAGAAATTAGAAAAGATGAGGTGAAAGCAGTTATTAAAATGATGAGAGCAGGTAAGGTACCTGGGTTGGATGGGTGTTATGCTGAGTGAAAAGGGAGGTACAGTGAGCGTGGACTGGCTGGTGAGGTTGTTTAATGTTTATCTAAAAGAGGGTAGAGTGCCGAAGGACTGGAGAAGTGCCTGAATAGTTTCACTTTACGCAGGAAAAGGGGACAAGTGTGAATGAAGAAGTTTGAGAGGGATCAGTTTGTTTGGTGTAATTGGGAAGGCTTGTGGGAGGGTTTTGATTGAGAGGATTAGGAGAGGATCAGAGTGAGTAATTAATGAGGAACATTGTGGCTTTAGGAGAGGGAGGAATTTCGTGGATCAGATTTTTATGGTAAGGTGAATAAGTATGATTTTTGGGCCTTTATGAATTTGGAAAAAGCTTATGACAGGGGAGACAGGAAGGCACTGTGGAAGGTATTCCAGATATATGGGATAGGAGGAAGGCTGTTAAGAGCAGTCAAGAGGTTTTATGGGGGTAGAAGAGCCTGTATTAGAAATAGAGACAGTGAGTGGTTTGAGTTAAAGGTGGGACTTTGTCAGTGATGTGTTATGTCGTTTTGGCTGTTCAATTTATACATGGATGGGGTGGTGCGAGAGATAAACGCAAGGGTAATGTGCCGGGAATTGCATGTGGTTAAAGAAAATGGAGAAAAATACGAGATGAGGCAGTTGTTGTTTCCCAACGACACTGCGCTTGTGTCAGGATCGGAGGAGGGATTAAGGAAGTTAGTGATGGAGTTTGGGAAAGTGTGTGAATAAAGGAATTAAAGATAAATGTGGGCAAAA
>NC_134818.1:17473649-17486149 GCF_046742065.1 Oratosquilla oratoria | reverse complement strand
CAGGTATTAACTAGCTCTGCCACTGGGATTCGAATCATTAGTTGTACGACTGGTTAGCACAAGGCAATGATGGGTTGTACTATGCGGTACGTTCAAAAGGAATGTTTTGCAACTTAACCTGACCATTCCCCTGACGTCAACTCGTACGGCACAGAATGTAGTCCTAAATTTATACTGTACAGTGCTAATGACGTCGGAGAAGGGCTAGAACAAGTTCCAGAACATTCCTTTTTGAACGTCCTGCATAGTACAAAGGTAGCGTCATTGGCATGTGGCAACCAGTCGAACAGCCAATGGTTTGAGTCCAAGCACCAGAGTTATTTATTCCATTTGTCGAAATTTTACATATGTGTGTGTGTCTTTATATATTCATGTGTGTATATCTGTATGCACATGTTTATTCACGTGTACATACATGTTTTCACTCGTTCGATAACAGCCATAATTCTCTGTTTGAATTCAGAATTCTAGCACATTAATCATCGAACGGAGTGATAAGAGGATTATTCATATTTTTACTAATCATTAATTCATGAATGATATACCTGTTAAACATGGCATCATATATTGTTATCGGCACTTATGTCTTCAGTTTTTAATCATGATTATTGTATCTTCAGTTGCCATGAATGTTGTTTCCGATAAGTGCATGTCTCCCAAATATGATTTATTATTAGAACATTATTGAAACACATTTTTATTCATACGTTCTTGGTGAAGTGTAGAAGACACACCCAGACCCTATCCCCGAGCACGCAAGACATACATCCTTCCTAGGAGTGCCAGCGAGGTGGCAGAATTATTTTTTAATCAGAACACGAGCTACTGAATTCTTTATCACAGGGGTATATTTCGTTGACTAATTTCTTGCTAACAACGTGTTATTTCATTCATCCAAAAATTGGAGCCCAAAACTGAAGGAGGCTCGGTTAGTGTTTTGTTCTTTGAGTCGGAGTTCACTCCCAACCCCCACCTTGCCTAAATGAGATCATCTGCTGTTAGCTTGAAAAACATCCTGAAGGTATACCTCTGTTTAAAAGTGGTCATTCACACTGTTATAAAGAATGGACGAGCGGGTGGTAGATTGAAATAACTAAAATACAGTCACTCACGGAAAAGCAAATGAAACAGATTAATGTGCTTGTCGTGAAGGATGCAAAATTTTACAAATATAAAAAGCAGTTTGGGTTAATTTGCCAGAACAGTGGTAAAGAAATAAAGAGGTGGTGACCTTATATTAGGCAAAAAGAATATAGTGAAACTATTGTTTGGTTGAAAAAAAAAATCTGTGCTTCCATAGTTTTCATATAGTCATGGTTAACTGATTATATAAAAATCGTAGGAAAACATTGTGATTAATAGTTACATCAAAGATATGTAATATATATAAAAAAGAAGCATATCAAAATAGAATGAATGTGGTAAATATGACATAGGCACATTTGGTGTAGAACATATAGTGGTTAGGTATGGTAAAATGGTGAGAGCAAAATAAACAAACAAAAGGAAATAAAAAACCTACCATCCGGCGATCTACATGGGATCTGGTCACCTCCTCTCCCCAGAAGCCGAAGTCCGTGGACCTGGCAGTGGGGCTGGGATCCGGTCTGGGGGCGCGAGTGGCATGTCTGTCTGACCTGGCTACGACAGTCGCGACACGGAGGTCGAGAGAACTAACTCACGACTAACACAGTCTACTCAGTACTCTTCACGACGACACATACAAACACGCACACGTACACACGTATACACAGAGAGACATTATAGCCTAAGGACTACCATCAACCTTTTAGATATCGTAGCGTAATATATCGATTTTGCTAAGACAATCGCGAGGCTATTTTGTAGTCAGTTGAAGGATGATGCTCCAGTCCTATGCGGATTGCCGTTAGTCGCAGTTAGGGTCCATCAGTCAACTGAGCATCAAGTAGTCTGGACTGTGCCACGGCAGAATCGATATACTGTTATCCGACGCCACGGTACTAAAAGGGCTGAAAGACGATTGAGCAAAGGACTACCACTGAAGACACCAACGAACAACTGGCACGCACGAGAACACTATGATTACCGACAACCCCGTAGCTCATGAAGGGGACAATTGAAAAACACAGTGTGTGAAGGGATCATGAACAGACACCGTCCTTTTGATGCGACATTCCTGATCTTTCCACGTTTAACACCTTCACTTCCGGAGGGGTGGATTCGAGGATGAATAGAATAGCTTGGCGACAGCTAAAATGAGAGAAAAAAAAATGCCTCCAAGAAAGGAAGGTGTTAAGTAGTGTAAGAGATAGAGTACTACAGGATAGTCCACGATAAACACTGCTGCACATTGACACGTTGTCGACATGGCGTGAAGGTTTACAGATTTCTTTTCTTTTATAAAAGACATCCTAACACTTCATTTAAGTAAACTGAAGTCTTGTTCTATACCATACATGCTTTTTATACATTATACACATGCTTCTTGCCAAAGTGACAAATGAACTTCCCTTAAATGAACCACAGTGGCTGGCGCCTTAAAGATAGATGGGGGAAGTGTATTTCTTCAATCAGTTAATCTGTAGCCTCGTTTATTCTTGTAGAAGATCCGCGGCCTCAAGGTGTCCGACCACAGTCACCGAGGTGACCCATAAGCCACTCAGAAATTAAGATTTATGTTGCTGTCTTGATTTTGTAAATGTTGGGCAGTATAGAGTTTTATTTTCTGTTCTTTTTCCTGTGACGCCTGCTTCTGGAGTATGATGTGTCTTTCCACTACATTTCTGTATCGTTGTTGCAATGCTTCTTTCTAGGATAATTCTGTGTTGATGTTTTAAAGCTGGGTGGTAACCTGACATCAGTAGGTTTGTAAATTTATTATGGTTTTGTTGGTGTTTCCTGTTCTTTTTTTTTCTTTTTTTTCTTTTTTTTTGAGTACTTCAACTAGTTTTGGACTTTAAAGAAGTGTTTGATTTTAAAACTCTTTGGACATTAAAGTGGTTTTGTTTTGTGATTTATATATACATGTGCTTTTGTTAGGAAATAGTGTAAAGTATACATTTATATAAACCTCTTAGACCACAATATATTCTAGCTATGATGTATGATGTTAGCATATACCCAGCCTACATCTACAAAGAAAATATAAACACCTGTAGTATATACAAATTAAGCCAAATGTTTATAGTATAGAATAATATGGGTCGTGTAGAGGAGATAAGTTGTTCATTATATACAGTTTATAGAACGGATTCCATGTACAGTGAAAGACAAAACCATTTTCCTAGGTTTGTCCGAAGATAGGTTAGACATGGCGAAACATTATAAGAATCAGGACGTAAAAACACTATTCTTATAATGTTCCGCCAAGTTTAATCTTTCTTCGGACAAACATGGTAAGATAGTTTTGTCTTACACTGTGATAACACTGATGCACATTATAACTTTTTTTTATTGCCAAGGGGATCCCACGTAGATGAACAAATTAGTCTGACATTATCTGCAAAAGTAAGAATAGAGGAAATAGATGTGGAAATGATTAATCAAGATAGATTTATCGCTATTACAAGGGGACCATGGAGATGAATAGAATCGTTAAAAATGACAATAGCCGACAAAATGGTCGGAGTAGACACCATGTGAGGATTAAACATTTATTAAAAGTACAACGTTTCATTTGTTGAAACTTTTTCAAGTATATGGTTCTAAGCACTTGAAAAAGCTTCTACGAGCGAAACATTGTATTTTTGATGAAAGGTTTCGTCCTCATATGGTGTCTACTTTGACCATGAATAGAATAGCCTGGAATCGGACATAAGTGTAGTAATAAGAAAAAGAAAATAAAGATGGGCCTCTTCAAGTGAACTCCGGCATGACGAATGGCGAGGGGTGGAAGACGGCCTGCGTAAAACTAACAATTCACTACCTAATTTGTGCTTGGAAATGGAGTAGACAGGCTCTCTCCCGGAATGCAATAATGTTCTGGTCCCTCCGTGTGTTGCTACGCTAGGAAAGAAAAGTATACCCGGGACCCTGTTATGAATGAACAAAACAAAAATGACGAAATGAAAAATATCATTTTGGTCAAAGTAAGCAACAGGAAGGGTTGCAACAGCAGAGCAGGGTGAGGGATGAAAAAAGAAGAATGATTAGAGGTTATAAGCAAACTGAATTAGAAAAAAAAAAAAATCCAAGAAAGCGGATATGGAGATCGGGAACTACGGCAAGTAAAGATAGACGTTGACTTGATACAGATGCCAGGGAAGACGGGCGACTTGAGGATGAACATGAGAAGATGTTAGGAATTTCTTTATCCATCCACTCTCATGGATAGTAAGATACAGACTGCTTGATTACCATGGATAGAGATTGTAGGCCTCGAGAAAGAGTGACGGAGGATGGAATTAATGATAAAGGGAGTCTCAAAGGTCCCAAGAAGAAAGAATCGACCTGGATGTGGGCCATGTCGGACCAGATGGGATGAAGGACCAAAAAAAAAGAAAAAAAAAAGTAAGATTGTAGTGGAAAGGTGAATGAAGGGGAACCAAAAGGAACGAGAAGAGAGAGAAAAAAGAGGAGAAACAACATAAGTAAAAGGAACTACGGGGGAAATATAAAAAAAACAACAACAATGGGAAAAGAAAACATGGCCGGCAAGGATGATGGAAGGGAGAATTTCAGAGATGGGGTCAGTAGGGAAAATAAAAGGAAAGTGACCATCAGCAGAGAAGAAAAAGGAAGAGGTACAGACATTTAAAACCAGGCTTAGAAGATTTTCCCTTATATGAAGGGAAAAAAAAGATTATTATAAAAAACGAAAGCCTTCCACTGATTGCTCAGAGATGATTCCTAAATTCAAGAGAACGAAAAATTATGAAACTTTACTTGCAAGCTTAACTAGAAGTTAAGAAGTTGAAGAGGACACAGAAATATGCAAATCTAGTATCTGGTAAAGGATGATGAAAATATGTTCCTAAAACTGATTCTCGTGAGCAGACACCATTTAAATGATTTATGACATATGACAAAGAATCAAGAATATAGACATTGGTGAAATTGGATCAACCAGAGAAATGGGGAAACAACAAGAAAGTGCTCAAATTTTATACAAATTACCAATACGACATAAGTGCGAGTGTAGTAGTTTCAGGGCTTTTGAGTGTAGTTGGGAAGGCTTATAGGAGGGTTTTGATTGAGAGGATTAGGAGAGGAACAGAGGGAGTAATTGGTGAGGAACAGTGTGGGCTTAAGATAGGGGTTGCGTGGATCAGATTTTTGTGGTAAGGCAGATATGTGAAAAAGCTTTAGGGAAAGGTAAAGATGTTTTATAGGCCTTTATGGATTTGGAAAAGGCTTATGACAGGGTAGACAGGAAGGCACTGTGGGAGGTATTGCAGATATATGGGATAGGAGGAAGGCTGTTAAGAGCAGTCAAGAACTTTTGCGAGAGTAGTAGAGCCTGTAGTTGAATTAGAAATGGAGAGAGTGAGTGGTTTGAGGTAAAGGTGGGACTTTGACAGGGATGTGTTATGTCGTTTTGGCTGTTCAATTTATACATGGATGGGGTGGTGCGAGAGGTAAACGCAAGGTTAATGTGCCGGGGATTGGAGATGGTTAAAGAAAATGGAGAAAAATACGAGATAAGGCAATTGTTGTTTGCCGACGACACTGTGCTTATGTCAGGATCAGAGGAGGGATTATGGAAGTTAGTGACGGAGTTTGGGAAAGTGTGCGAAAGGAAGTTGAAGATAGATATGGGTAAAAGTAAGGTAATTAGATGTACAAGGGGAGAATATGGCAGCAAATTGGAAGTGAGTATTAAAAGAGACTGGAGGAAGTGGATACCTTTAGATACTTGGGTGCGAATGTGACAGGAAGGGAGGAGTGTAGGTGGAGGTAGAATGTAGATTGAGAGAAGCAAGTAAATACCTTGGGGGATTAAAAAGTGTAATGAGAAATATATATTTTGGAATGGATGCTAAGAGAAGACTGTATGAAGGAGTGATTGTACCGATAGCACTGTATGGGGCAGAAACATGAAGCATAAGAGGGGAAGAGTTTAAATGTTTGAGATGAAATTCCTGAGAAGTAGGGGTTATTAGGCAGGATAGAGTGAGAAACGAGGTGAGAAGGAGAGCATGGTTGAAAAGGGAGTTGGGAGATAGGGTTGATTAAAGAGTATTGGTATATGGTTGATTAAAGAGTATTGGTATATGGTAAGAAAGAGTGAAGAAAGATTAGTAAAACGAGGTGCGGAGGGCGGAGGTGGATGGATTGAACATGAGGGGTGACCAAGGATGAGCTGGATGGATGGGGTAAAATGGGCATTAGGAAAGAGGGTAATGTCTGTTGAGGAAGGAAGGGAGAAGGCAGAATATAGGGGTGAGTGGAGAACGGTTGTGTGTGGATGATGCTGTGATGAATAGAAGGGAATATATATATATATATATATATATATATATATATATATATATATATATTATACATATATAATGTATTATATATATATATATTTATTTATATATAAATATATATATATATAATGTATATATATAATATATATAATTATATATATATATATATATATAATATAATGTATATATATATATATATATATATATAATGTATATATATATAATTATATATATATATATATATATATATATATATATATATATATATAAAACAATGCCATACGGAAAAGGAACCAAAATGTAAGAAAAATATAACATAAGATAATGAATACGTTGACGTACAAAAAATAGGATATCATTTTACCACCAATAACCAGCGCCTCTGTTTTTTGGGATAACATGGCTTCAAAGTGGTGGAATTTTTAAATCTGTAAATAAAAGATTTGAGGAGGGTAGTAAGAGGAATGGAATGTAGAATTTATAAGTTATCAGCATTCTTTTGAGTGAAAATGAGTCTCCAATTATAATACTACATTCAGGATACAAAAATGAGAAGATGAATAGTGAACTGAAACTCGAAGACCCTTCACAAAGAAAAAGGGAGCAAAAACTTTTCCAGAAGACGTTGGCTAAGAAAAGAAAAATAAGACAACATTCTCAAGAATAAAAATTACAAATATTCTGGTCAGACTATAGGGAAGGAGATTTTTACACTCGAAAGAGATTTAGTATTGGATACAAATAAAAATACACAGAACATAGTCACCCTATTACAAATTTGAAGAAAAAAAAAATACAGCCAGAGGGGGCTAGTGAACATGCATCCTACTTGGAAAAAAAAAAAGTGAAAAAAGTGAGCCAAATTTACTTTTAACTATTTTAAGATATAGATATCACTCTGGAAGATATGACTCAAACACTTAGATGAAAATACGTAAAAATGATGAAGTATGATAGGTGTTTCAAGAATAAATAGAAATGTGGACTAGAAGGCAAATTGTTGTGGCAAGAAAGCTGTTCAACCAGGAAGTGTTGAGGAAATTTTGTCATATTGTTAGATTGAATGAGGAATCCATAGCGAAGTAGGGAAAGTAGAAGTTGAGTAAACTTGAAGGAATTACTTAGGACAAGGTGAATGGATTGCAGGGAAAACACCTATGAAGACACGTGGGAGCACGGAAGAGAAAAAGTTAAAGATAGTAATGTTTGGAGAGGCTATGACGGGATGGATGGATGACGTGACCTAAAGGGATGTTCCCCGCATCTAATCCATGCTGTTGTGAATCTTTTTTTTATCAGGAAGGAGTATCGCCATAAGAGGTAAACCGGCTTTTACTAATGGGATCCACGACCAGTGTCTTGTTGCATTGCATTTGATCCACACGATGTGGTGAAAAGATGACGACCTTTCATTATCTAGGTGTTGAGATGGTAGGGGTGGTTTGGGTTGATTACTTCATATAGTTGTATACTCTCATGTGGCCACCCTACTTGTAAGAGGCTTTCCAAACTTGGTGTGTGTGGATGTATGTATGTGTATGTATGTATGTATGTTTGTATATATGTACGTATGCATGTATATCTGCATTTATATATGTTTGTACGTATAGCCCTGACAAGAGTTCAGTGGCCCTACCCGTTTTTTTCAGGAGAGTAAGATTTCCCTTGCTAATGGGTGACGCCAGAGGTAAATAGAATAGCCAGGGCGATATCTAGAAAAACAATAAATTTCACCCAATGAGAAGAAGACTGAAGAAATGGCAGTGGCACTTCATTGAATCAGGAGAGAATTCTTGTCTAATGTGGTGGTGATGAGCTCCTGCAGGGGAATGCATCATCAGCAGGAGCATTTACGTCAATAGAGTTTGTAATTGAATGTTCTCCTGACCCCTTCAATACGGAGGTACACCGGTGGCGTTCCCTACATATTTCATTCTGGCTATTTTTATTTTTTATAACCTTGTGATTATCCTTACCAGTATAGGTATTGTTGTTAATATTATTTTTATTTTCATTATTGTTATCATCATTACTGTTATTATTATTATTATTATTGTTATTATCGTTATTATTATTATCATTATCGTTGTTGTTATTGTTATCACTATTATTGATTCTATATATACCCGGTATATGTGTATATATATATATATATATATATATATATATATATATATATATATAACATAATCTCTCAAAGGGAACATAGAAAAAATATGTGTCAACCAATTGGAGTCCCATTATTTTACCAGTTTGACCTCCAGCTAAATAAAATCGTGTGTTGTTAGCCAGAACAAAAACTATGTAGGTCGTCACTGGAACGTCATTATATCAAAGGGATGTGAATTATTTTAGAGAGAGCCAGCCTGAAATATACAGACTACCAAGACACTTGTGTTACACAATTAAGTGACCCCATCCACGGTACAATCTGATCTTGAGGCTACCGGACAGATCTGGCCGGATCCAACCAGATTGGACCGTGTGTGTACTGATTTTTGGTTTGTCCGACCAAATCTTTCCAACAACCTTAAGACCAGATCGTGCCGTGGACAGAACCCTAAAAGAAGATACTGGACATGAATTTACGATGTATGAACTAAGCATTTTCTTTATTTTTATGTTTATCATGTTCTTAGATCTACTATGAGAGCTATATGAAAACGTTTATAGGTCTCTGGGAACAATTTATAGAACGTTTATGATCTACGTCAGACACTACACCACGGAAATCTAATGTTGGGAGGGGCAATATCCATCAGCGCACTCAGTTTCGAGCAAATTGGGTTACTATGGCAACCCGATTTCATCTAGAATGACTATAGGCTGAACTAGTCTAGCTAGAGGCATCAATAGGTCTATTGACTTCTGGGAAGCTTGTGAGGCTTAGCTTGTACCACAGGTCCTGAGAAGTTGGTTTATGAAGTAAGAAAGAGAGAGAGAGAGAGAGAGAGAGGTTTTTATATCAAGCAAATGAGAGAGAGGAGTTTGAGTGTGGGCTACAAGGAATATAAGCCCTGGAAAAAAAGAGATTTTGAAGCAGAACGGAAACTAGAATGTAAAGTTGGCCCTACACGATTAATATTATTGCACGATATTCCGTATTATTGACGGTGTAGGGATGGTACTGAAGAGGCACACATTTGATGTCTTCAATATATTGTCATTCTTCAATGACATCCCTAAACAGTCAATAATAATGTACAATACGGAATACTGCGTAATGATATTAATCGTGTAGGGCCCGCTTAAGCTAAATGTTAAAGAAGAGGTGCTTGAGTGTACGCTACAGCGAGAATATGGTGCTTGGAATGATAGAGCCGAGGTAGAATATTAGCCCCGTCTTTGTTATGAGCAGATAAAACTTTTTTTTAACACTACCAAGCAATTTTAATCAGCCAAAGGAAACTCCCTAAGCAGTAAAAATATTAAAATACTAAAGATATGACTTAGACGTCGCAGTGACTAGCCTATGAAAAGAGATGAAAGAAAGAAAAAAATCTGGAAATAGAAGATTCAACAAAGGTAAAAGTGAGGAAGTCTCTGGAGGCCACGGAATTGAATATATTTTGAGAGGAGATGGAGTAAGGCTGTTGCCAAGAGAGTGTTTACAAAACATCCATCGAAACTCGGGGGGGAAATACTCAGGTATTGTTAGGACACTCTTATGGATAAGAAATCTACTTTGATCATGTCCTAATGCATACAAGGAAGAGATTTGCCAGTCGACAATGGAGGAACGTGACAATTTGAATACTTGTGAATATATACATATACACTGCATATATGTATACATACACATATATGTATATATACAGCTGTACATATGTGTATATACGCATAGGTGCATGTATTTATACGCAGAGACGTATATGTATATGCATAGACATGTATGTATATACGCATAGACATGTGTGTATATACGCAGACATGTGTGTATATAGGCATACACATATGTGTGCATATACGCATAGACATAGGAGTATATATACGCATAGACATGTGCATATACGCAGAGACATATGTGTCAATATATATAAAGACATGTATATATATGTATATGTACATTTATGTTTTCTCCATAATATACATATACATTATATATACAGTATATATATATATATGTATATATATATATATTTAATATGTATATGTGTATACGTGTGTGTGCGTGTGCATGTATGTGCGTGTGTACATATGCATGTGTGTGTGCAAATGCATGTGTATACATATGTGTGCGCGTACGTATATGTGTTGGGTGAATGTGTTACTGCGTTCGTATGTTGTTTTTATTTTTTTCCCACTGGCATTATTATTATTAATGTTATCTGTCATAGGGTGTGAATCCAGGGATGTACTTATAATTTTCATTTTTAGATTTTTGTAAACATATGTAAAAAAAAATTCTTAGTTTTTGACAATAAATTGTTGTTGGAATCGACATGGCTGCATGTCGCAAAGTGGAACAAGAATTGAAGAAGATAAATCTAACAATCTGTATACATGGCTAAGAGACTTGAAAGCAGCACACTATTATAAAGATCCTATCGGACTAGAAAAGTGTACAAGGAAAAGTTGTAGCGTTTACGAGCGAAAAAGCAAGATGCATTAATTCAGAAAATTCACTCGGCTTAGATATTAAATCAAAGTGCTCTATCTAGCAAAGACTCACTCGAAAATCCTAGTAGCAAACCGTGCGCCTCAATCTAGCTGATCCAGGTACAGGTTCAAGACCCACGGGGAAGGGAGGGGGGGATTTTTTTATTGTTACTTATTTCGGGTTGGGAGGTTATGGGTGTCATCATGATGAAGCAAAACTACAAGAGGCGGGCAAATTTCACGTAAACATGACATGGCCAGGCGACATAACACCAACGCACGTTAACGCAAACCACGAAGGGTGGTGAGGTAACAGAAATCAAACATAGACACGAGACCGCTACTTGCATGACTGGGTTACTTGAATATAAAACGGGCAAAAGAGGGTTGCGTTATATAATGCAGGAGTAACGCAAAACACACAGAGAAAGGAAAGAGTCAAACACTGCGCAAGAAGCGAAGCGGAAATCAGCTTACCGCGCCGGGTGGCTCTGAGGCCGCGTCTGGGACGTGGCTGTTTTGCTCTGGCGCCGTGGCATGGAGGGAGGGGGGGATGGCCGTTAGGGGGGGCGCGGACCCCCCCGTGCCATTGGTGGTGTTGCTGAGGGGAGCCTTGTTGGTGGTGGGGAGAGTACGAAGGGAGGAGGCGGTACCATAACTCACATTGTTAGCTACTGAATCCGCATGTAGGTCCCCGTTGGTAGAGGGTTGATACTGCTGGGAGGGACCCGAGCACGAGGACCCTCCTCCAGCGCCCCCGCCCTGCGAGTTGACGTCGGAGGACGCCAGGGAGTCGATGTGGGTGACCTCCGTGCCCTGGGAAGACCGGCCACTTACGTGCGACTGAGTGTCGGGGCGCGTGTCGGGCGTCAAGCCCCCACTTCGGTACGTCTCCACTCGCCCGTTCTGTGGTTTCGTGGCGTCCAGGAGAACCTTGAGAGAAGCGATGGCGTGGAGCTGCGTAGCCTTCTCGTCAACCTTGCCTGCAATGCAACATCAATTCAACATCATAGTCTTAAGGCTCGTCGGTTTGCAGCACCAAGCGTTCCCCCTCACAAGGAAACCAATCACAAGTGTCTTTTTTTTTTCCTGTGTCATCAACATCGACATGAATTTTCCACCAATATTTTTAATCTATTAACTCTTTACTTTTTTATATATAGATTTACTGGTTTGTTTTTATCTTATCATTATTATTGATATTTTTTTTCCTTAGTGATAGGCCAGCCAACGTGAATAAGATCGTAAGCTTTATAGAACATAAAATATGGGAAGCCATAAAAAGTTCCTCTATACTTCCTGAGGGAAATATTTAGTGACGTCAAACTTAGGTAATCAACAGAGTAAACCGCTACCTATAAACACGTGAATTAGATTATTTTTTGTTGTAACGTTCAGGTTCTGTTACACAAACGTATTAGTTAGCAAAGGCAATAAACAAAATTAATTTCATTATATGTATGTGAGATCTGTCGTAACCTTTTTTTTAAGATATTGTGTCTTGGT
>NC_134818.1:17463649-17468649 GCF_046742065.1 Oratosquilla oratoria | reverse complement strand
TTTTTTTTTTTTACAAGGCGCGTTGATTACCCTCATTTAATGTGAAGAGCTTTCTTTTTTTCTCGCAAGAGAGAATACTTGGCATCATTCTTACATTTTCTGTTACGCTTTAATTGGTGGCCAATGCTCTATTCACATGAGCACGATGAAGAGTTTTCTTTACCATTATTATTTTATTTTTTACAACATTCACATATTACTAAATTTCCGTTTGTTCACCATTTCCTATTTCTATTTCATATCAATGTAATATGATAAAATTTAGAGAGATACATCCAGAGATTTAGCACAATAGAAAGAACAATTTCTTCTTGTTTAGATATACTGAAATAAATGATTTTTTTTCGCAATAGGATGCTGACATACTTTTACAAATATTTTCCAGACATTACTGATAATCAAACCTTTTATCGTGAATATATTTGATTGTCGAAATCAACACTTGAGATTGTTTATTTTCTTGTACAGGAAATGCTTTTTATTTGTGTGCGAGTAGAGTGAGGTGAACAAATGTGCCTTTGCAAGCACAGAGGAGTAACATATGCACACGTGATTGGAGATTGAGTGCATTGGCGTGCTTGCATGCACATGCAGTCGATGTTTTAACCAACGGGCAACTTTAATTCGACAAAATAGATTTTAGCGCATGCGCACATCAACATCTGTTATGCGCACATAAACAGTCCACTGTGCGCACAATTGTTTAGCTTACATGTGTACATACATTCACGTGTACATCATGTGCACTTTCTTCGGTCACTGTGCCCATGAACTAACGTGTATGGCATGTGTACATGTAAGTTTAGCTTATGTAGACATGCAGATTTTAGCTGTGCAGGTAATGCATGCACGCGTGCGTGTGCGGGCTGTGCAGGCGGCGCGATAGTGATTGTCGTGATGCTCGAGATGTCCAGTAGAGCACTGCACTGACGAAGGAAGACTGGAGTGGGGATTTTGATCAAAACTACCCACAGGATAAGAAAGAGGATTAGAAGGAAGGAGAGGAGGAGGAGAAAGACGAGGAAGAGGAATAGAAGGGGGAGAAAGAGGAAAAGAAGAAAGAGGGGAAAAAGGAAAGCGAGAAAGAGGAACAGGACGAGGAGGAGAAAGAAGAAGAGGAGGAGAAGAGAAAGTTTGTGGTGGTCAAAAGGTCACAACTTTGCTGAGGACAGATTTATCTAATCTCTTTTCTATTTCAGTCTCGTCTTGCATTGCTCTTTGCAAATGAAGTAATACTATGTGGAATATAACCTCTAAGTGACATGAACAACATCAATTTATAACTCGTTTGAGAGGAGAGATTACAAAATGGTCACTAACAAAACCATAGAGGCTACAGGTACCCATTTGAAGACATTTGAGATAATCTCTCTTAAATTTTGTCATAAATTTCTTCCTCTCATGAGACCAAAGGACAAAATTAAGTTGCAATGCAAGGCAATTAAATGTACAGTGCAGTCCTCTACATATTAGACACTACTTACCTTGTTCCCAGCAGATAAGGACCTTCCATAGAATTGACGCCAAAACACTGTTTTGGAGGGTAACACTCAGTGGGAGTGGGAGAGAAGGACCCTAGATAATTATTTTTCCCATTGTGTGATTGGCACCGAAGACCAATGAAAGGAATTGTTGGTTTGGGGTTGGGATTGAAGCCACGTGGAATGGTGAGGTTTGGTGAGAAATTAGGGCGAGTCTGGTCTGAGAGGATGGGATTTGAGAGCGGGAGGGAATAGGCGACTGAGAGGATACTTGAAGAATGTGACTGCTGGAGGTCGAGGTTGGAGAAAGGACTAGAAACAAGGAAATGGGAAGATGGGAGTTGTTGATTTCGTCTACAATTTAATATCTTTTGATGGATGGTCTATAGGTACCAACTCCAATTTTACATTTGGTTTTGTTACCATATAATTTCGCTCTTAGGCTGTGGAGCTCACCGTTGTTGTATATACCCAGCTCCACTAATAAGTTTCACAATGATCTCGTCGTTACTTTGACCATTCTGAAAATACATTATGAAATACTACGTACTTGTGCACGTGTTTTCGTCTTGCATTACTCTTTCTATTGGTATTGTTACCATTTCCTTACCAGCAGCTTAACCTTAGCAAAATTTTACTTGAATATGAGGAAGTCACGCTTAGCCTTTGCTCTACGTGTTCGGACTTCCTGAGAAGATGGAAGTCATTGGAAACTGTTGGAGCCAAACAAGGATACGTGCTCTGTGAACCACGACTAAGATTAATTCAGTACTTGCCACATATACAGTATGATCCTTAGGTTCGCGTCAATTTTCAAAAACTTTTCTTTTCCCTTACAGGAGATTTCCTTTGTTAAAAAAATCTGGCAACAGAAAAATAAAGCTTAAAAATCGTTTTTGACGGTGATAGGGTTGATAGTTCATATTCCCATTTCTGCTGTTTATTGTATAGATTTTGTTTGAGCAAACATGAGACTACTTCATTCAGGAGTAGAGGCAGGTTGAAACTGAATCTCAGCCTACCTTTAGCTCTTATGAAACTGTATATCGCTTGCCACAACAGAATGTATACACCGTGATTTGATATCCAACAGGATTAGGTTCAATGGTTGTGCTTGCTGTCATTGTCATCACCTTTAATTTCAGTTCTCTCTCTCTCTCTCTCTCTCTCTCTTTCTCTCTCTCTCTCTCTCTCGTTACTTCGTTTTTTTTATCAGATTTTTGTTCCTCGTTTTTTTTTTCTGATTTTTTTTTCCATTTTTACTTCATTCATTCATTCATTTATTCATTCATTTTCACGGATTATTTCTTTCCCTTTTTTATCATAAATTATCCTGCAGGGATCTTTGGAAAAGCAATTTTCTGTAGAATAAGGAAAAGTAAATTAAATCTATAAAAGTGTGGAATATTTTAAGATTAACGAGAAAAAAAATAAATGGATACTTGCAAGTTGTGATTCCATTCTCTTGCAATTCTAATATATTACAAAATTTATGTTATCGTTAGGTTTCAACGGTTATATATATATATGTATATATACATATATATAGTGCATGTATGTGTATATATATACTTGTCATATTTTTCATAATTATTTAATCTTATTGCAGTTAAAAAAATTATATTATATTTCATTTTTAGTTGCGGGTTTTTTTTATCTCGATCTACTCTGGATGTTATGGTAGAATAAATTCACCTTATTTTAAGACACATTGCCCCCTGCATCTAATTATCAGATTGGCTTCAGCTGTTGCTGTGTTACAAGGCCTGTCTGATATAAAAATATGAACACAGCACATCTGGCAGCAAAAATCGACTCTCTCATTCATTGTAGTTATAGTAACATGAAGAGATTACTACTCGGAAGTAGTTCATATCAGAAAGATGATCATCAGAAGTGATTTACCATGTATAGAGGTTCTCTCAAAAAAAGAGGTCTGTGATACTCATTCATCACCACACACACCGACATGACGTCAAATCGCTTACAATGCTCCAAATGCGCAGAAGCCCCAAGAACGTGCGTATGAATCCGTTATTTGGTAGTAAGCGTTCATAATGAATGCAAATTACATTTATTGAATATGTACACTTTTTTTCTCAATAATTTCGGGTTCCACGCGACACGTTAGTATGATAATTACTATAAAAAATGTATTTGCAAACAAAACTGAATATTTTTGTCTCTGGTTGTGTTTGCAAGAAATACAGTCTGAAGAGTGTCATGGAAAGTAGCCTATATGCAAGAGTATATGCAGTACATGACTAAGCTGGTCAAACAATTACCTAGAATTTTGTGTTCTGCGTGGTCCATTCTTTTATGTTACTTATATATTCTTTTTTGTTTAGTGTTCCTGGTGAATATTACTGAAATGCTTTTTTTATTCATATTATTTCATCAGTCAGCTTATTTCAAAATTTTGTTCCCCAGAAAGAAAATCAATTAGATGCTGAACGATTCTCTTAAAGTAATAATTGCATATGAACACTGGCATTATTCTCAGGATATGGAATGACCGATTGATTGCTTTAGATATTTCTGGTATCACAACATCCAGTATAATCTATCCCAATAATCTCAGGGGAATAGTCTCATGCGGGTGGTATCCATATCCATATACCGTCTTTTGTTATATGTTTTATATATTTACTGCGTGCATGTTACTTCCCTCATAATTTACTTTGTGCTTTAAAGAATATCTGTATTTTCCTTAACGTATATAGGTATAAGGCTTTTATGAACCTTGGTGCATCATAAAGGTACATTATCTGTCTCTGTAGGTATTTGATCTCGTACATCACTCAGGAAACCCACCCTTTATATGAAGTCTAAAGACATCACCCAAATACAAATCTCTTCAGCCACTTCCATCTAGTTTCCAATAGTCTTTAGTTCCAATTGCCGATTAGGTTTTCTTTTTCCTTTTAGATGCATTCAGAATCAAATGGGGCCTTTCCTAAACCGAATCCAATCCTAGGGATTGCTTTCATCTCGCATTCAACTGGAAGCTTCTTTACTCGCAAGAAAAACGCTGTGAACCGGCCCACATGTTCCAGAAACAAGACCAGATCTCTTCTGGATTGTCATTTTGGAGAATTTTTTTTTTTTTT
The DNA here is from genome assembly GCF_046742065.1 of Oratosquilla oratoria. NCBI lineage: Eukaryota > Metazoa > Arthropoda > Malacostraca > Stomatopoda > Squillidae > Oratosquilla > Oratosquilla oratoria. The sequence continues at coordinate 17,464,058 of NC_134818.1, read as the reverse complement.
TCCTCTCTCTCTCTCTCTCTCTCCAAAGTACAGTTTACCTTGCCGTCTTAGTAGGCAAATATGTGCGATAGGTAAGGACGTATAGGCAAATAGTGCAGTAAACTCTATAGATCTGTAAATCTATAATACATCCATTGCCACATACACACTTTTGCCAAATAATTAGTTATTACAATGAAAATATCAATTTACTGAATAAAGAATGAGGTTTTCTATATCAATGTTTTTGGTCTGGATTTCGTGATCTTCATTTCATCTGGGCCAAATTCCAGCGAGCCACAATATTTCTTTATTAAATTTCTAGCACCCACTGGGTCCTTCTAAGCTGAGCGAATTGTTCTATTGTTAGCCAGGACAAAACCTCCAAAGGTAAAATTAAACTTTAATGGATTATTAAAACATATGGATC
>NC_134818.1:17436149-17456149 GCF_046742065.1 Oratosquilla oratoria | reverse complement strand
ACATTCTAATTCGTATGTGGAAATATATACTCGGATTCCTTTTCCTGCGACACCATTTCTGCTATAATTCCCTGTGGCGCCTGAGTGAAAATATGACTGATAATGTATGATAAGGTAGGTGGTTTCCATGTAGTATCTGACTGCCATGTCTTAAGTCAGTGGTTGTGTAACACTGTTGAATTATGGTAGATAGAGGAGTGGAAGGATAGTGAGGTAAACCGAAATTAGTTGGAGTTTTTATTCCGAAATGTAAAGGAATATGAGCTCCAACTGTCGTGTAACATTCCATGATTAGATGAAATCTACTGGTAGCCACTAACTACAACTAGCTTTTGGTCTGTGAACCCTTTTAGAAGCTTCTGGGGAACCTCAAGAACTCAAAGACTTTGTGTTGGGAGCCAGTGTAATTTAACTGGACGTTATTCCGGACTTTTTTCTTTCTTCTTTTGGAAGCTTCTTGGGAACACCAAGAACTCCAAAAGCTTGTGTCGGGAACTGCTGATTTAACTGAAGGCTACCATAGACCTTTTCCTTTATTTCTATCCCCACCCCACTTTTTTCTGTCTTTCTTTCTTTCTTTCTTTCTTTTTTGGAACCTTCTATAGAACCCAAGATCTCGAGACTGTCGGGAGCCGCTGATTTAACTGGGGGCTACTATGGTTTTTTTTTTTTTTTTTTTTTTTTTTTTTTTTTTTTTTTTTTCTCCTCTCTACTGCGTCCGGAAAGAGCGGACCAGGATCCTGCCTAAATATCCCGCGGCCCGCCTCGCTCGCGTTCCTGATGAACGCCGCACTTCGTCGCGCTCGTAGTCAGGAAACCAGTGCTATATTTCGGTGGTATCGTGGACAACAGGGTGGCTGGGCCGGGGAAACCGTGTGCTTCATGGATATTCAGTATGACATGTCGTCTTCACCCCATACTCCCCGCGTGCAACCAGCGCGGCGACTTTTTTCTCTTCATGAATAACCTAGGGTGGAACTCAATATTTGAACATTTTAGCTGTTTTATTTTCGAAACGGCACCCGCGTCATACTCCGTTTCTTTTGATCGATGTGGAGGAGAAAGAGGGGTACTAGTAGGAATAGAGGTAGGATGGGAATGAAGAGGAGAAAGAGAAAGGAGGGAGAGAACGAACAAAAGGAAAAAAACGAAAGAATAATGAAGAGGAAAAGGAAGAGAGGGAAGAGAAGGAAGTGGAGGATAAGAAGAGGAAAGAGGAAAGGAAAGAGAAAGAAATAGAGAAGGAAAAATAGAGGGAGAAAGAAGAGAAGGAGAATGAAAAGACTAAGAACTTGGATATGTGTGTATACGATGACAAACATTACGAGCATCGACGCAGTTTGCATCGAGACTGCCTACGACACGAAATGAAAGGGACGTCTGTCGTTCATTGCATTCTCTTAGTTGTGGAATCCATACATTGGCATGAGATCACCATAGACATAAACTTGGTAACGGGCAACGGGTAACACAGAGAGTTAAATAAGAATGGTTAAAAAAAAAAAATACGAATAATCATATCCGGCAGTCGCAGAGCTTCACTTCAACTTGTGATTTATTCCACAATGTGCTATTAAGTTTAGTCGTCCAACAAAAGGCAAGTTACGTAAAGTTCTTCGAGCTTGGGTTTGGTGTTGCATGAAGAGTAGCTCATTGATGGCGTTTGATCGAGAGCAGTTTTGCTTGGAACAGTATAGTGTGGAAAATTGTATTCACATTTTCAGATATAAACGCAAGATTGTTAAAATTGTATATATAATAAAAAAAAACGAGAGCTACGTTGCTTTCTCAGTATGTACAGGTATTAAAAGAAAGTCTGGATTTATATATACCTGGAAAAGCGTCTGCCAATGATAGCCTAAGTAACAGAAGTAAACAATAAAATTCTTGTTTCTTCAAAACGATTTAACAATAAAAACCTTGTGTTTCTTCAAAACTATTTAATGTACGATAGTTTTCTACATCTTCGTCACCAGGCCCTAAGACTGCATACCAGACTAAGTACATTCGTTTGACGCCGAAATCTAGTTTTTGAAAAGATTATTTAGAAACTCTTGTGAAACTTCTCCGCATATTTCTAATAACAAGCACACAATACCAAGCTATTTTGATTAGCTTGCTAAGCTGCCAACTGTAATATGTACCAAAGTGTTCTGTGTTCTGTGACGTGGATTAATGTAATATATGCCGAACATATTTTGCTCGCTTTAAGGAATGAAAAAGCAAGATAGCAGCAGGCATGAATAATAGCATATATCATTTTGAAATCCTCATAATGTTAGAATGATATATATGATTTTCAGAATGTGGACACGATTTAATATCAAGCTAATAATGTTAAAATGACATAGAAGCTAAAGTTTATAGACACACAGTTATACTTGGTTAGCTTTGTACATGTTACGCTAGTCTAGGAGCTAGACAATTTTATTCAAATGGAGTGAATTATTTATTATATTATTTATTAATTATTTAATGTATTTGATTACTGATAAATTATTTATTCACCTCTGAAGCCCTACAATGCTGGGTTAACTGGGATTATCTTTCACTCAGTGTTAACCACTGAGTTGAGAATAGTTTCACCAACCGCCAACTACAAAAAGTATATAATATTAACGTAAGAATAATAGAGAAAATAGAATTTTTTATAACGGCCGTTGATAATAAGATAAAGGTGAAATAACGCCATGTAAAGGAACTATCATACAGGGCTTCCACGAGCTTCAACAGCGTTGACAGTTAAAGTGAAAACTACTTCGGTTGTAATATTTTATTTTTCAAATCTCCGAATATCAAATTATCTTTCCGTCCTATATGGTAAAGTTGAACGATAAACTAAGAGAATGTAAAGTTATACGAATGCTAGACATACTTTTGGAACGTTCTTAGAGTAGTATAGATTCCTGTAAGCGAATTCTTATTCTAGTTAACCAAATGGAGGTTGGAAGTAGGATACAGAAGGAAAAATAGCTCAGTGTGAGAACCCCTTAATGCGTACTTCCGGCAAATGCCGTCACTTGTGCCCAATGTGCTTGGGTACCCTGAGCAAGTGGCAGTCATCAGTGACAGTTGAGATCGAGCCCTGGTTTCTGTGATTACAAGGCGAGGTTGAGCCCCCAGCATCATATTATAGTTTTTTGTTTTTTTTCCCCAAACGGGACGAACCAAAAATTATCATAGCTGTCAGAGTCGTCACGGCTGAAGGCAAATTAAATTCAAGAAAGAAAAAGAACAAAATCCGAATATATAAAAGAAAGATACGGTTTATTCAGATCTAAGTATTCCAAAACCAGATGTTCAGAAACACAGGAAAAATATGTATACAAAGATAGAGAATAAAAAAAATAAATAAATAAAAAAGGTACAACAACCCCAAAAGATAAGAGACAGAAATGTGTCTGAAGGGACGTTGTGTGCCCTTTGTCCGTGCAAGTCTCCAAGAATGACGATTTCCAGTTGTGTCGGAGTACCAACACGTAGAAAACGGAGTTGTTGGGGTGAGAGCAAAAGAACTGAAGTTGACGGATGATGGAGATGAAGGAATTCTGACAAGGGTTGGATGTGATGGATAGTGGAGGGGAAGGGGGGGCATGGAAGGGGAGGAGGTCATGGAGCATTATGGAGAGCTGGGAGGGAAGAACGCAAATGGAGGGTGAAAACTTATGAAGGAAATGGACCTCGAAGAAAAGTCAAAGAGGTTTGTAAAAAGCGTCAAAACATGGAAAGATGTGGAGGGGAGGAGAGCGTGAGGAAGTCCTGGGCGGTGACAGATTATTATGGAGGTGAGGGGACGTGGAGGTGATGTAGTGTCGTAGCAGAGGAGTTAGAAGTTGGCGAGGAGAAAAGCCGACATGGTCAGGAAGCTTCTAGTGGAGGGTAATGGAGTGCGAAGTTGATAAGTTGATAGTGAAGGGACAGAGGGTGTGAGATCTGTAAAGCGAGGCGAACAGATACCGTATCCCTCACAGTAGAGTCTCAGGAAAGACAAAGAAGATAAAAAAGATAAAGAAGAGAAAAAAAGTAAGAAAGTGAGAAGGGAGGGGTGAAGGGCAAAAAGGAAAAGAAAATTTTGGAAAAAACGAGGGAAACGAAGAAGAAAAAAATGGAAAAAAGAAGGAAAGAAAAAAGTAGTAGTAGAATAAGAAAAAAGTCAAAGGCGGACAAAAAAGAAGAAAAAATAGAAAAAAATAATTATAAAGATGAAGATAGTAGTAAAGACAACGATGAAGGATGAAGGAGAAGGAAGAGGTTGAAACTGAGGATGAGGTTTAGGCTGAGAAATGAGGATGAATCATCGTGGTCGAGATTGTCGTCGTCGTCGTCGTCATCGTTGTCTGACGGCTTCGGCCGAGGTAATATGAAAAGAAGTGTGAGAAAGTTGCGGTGGCTCGGTACATAGAGAGTGTAGTCTCGTATCTCCGTGGTACGTGGTTTCGAGTTTTAGCCGTTAAATTTCCATCTATATAAGGAAACATCGCTCTCGCAATTTTCTCAGTCCCCTTAACCGCAGTTATTTAACTGTAGGTAATGGTGCAAGGAGGAATAAATCAGAATATGTAATTAATCTGCAGTAGACTTTATATGAATATTTGAAAGTTCAGTAAGTACAACACGCCTCATTGTTTCAGCAGCCCTTGTTGTCAAAGAGCAATGAATTTGATTCGTGACTCACAGCATGAGCTCACCAAGGGTAAGTCATGAGTAACTATTCTATCTTTTTACACTAACATGTACAAGGTATCAGGTAACAATGATGGTTACGATGTTACTTACCTAGACTTTAGCAAAGAGTTTGACAAGGTGCCCCACGAGGTACTACTAAATAAAATCAAAGCCCATGGCACAGGAAGAAAAGTGTTTGAATGGCTTAGAGCATGGGCCAGTTACAAAGAGCGGGTCACCATTAACGATGTGAAATACAAAAGGGAGAATTCTACTAGTCGAGTTCCCCAGGGTTCGGTACTGAGTTACTTACTGTTCATCATGTATATAAACGACTTGGGATTATCAATAACGTAAATTTACGGACGACACTAATGTAGGACCCCAAATCAGGTCAGGTACTTATCAAACTTTATCTGGCGTTAGTTAGACCCATCCTTGAATATGTGGTACAGTTTTGTTCTCCGTCGTTTTTATATTCTTATGTTCAATTATAAAAAAAAAGTCTTAAATATACTCTTTGGGCGAGGTTATGTCAATGCGACCAAACTGCTTAACTTTGGTAAGGCACCGGGGTTGAGAGGATTCCTAGAAAACCTTTGGCCATTGAATGTTTCATTTAGCTGAATAAAATTGCTTGGTTCATCGGGAATTAATGCTTGATATTGAAAATGTTGGTGCTTTTGTAGGACCTGAGGCATGGACGGGGAATACAATGAATGGTCGACAACGACGACTGCGAAGATGATGACGAAGACAACAACAACAAAGATGATTCATTGAAATGTTCTGCACAAGGCTTCACCTGTGATTACTTGTGTTTTTCCATTATGAAAGAGTCCCTTTCTCTCCCCTCCCCATCCTCTCCCTCCCATCCTCTCCCTCCCACCCCCTCCCTTCTCCTTTCATTCTTTCCCTTTCCATGTGCTCCCCCCCTCTCCCCGTTTCTTCTTTTCATTTTATTCTTTTGCCTATTTACTTTCAGTCCCCACTGTTTGCCTCCTCTTTTCTCCTTTTCTCCTTTTCCCCTTTTACTTATTCACTTCTCATTCATTCCTGTCATTCGATTCCTACATTTATCCCATGTTATTTGTCTTTTCAACATTTTAATTTTTTCCCGACATTTTTCATTTTCCCGTCTCCCTTCACATCTGCTCCCTTCTCTACCCGGGCACCTACTCAGTTCTTCACCCCTTCACATCGTACTTCTTCTCTTCCTACGCACCTTCATTCCCCTTCCTACACCTTTTCTTCTTTCCTTCTTCCCCAATTTACTCAATTGTACATCACTCCTCTCTTTACCCCTCCCATCATATTCTCTCTCCCCTCTCCCCTGTGCTCACCTTCTCTTTATTCTTCTTGCTTCTCTCTCATTATTTCCTTCTATTTTTGTCCTCTTCCCTGCTCCCCTTCCCCTTCCATTCTTCCTTCGTGTTTTGTTCACTCACTTCTCCGCCCCACTCTCTCTTTCCCTTTCTATTCCTACTACTTCTCTCTTCTCCTTATTCTTTGTTTTAACCTTCCCCTATCTACCTTCTACTTCTTCTTCTTCTATTCTTCGTACTCTTTCTCTTGCTTCTGATCCGCCTCTTCCTCCTTCTGATCCTCTTCTTCCTCATCGTCCTCTTCCATATCCTCTTCCTCATCCTCTTCCTCATCCTCAAACTCTTCCTTATCCTCATCTTCTTCCTCATCTTCTCCCTCATCCTCTTCATCATCCTTTTCCTCGTCATCATCCTAATCCTCATCCTTTATTCTCATCATTTTCCTCATCCCCTTCCTCATCTTCTTCCTCATCCTCATCCTTTTCCTCGTCATCATCTTAATCCTCATCCTTTATTCTCATCCTTTTCCTCATCCCCTTCCTCATCTTCTTCCTCATCCTCTTCCTCATCCTCATCCTTTTCCACATCCTCTTCCATATCCTCTTCCTCATCCTGTTCCTTATCCTCATCCTCTTCCTTATCCTCATCTTCTCCCTCATCCTCATCCTTCTCCTCATCATCCTAATCCTCATCCTAATCATTATTCTAATCCTTTACCTCATCTTCTTCCTCATCCTCTTCCTCATCCTCTTTCACATCCTCTTCCTCATCCTCTTCCACATCCTCTTCCTCATCCTCATCCTGTTCCTTATATAATTCATCAATCTTTTCCTGTTCCTCATCCTCATACTCATGCTCATCCTCTTCCTCTTCTTCATCTTTTTCCTCATCCTCTTCCTTTTCCTCATCCTCTTCTTCCTCATCCTCTCTCTCATCCTCTTCCACATCCTCTTCTCATCCTCTTCTCATCCTCTTCCTCATCCTCTTCCTCCTCATCCTCTTCCTCATCCTCTTCCTTATCCTCTTCCTCATCCTCTTCTTCCTCATCCTCTTCCTCTTCCTTTTCTTCCTCATCCTTATCCTCTTCCACGCCCTTTTCCTCTTCCACGCCCTTTTCCTCATCCTCTTCCTCATCCTCTTCCCCATCTTCTTCCTCATCCTCTTCCTCTTCCTCATCCTCTTCCTCATCTTCTTCCTCATCCTCTTCCTCATATTCTTCATCCTCTTCCTTATCATCTTACTCATCCTATTACTCATCCTCTTCGTCATCCTCTTCCCTTTCTCATCTTATCCTTACCCCATCTTTCTCATCCCCTTTCACCTCTTCTTCCTTCTCTTCCTCTTCCTCTTCTTCCTCTTCCTTCTTCTCTTCTCTCCCCTTCCTGCTCCCACTTCATCTCTTTCTCTCCTTTCCAACACCTTTCGCTATCATCCTCCTTCTCCTTTCATGCCTTCCATTCCCCCTTTGCTCGTGTCTGAGGTCCACTTGTCTCTCGGCCCCAAAATTGCTGTCCTTCGTCATTTCTCTCTCTCTTTCTTCGCATTCGATTTCGTTTTCGTCTTATGCCTTGCTATTGCTTTTGTCCTCGTCCCTGTGCTTTGCTCGTTACTTTCAAACTTTGAGCTTTTCTTTTCTTTTCTTTTTGTGTGCATTGCATTTTTTTTTTTTTTTTTAATCTTGTACATTTCGAGCTACCTTAGGAGTGGCTAGTCATGGAACATTTTATATATATATATACATGTATAAGTTTTCAACTCAAGATTTGTTTTCTCCAGATTTTTCGTCCAAGTTTTGCTTTCTGCTCTTTTCGTGGTACTCATCCACTTAACATTTCTAACTAACCGGAAATTAGTAATAGTTCCTGATATCTAAGAATTCTCTTCAGTTTCGACTGTTTGGTCACTTCTAGTATACCTAAGATTTTTTATCTGGTGAATGATAGACGATTTCATTCAGCAACGATGAGTCCTTGGTCTCCATTAGATTATGCCAAATAAAATTTTTGGACCATTTGGGTGATTTTCTGTCAGATTTAAGCACTTTGTTCCGGTTAAAAACGCGTCATTTTATTCGCTATTGGCAAAGTTTTTAGGTCCAAGAGCGCAGAGATAAGCTATCCTGCCTTCTCGTGATTTCCTAATCTCACTCTTCCCCCATAACCCTTCCCCCCCCCACGTCACAACTTTTGGTTTTTCTAGCCACACTTGTGCCACTTTCTTCTAGATACACACATAAAGCCACACCCTTCTGGACTTCCCCTAGATAACCTCACTCCCGAAGCCTCCATCACTGTTGTCTAGAAAGTTCGATCGTATACAGCTGAGTCTCAAAGTTTGTTAGGAGTTTTCTTATATCCTTTTATGAAACGACAGGAAAGATGGGCCTAATTTTTGCAATGTGTCAATGTAGAATTTATGATGCATGTGGCATGTTTGCAGCACAGCGACTAAAATAACTCATGATTGTAGTCCAGCTTTAGTTTCCGGTTGTATCTGTATCTTTATGTCAGCTCCCCATACTTGTACCATTCAACTATTTTATTTTAATCTATTTTATTTTATTTTATTTTATCTTATTTTGGGGAGGAGGGGCCAAATTTTATGAGGTGCATTGCTCCATTATGTCATGTTGTTTATCTTTTTTATACCCCACTAAATATATGCCACGTTAGAATAAAGAAAATGAAATGCAGATAGCATCTCCGAATGCCACTTTTTTTTTTTTTTCTTCTTCTGCTGACGTCCACCAGGTCTCTTTACTTGTTCTTGAGGTACTCCCCCGGTGGCAAAAGGCTTACGGCCCATTTCGAAAATGGTAGTAATTCTCCCGTTATACTGGGTACCGCCAGGCTATTTTATCCATTTCTGTGGCATTTTTCTAGGAAAGGAGTTGATATAACAGTTGTACTCATAATTATATCCCCGCGGTAGATTGTATTCGAAATCCGTGGATAAATCTATCCTCAGTTCTCTCAGTTTCAATCCAGCCTTCTGCCTATAGAACGATCTTCTCGTTTGTCATCTTCTTCATTCAATCTCTTTATGTACGTTCTTATGGCCTCTATAGATTTTTTACGACTTTAGTGCTTTTGTCGCCAGCTGATTTTATTCAGACCAGATAGATTTTGTCGGGCGAAAGGATTCAAACACAGCAGTAATACGTTTCCCTCCACCCTCCCTCTTTCTTGTTATTCTTCTTCACTCACTCTCTTCTCCTTCCTCCCCTTGCCTCCTCTTCGCCAGCCCTTCCCCTTCAAAAATGACCTCTATTCCCCGCCCCACCCAACGTCCTAGTCGCCAACCCGCAACATCCTCCTTCCCCAATCTCCTACTGCCTACTCGATACTTCCTCCTTATTTCCCCTTTCTCTTTCCCCGACACCGCCTACCTATTTCCTCTTCTTCCCCTTCCCCTATCACCTCTCCAAATTTCCAATCCCCTACGCTCAGTCAAGCGTCCTCTTTGATCCTCCTACTCCTGCCCTGTTTTCCTCTTTTCCGTCCACCTCTTCTACTTCTCACCTCCCCTAAGACAAACAAACTCTTCACGACCCGTACGCTATTTTTAGTGTTTTGGATGTTGCTTTCATTTGCTATGTGGCGGGTAGGGAATTACTCCATGCTCTCAACCCTCTACACACACTGCATTCGTTCCTTCCTCTTTTCTTTGTGTGCTTAAGATGTGTGGCACCTTCATCTGTGGCTGATAGTTCCTCCTGCTGCAAGCCAAAGTGCTTCTTCAAAGCAGATGCATGAGCACTGCAGCAGACTTTTTGTGGGAACGAGGTCAGAAATTGTTCCGCGGGAAGGAGGCGCAGTCGTCAGAGTGGGTGAAGGTAGTGCGGTGAGTGAAGGTTCTATGTTAGGAGGAATACCGTGTTACACGGGAATGGTGTTGTTGTATGAAGAACGCCATTCACTCGAGTCAAGGCTACTCTGTGATTCATTTGGATGATCTGTGTTTAATCAAAAGATAGTTTTCGTTAAGGTAAAATTTAAACCCTCTTTTGCCATGCTTTTTCATTGTAATCCTTTGTATTACATCATAAAGAACTGCCTTTGACGGGAGCTGCATAAGGTAAGCTAATGCAGGAAGTCGAACGTTACCTCGTGGTGGTGTGAGGGGATGCTCTGTTCCTTCTCGTTCGTAGCTCTTTGGTAAAGACGGGGAAAGTCTTTAATAACATGTATGTTGCTGTGGCCTGGCATGCGAGGCATTTTGTACAGGAAATTTGGTGTGGCGGGCTAGTCCCTTTGAGAGAAAGGTATCTCTTCTTTAACAGTAAGTGCCTCTCTTACAGTTTATAGAACTTGTTATGTTTAGGATAGCATATTCTGCCGCACATGTGTTGAAGACTTGCATTATGCATAAGGGGCTTGGGCTTTCTGCTTTAATTCACAAGGGGCGGCGCTCCTCTGTTAACTTAAGGATTCATTATCTCAGGATTAGGCAGGTCCTTGTCAGGTAAGTGTGAACTCTGTTTCACTCTGCCCTTGCTCAGTTACCCTGCCACAGAAGTTTCCGTTGCTGCAAAATCAGAACTGCCCTACCTTTGGGTTACAGATGTTTATTGTCGATGAATTTTGTATCTACATTAAAGATGGCGACTAGCTGAGACAAGATAGGAATTTAGTCTATGAGGAACTGTTAGTATGAGGTTTATGAGTGCTCAGTATTCAAAGGTGCTTTATGCAATTACTAAGTTTAGCTTACTACCTTTAGTAATGCTGAAGTTTAGGAGATGCTACGTGTTAGATTGGGCAATGTGTTGCACGATGAGAGATTCATAAGGTACTGTACTTGGATAGGTAGATTTTATAGAATTCGTTGATTTTTATAAGAAATTGTAATGTTTGTAATGGTCTTCAGCGAGAGAGTTGCCAGACACTGCTAACGAACAAACCATTTCCAAAACTTTCTCTCCCTCCCCCACCCTCTCTCTCTCTCTCTCTCTCTCTTCTCTTCTCTTCTCTTCTCTTCTCTCTCTCTTCTCTATCTCTTCCTCTCTGTCCTTTTCTCTCTTATGAAAAAGACACCAAATTCTTTGTCGTTGTAAAGGCTCAAAGAGAGAGGTGAGAACTTTATGCCATCACAAAGTGATCTTCTTGTATACAAACAATGCCGAAGTATGCTGCTAGATGAAAAACTCTTCGTACCGTGTGACCCGTTTTCGTTAAGCCCCAGTCACGCATGCGCGACTGAAGTGAGTTCGTTTGAGTAGAAACGACTTCGTTTGCAATCTTTTATTTTTCAAATCCCCAAATATCAAATCACCTTTTGTGTTAAATACCGAGAAATTGAATGACGAACTAAGAGAAATTAAACCTAAAATGCGAATGTTAGACACATTGTTGAATTGTCTTTAGGGATCTCTAGAATATTGAAAGCGAAGTCGGGTTGCTGCTTTTCGAATTCACAACATTTGACGAGAATCGTGAATGTGTGACTGGGGTATTTTATTGCCATTTAGATTATGTTATCAATCTCGGTGAAGGTTATATATTATCTTTGTTCATTTCCCTCCGTACAGGGAGGCACTCTACGTTGACCTCAACTTATCGCCAGGGGATTTTATTCATGTCTGTGCCGACCTCTTGGCAATGAAGACCTTAAAAAAGAGATCACTTGATCTCTGGATGATCTGGATGAACAATGATAGAGGAAAAGCATGAGCTGGGATCGAAAACGTTGCTGAAATGAGACGAACGACAAAGCTGAAGCTCGCTCGTCCCACTGGGGTTAACCTCCTTCGTCTGACCAAAATTGCAAGGCGGCAGCCAAAAACAGTCGTGATGAGCTGTGATGGGGGTTAAGCGAGATAGATTTAAGCTTATCGTATCGCAGGGGAGGTTTATCCTCTCTCTCTCTCTCTCTCTCTCTCTCTCTCTCTCTCTCTCTCTCTCTCTCTCTCTCTCTCTCTCTCTCTCTCTCTCTCTCTCTCTCTCTCTCTCTCTCTCTCTCTCTCTCTCTCTCTCTCTCTCTCTCTCTCTCTCTCTCTCTCTCTCTCTCTCTCTCTCTCTCTCTCTCTCTCTCTCTCTCTCTCTCTCTCTCTCTCTCTCTCTCTCTCTCTTAATAGGTTTCCCATAACCCTAGAGTTATTCCAGTGCCATTACCTCATCCTTCTTCTCCCATTTTCAGATCAGATGAACCTTTGCAGAGCTTTCAACCACAGCCACATATTGAATGGCATTACCCTTCCGCTTATAGATATTCTTCCTATCATCGTGTAGATTGTACACTGTTATCATAACGAATTAAATATTACAAACGACTGTTAATCTCGATTTGATGGTCGTGCTATAGAATTTCCAAAACTGTTTTTTATGTTATTTTTCATTTTATATATAATTTTGTGTGTATATCTGTATTTCCTCTTTTTTTTTTTTTTTTTTTTTTTTTTTCTCTTTCACTGCACTTTGAACGCTGCGGGTGTTGTTGGCCCTTCTCGGACTGTTAACTAACCTTTGTTTGCAAGTGCCAAACGTTCGGTAACAGAACTTTAAACATTTTTTCTCCCTGAAACATCGTTCACATCGTCAATCCCGAAAAAAAAGTTTCGTTTGTACAAGATATAAAAAAACACACGTTCCTGTTAGTGCAATGGTGGCGTAATGGGAATTATGCGGGTCTCGTATCTTCCTATTTGCGTGTTCAAATCCCGCACTCACTGCTCTCCGATTCCCAGCAGTCGAAGCGTATAGGACAAAAGGTGACGGCTTAGGCCGTAGATTCGCGCCTCCTGTCTTAGGCTCCTGATCTTCTTCACCTTTTCATTCCTGTTAACCGTTCACAGTGTTTTCACCGTAACAGTTATTTTCGTCTCGACACTTGTGCTGTAAAGGGAGAAGGAAGCGGAGATGAAAAAGAAGTGGAAGAGGAAGAGGGAACAGAGGAGACGTAGGAGTGGAAAAAGTGGATTTTTTGGATTTTTTTTTCATCTTAGTCTTCACTTGTTTTCTTTCTCATTCACACATATACGAATCTTTACCACCTTCTCCTCTTTCCCTTTATATATTTTTGCTTTTTTGCTTCTTTCCTTTTCCCTCTTTTTCCTCTGCTTTCCATACTCCCTCCTTTACCTTCCTCCTCCTCTCGTTCCTCTTCTCCATTCCCTCTCTTTCTCCTCTGGTGCTCCTTCATGCCTCTTTCTATTCTGTTTTCCGTCCTCCTTCCCATACCCTTCTCTTCCTCAATTTTACTTTTCGTTTTCCTCTTTTTTTTTTCTTTTTTTCATATTCTCCCTTTCACCTTTCTTTTTGTTCCCTGTGCTATTCTTCCCCTTTTCTTTTTATCATAATTCCACCCATCTCATTTTCTTTCTTTCCTTTTCCCATGTATTACCTTTCCCCTTCTCAGACTCATTATTTTTACTCCCCTTTTCCTCCTCTCTTCTACCTCTCCGCTTCTGATCCTCATTTTTCTCCCCTTCTCTTCCTCTCTTTCACCTCCTCTTCCTCTTCTCCTCCCCTTCCTTCCCACCTCTTCCCTTACTCCTCCTCTTTTCTCTTCTCCTCCCTTTCTCTTCTCTTGGGAACCGGTTTCTTGGTAGCATTTCTCACCATTATTTTTACCCATTGTCTTCCGCGGCTCGAGGGACGGAGGTGCGGGCAATGCTGCCTTGTGGCAGCAACCTCCGCATATCACAGGTATGGCTGAAAGACAAAAATCTGTTTACCATCCCTCATGACTCTGTCTTCTGTAGCTCGAGGGGTGACGCTGTATGTGTGCTCTTCGTTGTATCACCACATTTCAATAGACTTGAAGAGAAATAAAACCTGTTTTGTACATTATTCAAAAGCGCTCGTTAGCTTTCTCTCCCGGTCTGTGAGCTTCTGTGTTCTTTCTGTCTGACATCTGGTTAGAACTGAATAACCTTTATGTGCACTGCCGTAGGCTAAGCTGCTGGTACCTTTGAGATATGCATGTATATATATATATATATATATATATATATATATATATATATATACATACAATTATGTCGTATGCTTTTTAGCATCCGTGTTGTCAACTAAAATACAACCCTTTCATTTTGGGATTACACACCAACTGAATAGATACTCAAACTTTAGCAAAAATAAACAATAACTTGGGTCCCTAGATAGATAAACCAATGATGTAGTTCTAAATGTACCTGAAAGACGTTCAACAATTTTATAAAATCGTGTTGCATCAGTCATGACAAACTTATAAGTATACTACCGATCCGAAGAGGTTCATGACGTTCCAGATATATAAAGTTTTAAGAAAAATCAACAGAAAACTTGCCGCCAGAATGAACATTAACCACATATATAATTTAAGAATAAAAAAATCTACTGTACCACGTTTATTACTAATCAACGATATCACATTTGTCGTAAAAGGACAAAAGAAATCTACTGTACCACGTCAAAAACTAACCAACGAAAACACTTTTCGTAAGGAAATATTTAAGTAAACAATATTAAGAAAATTAATCCCGTCATGCACAGAAAAAGAGAAGACATTAGATATATAATATTTACACTTAACATGATATGATGTTTGTCTCACCTTCGAGTCAAAGAAGCGTGGAGCTCCAGGGCATCTCAGCGTTCATCACTTCACCACTAAAGCCATTCCACAAGCCTAATCTAAAAGTCACAAAAGTTACAGTCTATAGGACAGACGTAATGATGACAAATCACGTCACGACACAACGACGATCTAGAGCACTACAGAGGCACTACAAAGAGCTTAACAGCGGAAGAGGTTCCTTAATCGAAACTCACCAGTCAGGTTCCATGAGAACGAACAAACCAGGCGGAGGGGAGAGGCTGGGCCAGGTGGCGTGGTGGGGTGACTATTGGAGCGGCGGTGAGTACCGGGACAGACTGGATGGCTGGGTGGTTTGGGGTGCGGGTGACAATGTCGGAGGAACGGTTGAACTTTTCGCCCTCTTATTTGTTTTTCCTTTCTTTCTTTCTTTTTTTCTTTTTTTTTCCCCTTTGGGATGTGGGTGACTGTGTTTTCGCTTGTGTTTAGTCCAAGGTTTGGTTTCATTCTCTATACATTTCCTAGAAACAAGTACCAATTTTCAGAAAGTAATGCGCAACTATTCCAAGAATATAGAGGCCACGCACGAGGAAAAAGATGAAAAGAGGGCTGATGAAGATGTAAGAGGAAGAATAGGGAAATGAAGAGTATGAAGAATCGGAGGGGTAGGAAGGGTAGGAGGAGACAATCAATTGGTATCGAAGCTGAACCGAAATGGAAATGAAACTTAATTGTAAATTTGGTGAAAATAATGGCAGAAATGATGGACGTAATCGGCTTTCATGGCGTCGTCGCGAAAGACATGCATTGAACATAGACAGGCAGGAAACGGAAAGAGCATTAAGAAGGATGACGAATTGAAATCGATAGGATGAAGAGGGACCGATAATCAGAATGAGCAGAGAATGACAACTCGTGTAACGGAATGAAGAAAGGGTTGTGAAATGAAAGAGGACAAAGTTAAAAAGAAAATTTAAAAATATATATTGTAAAAGGAGGGTTGAGTTGTGACATGGCCCTTGTAAAGGCGGAGGATATTGAATAGGAATAGATGGATGCAGTTGATTCTACAATAGATGAATTGAAATAGAACTTGACTGCAATATTGACTGGAGTTGCGAGCTCATGACTAAAGGCGTCATCACACTGGTTATTTTTCCTTCGACTGTTGAAGCGGATTTGTAACCCGCAGCTTCCGGGAAGGGACCTGATATGATGGATGGAAATGATTTTCCTCTTGCATATCAAATGACATTCTATATATTTTTTATTGAAAACAAAACAAAACAGTTTGCCATAGTGATTTTACGTCGGATAAAATTCTGGAGGTGGGTTGTACCGCCGATTAATCGGAGGTCGGAGAAAAAATAGCCCGGTGTGATATAAGTTCTGTATAATTTGTACTTCAGAGTTCAATAAAAATTATTGGGGTTAAATATAAGATCATCTTTGGGTGTACCAGAAGCGACCTACTGGTTGTTAATGGATTTAAAGATATCTCATCTAAGTATGCTCTGGTCATTCAATACTGGAGCATAATAAGCCAGTTTTGATGTTTGTCACGCTAAAGAGGAATCCGTGACTTTGAATATGCAAACGAAACAGAAAATGAAAAAAAAAGCTTGGAGGACATAGTAACAAGAATAAAATGTGTGTGCAAGAGAATCATGGGATGCATAAAGGTAATGAGGCATTTTATGAGGGAGAGAATAGGTTGACAAATGGGGCAGTTAGAGAGTTTTGTGTGTGGCCTTAAAGATGTGCTTTCTACTCAAGGTAGAAGAGGATTATATGCTTATTTAATGAGCGACTTTTATTTTCAGGGAAATAAAAGAATAATTTATCATTTTACTCCATCAGCGGTGAATTTTCCTACAAATTTGTGTTCTTTCTATTCTCCCCGTTCCATATATTCCCTGGCACCTGTCTAGTAGTTTTCCCTAAGTCTATCATCATCACGTGACCTTCACAGGGAAGTTAACCTAGGTTCACGTCAAAACCTTTAGCGTGTGAGTCTTGTTCTTATTGAAATAGAATAGTCTTTTGTTAAACAGAACAATATCTGTAGAGAGCACTGTCCTAGCAAAGGGGTGAATATAGTTCTCTGGTAATCTCTGGTAGTTATTTGGTGCTTTCCGATAGTTTTGTTTGATATATAAACGTGTTAGCTCAAGTCATACATCTGAGAAGCGAAAACTGCCTTACATGCATTACTATTCCACTGTTATTATGCAAACAATCTTATGTCAATACTTAAACCTTACTAAGGACTAGAAATGGGGTCTAGATGTTTAAGATCTTTGTTTTGGCCAAAGCCAGATGATCTAATTCGTATAAAGGGAACCTCTATTTTCGATTAACACATTAAAGCCCAGTTTTTCTTTTATGTTTTTATGTTAGATATCGTTCCAGCTAACGATGGTTCAAAAGAGATTTACTAGACTAACTATATTTTCTCTGCTCACTATACACCTACTTCATCCACCCATTAAACGTACTATCTTCCTTATATTTCCATCACTCAGGGCTTGTATGTTTTATTCTTGAATCGTTTCGTAATGTTGGAATCTGTCACCTTTTCTTCTACATTAGTGATCCTCTCCACATGAGTGGGGAGTCAGAATCCCCTTAGGAGCTAAATGTTTTGGAAATGAAGAAAAGGTAGTAGATGTCAGAGGATATGAGGTGATTCTATCTAACATGAAATAAGTCTCAGGGTTTTATGAACCATTATTCAATAGTTTTGTGAACCGGTGATATCCGCCATGTCAGCCACATCCAAAACCACCAGGGAACCTTTCTTTTACCTTATTATCTGAGTCTCAAACTTCCACCTGTGGAGTCGTGTCCTCCACGTAGCCGACCCCTCCGCCATAGTAGTGAAGAGAAACTCCGTCTGAGTCAACAACATTTGCCGTACGACTTGTCCATTTATCCGGCTCTTGCAATACTGACCGATCAACCGCCCCGTTCAGCTCTACAGCCGGTGCTCAGGAAGGGAGAGGGTTTGATCCTAAACTGATTTGAAACGAGATGTGTTTGGTTAGATTGGTTAGGTTGAAAGTTAGGGGGGGAGGTTGGAGGCAGTGTTTTTTTCCAAGTCATGTCCAGAGCCTGGATGAAAACATATATATACAGATGAATAGATAAAAAGTCTTTTCTGAAATGTACCTCGCAGCTCTGCAATTCTATTTATTGAATTAAACTAATTAATACTTTAGTCAGAATGAAACGTCTCCGTTTCCATTATTTTGTCACATTACTGATATGTGGGAGACGATTTCCACAAAATCTGGAGATGAGCTGGAAATCGTGATAATTTGGCAACAGTATCCATTTTTTTAAAATACATATCAAATTAGGACTCGTATATATTCAAGACCAATTTCATATCTTCGTTTTTGTTTTTTTGTTTTCATCCAGTCTCAGACACGATTGAAGTTTGTAAATCATTCAGGAAAGTTTCTTAAAGTTTGGATCGGGGGATTCATTTAAGTTTAGCTTATTCTTGAGCGATATAAAAGAAGAAACTGGGAGTGCCAGACAGAATGGAAGGACTTTTGAGAATAGAAGATATTTATCTACATTAGAGCAACTCGGAGCTCTGCCATTGGCTGACGCGAGAACCAGTGGTTATTCTTGTTCTTGAGCTTCATTTGTAATCTAGACACAGTCTACTTGCCACGCCTCCATCTTATCAAACACTTTTTGATTATAATTATATTTACAGATTCTAGGGGAAGCTGATGAGATAAGCGACTTTAAAAGGATACAACACCTTATATCATCGTTATCTTTATTTTAATTTTTTACTTTAGTCTTGATTTTTTTTTTTTTTTCTTAACGCTGTCGACAAAAGTCCTTTGTGGCCATCGTACAACAAATGTCCGAATGTGACTTATCCTATTTGGTAGACACAAATGCACTTTCGATAGGAGGGGCAGGGCACCAAAACACAAGAGCAGGCAGGGGCTTCCGCGGCAGGCTGGGAAGGGACTTCGGAAAGAGAAAGGGTGGGAGGCTCCACAAAGGAACGAGACGAGCACGGAGCCGGCTGACCAAGGGTGGGAGAAGGGGGGGGGGGTACCAGAAACCGAGCAGGGGAGGGAACGATGGAGGAAGGAGAGCAAAAGGAGGGAGGGAAAGAGAAGGGGAGTGGGAGAAAGCCTAATCTGACAGGGAGCAGCTATGTAAAACGTAATGCAAATGCAGACAACTCACCGTGACCCAGGAACACGTTCTTACCGTGCAACTCACCGTCATGGAGTGGGTCGATGGTGTGGATCATCAGTTGCAGGAGTCCGTGGCGGAACTTGGTGCCCGAATGGAGCACCGGGGCCGACGGGCGGCGAGTCGGGCCCTCCTGCTGCGGTTGCGGGGTGCTGCTTCCAGCGTGCTGCAAAAGAGGGGACTTCGTTAGATATCGAACTCGGACCAAGGAGCGGGGGTAGAACGTTGTCGCTATGAATGTTGCAGTATACATAAAAAAGTGTGTGTGTGTGTGTGTGTGTGTGTGTGTGTGTGTGTGTGTGTGTGTGTGTGTGTTTGTAGTAGTAGTAGTAGTAGTGGTTGTAGTTGTAGTAATAGTAGTAATGGTAGTAGTAACAGTAGTAATGGTAGTAGTAACAGTAGTAGCATTAGCAGCAGTAGTAGTAGTAGGTCTGTAAGAGCTAAGAAATTAACCATTACCATGGTTATATTCCTTAGATCGACAAATGTTTTAATTTTTCATCTCATTACAGTTAGGAAAACAAGCTCTTCAATATTTGTATTTAATTGCTTATTTATTAATTTATTTACTTTACTTGCTTGTTAATTTGTTGAATTATTTTCAATAGTGGGATCTAGCAACAAAGAAAATAGTAGAGTTTTGTCACAAAGAAACAAAAATTTCTTCCCAGTTGTCTCCTCGAATAATCTAAAAATTAAATAAAATATGATCCATGTCAACGAATTTATATCCCAAAGTGCACTGCACGTAATACCAACCTCAAACGATTTTAGCCAATATAGTACGAGGATCTGGGGGGGGGGGCTCTAGAGAGGCCTGGCACACGTATTGAATATTCATAACCACGTATGTACATGAGAACATATGAATGGAGGAGACTACAAGAGACCATAAGCCCTACACTATGTAGTCCCATGTCCCTTACCACCTTTGATCCCTATCCATAAATTTAGCTAATCTTCTCTTAAAGCAACTAGTTGTTTCAGAGCTCACTACAGGTTACTAGGTCTCTTCTATTTGATAAAAACTCTGTTGGTAAACCAGTTTTTGCCTATTTCCTCTAAATTTGTCCAATTTGAATCCATCACTACGAGTCCAGTCATGCTGTCTTGATATGATGACCTTGCCTGCATCACCCATGTTAAAGCCCTTGATTCATTTGAATACCTCTATTAGATCAACCCGAGAGTGTACAAATCGCGGAGAAGAGATCTATAAATGAAGTTTTGAACACTTGATTGATATGTATAATTAGAATATTT
>NC_134818.1:17413649-17418649 GCF_046742065.1 Oratosquilla oratoria | reverse complement strand
AGAGGAAAAAAGAGCAAAAGGATTGGGGGGTGAGGAGCTATAGCCTAATCCTAGCAACCTGAAAAAGAATACTGGGAAGCGGCGGTCTTGGCAGCTACGGATGATGAAGAACAACGCAATGAAGAGGTGGAGGAGGAGGGGGAGAGAAGCAGGAAGAGTGGGGGGGAGGGGGAGGGGGAGGAAGGAAACGGGGAGAGTGAAGGAGAGACTCTTAGAAGAGGTGAAACTAATGGAGAATGTGAGCGTGAGAGTGCTTGAAGTTGTGATGGGAGTGGGAAGGAAGGAAGGAAGGAGTGCGATACTTTAAGCACTGTAGGGTCAGATTAGGATATGAAAAAGTAATGCAAAAATGTGGTTGACGTGAACAGACACAGCAATAGAGTGACAGGAGGGAAGACGAGGAGGAATCATGAGGGAATAGAAGTGGAAGGGACGAGAATGGAATGGGATGATGAGAGATGGTAAACGAACGAAAGGCGCTTGAAGAGCCGGAAAAACACAATCACGAACGCAGCTACAAATATACATGTGTATACATTTTTACATAAATCTATGTATGTATGAGTATATGTATATATGATTAAGTTTTTGTAGATATTTTGATGCACACACACATACACACACACACACACACACACACACACACACACACACACACACACACACACACACACACACACATATATATATATATATGTGTGTGTGTGTGTGTGTGTGTGTGTGTGTGTGTGTGTGTGTGTGTGTGTGTGTGTGTGTGTGTGCGCGAATATATACATGTATATTGTCGTAATTCCTTGCCTTTTATTTTGCCCTTCACCTCTTCAAAATTGTAACCCGCGGTGCAATACGACAGCCCTAATGTTTTTGATCTGAATCATAATACAATTTCACTAACTCTCTTATCATTACAAAGCTCATTTGTTAGCACAAATCCAGCTGAAACATTTCGTTCAATTTCCAAATAACACTGTCGACAGTAAATTTTGATTTCGTTGTTTTCCTTAATTGATCTTGGTGGAATTTACTTCTCCAAATTTTTCTTCTGTTTTGCTACGTAGATAAATTTTCTTGGTGTGCTGATTTGGTCTTGAGGAGGCCGATAATCATCTTGAGATAAAGTTACAAGAGGGTGAGGGAAGAGACGATTCCTCGTCCTGAAGTCTCAAATACTCTTGTCTTCCTTACACACACATCTACAGTTCACTTTCCATGATATTTCCTTTAAGTGTTATTCCTCAATTATCGATTTTTATATTTTTAATTCTTTCTATCTCACTCTCTTTTCTTTCTCATCTCTATCTCTCTTCTCTCTCTTCTCTCTCTTCTCTCTCATCTATTCTCTCTCATCTCTCACATCTCTCTCTCTCTTGTCTCTCATCTCTCTCTCGTATCATTTTCTCTTTTTTTTCTTCTCTTTCTCTTCCTCCTCTCTCTCTCTCTCTCTCTCTCTCTCTCTCTCTCTCTCTCTCTCTCTCTCTCTCTCTCTCTCTCTCTCTCTCATATCTCATATCTCATATCTCATATCTCATATCTCTTCTCTCTTCTCTCATCTTCCATCTCTAATATGCCTCTACCTGTTCCTAACACGTGGCAGAGCCAGTTGTACTGTACGAACCGAGGTTGCCAGGTCTCCGTTGAATTGTATGTTATTGACAACATATTCTATTATGAACCTATTTCCTCTTCCCCTTTCATTTATTCATTTCTTTTATTTATTTATTAGATTTGTGTGTGTATGTGTGTGTGTGCGTGTGCGTGTGTGTGTGTGTATACACGCTTGGCAACCGCTGAACTATTTTGTAGAATATAGGAAATATATAACAAAATACGAATAAAACTATCCGAATTTCAATTCGAATTTTTAGACGTTTGTGCTGGGATTCATTTCGATAAAACATTGCTTTTTGCAAAGAGAAATTCCTATGAATTATTAATTTCTGAGTTTTTACCCTGAATTCAGTTTCAAATATCGTTTCTTCTCTATATTCCAACTTCTAATCCGTTGAAAGTTTAGTGGTTGAGATAAATTTTGAATTTAGTTTTACTCCTAAATACTAACAGTAAATTTCGAAGTCTTCATAACCTTCGTTGTATTTAAAAATACTTTTAAATATGAATATCCTTCACAAGGGGTTCCAGTAAAAATAAAAATGATTTGATAAGATGGCGATATACATTCATTAAGAAGGCCAGTGAATTTATTTTATTTATTTATTTATTTATTCGTTTAATTTTGTGTTAAGAAATGAAATTTTGAATGATTATTGAAATTCAGAATTTATGAAAATGTGAAGCTGTCTGTTCTCATGAAATAAAACATTGAATCGTGTTATGGAAATCAGTACAGCTAAAAATAAAAAATCAATCAAATTAAAGATCGTGGCAGAGTT
Source organism: Oratosquilla oratoria (assembly GCF_046742065.1). Taxonomy (NCBI): domain Eukaryota; kingdom Metazoa; phylum Arthropoda; class Malacostraca; order Stomatopoda; family Squillidae; genus Oratosquilla; species Oratosquilla oratoria. The sequence continues at coordinate 17,416,259 of NC_134818.1, read as the reverse complement.
TGGGAGAGTATGTGATAGAAGAACGCTAAAGATAAATGTGGGTAAAAGTAAGGTGATGAGATGTACAAGGGGTGAAAGTGGCAGTAGACTGGAAGTGAACATTAAGGGAGAGCGACTGGAGGAAGTGGATAGTTTTTAGATACTTGGGGTGCAAGTGTAGCAGGAAAAGGTGGAGTGAAGGTGGAGGTAGAATGTAGATTGAGAGAAGCGAGTAAATGCCTTGGTGGTTTAAAGAGTGTAATGAGAAATAGACAATTGGGAATGGATGCGAAGAGGAGACTGTATGAAGGAGTGATTGTGCCAACAGCATTGTATGGGGCAGAAACGTGGAACATAAGAGAAGAAGAGAGAAGGAGTTTGAATGTGTTTTGAGATGAGGTGTCTGAGAAGTATGGTGGGGGTTACTAGGCTAGATAGAGTGAGAAATGAGGAGGTGAGGAGGAGAACAGGGGTGAAAAAGGATTTGGGAGATAGGGTTGATGAAAGAATATTAGGATGGTTTGGACACATGGAAAGAATGAGTGAAGAAAGACTAGTAAAAGAGGTATGGAAGGCAGATGTGGAGGGAGTGAACATGAGGGGACGTCCTAGGATGAGGTGGATGGATGGGGTGAAGGGGGCTTTGGGGAAGAGGGGAATGTCTGTTGAGGAAGGAAGGGAGAGGACGGAAGACAGAGGTGAGTGGAGAATGGTTGTATATGGATGATGTTGTGACTGCATGAGGAGGAATGGGCGGGGGGGGGTGGGGGTGGGGTAGTATGTGTGAGTAAATTTTGACGCAGCCCGAAGGGATTTCTCCCCGTCCTCTCCTTATATGCAAAGGGGGACGGAGAGGGGGGGGTCGCCGATTAAATGAAGCGGCCTTGCTGTGGATGTACTGTGTCTTGCGACACTGCTTCTGACCCAGGGCGGTGGGCAGGGTGCAGGGATGACCCGTCATCCAGGAGGTGCTCAGATGAGAGGAAGGGTGGGAGGGGGTGTGGAGTGTATTTAGGGATGAAATGGGTGGGAGTGTTTTTTATGCCTTTCCCTTTTTGGCTACCTCCCTTGGAAGGGGGAAAAAGCCTTGGTATATGTATGTATGTATGTAGTTGTTCCAAACGTTATTTCAGTTGTTTGATTTTATTTTTTTTTCCTTTCGTTTTGTTTCGCTTTTGTTTTATTCTAGTCTAACTTATTATATTTTAATTTTATTCTATTTTGTATCATGCTATTCTGTCTTAATCTATTTTTCTTGTTCGTATTCTATTTTACTGCACTCAAATCTATTCTATTTTTATTTCATTCTATTTTATTTTATTTCTTTTTTGGCTTAACCTATTTTCTTAATCCTATTCTATTCTACTTTATTGTATTCTGTTTTACTCTATTCTATTCTATTTCATTCAATTTTATTATATATTTTTCTTATATTCCTATTCAGGCGGATTAATTAGATTACGCTGTACGGTTATAATTACAGTATGTGTAGCTATCTTAAACAATGATTTTTATTTTATTTATGTAGCAGTATTTTTGTATATAAAAATATACTCATCAACGTAATGAAAACTAAAATAGTACAACACTTTTGCCCGCAGCTGTAGGATTGGACACCGAAATTGTTATTGTAATCGGGAAGATTTTTTTTTTTTTTTCTGATTAGAAATACAATATAAATGAAAATCTGGTTTGTCTTGGTATGAAGCTCTCGTAGGTTTTGTATTTATTTTTTCTTTCTTGTAAAAAAGATATATTTATCCACCTGTGGTAACGTATACTTTGTACAGTTACGGATACAATGCAAAGCTATTTGCACTTGTAAGTACTACAGTACAGTGGCCAATGTCCTCTGTGGAATTTTAGAAGACGTGCTCTTTTCGGTCGTAAGATTACGACATGACTCGCTTACGACCTCGAAGCCTTCTGCTTATCGGACGTAAAGATATACGATCTGTACAGCCTCACAGAAGACGACAGTAACTGTAATACTTAGAAGTGAAATTAAACGTTCGTTCTGATCGTCTCCGTTTTCTATTGTCTTGTTCCTTTGCTTACTTCCCATTTTCATTTGTTTGTAATTTGTTCCTTATTCCACTCTGGCATAAAGAAAATAAACAGGTATATCCTTTACTGTTAAGTATATTTGTGGTTAAAGATATCTCCTTTATCTTACTACAACAACGACGAAAGATGTATTTGTAGTCCTGATATATCATGGGACATGTTCCTTTGTCCACAATGGTGCATCTGTGGAACCATCAGCCTTCCTTGTCCAACAACCCGATATTATAATTCTTCAAATCCCTTTTCCCTTTTTGATATCTCCTTTGGCTCTCTCTCTCTCTCTCTCTCACTCACTCACTCACTCTCTTTCTCTATTTTCAATTCTTTCACTCACGTTTTTTCTCTTCTTTTTAGTGTTTTTGCCTTCAAAAAGAAAACTTTGTATATCTTACAAATCCTTTCAGTCCAGGGCCATTCCATGTAATGTTTACTTCCCTTTATCTTCCTCTCCGGCTTTCTAATTAATTTTCTAAGGACCTATTTACACACCTATTTTCTAGTTACCCCCAGCCTGACCGCCTAATTACTTGCTTTGTAATCATGGTTCCCACAAAGTCTAGAATT
>NC_134818.1:17401149-17408649 GCF_046742065.1 Oratosquilla oratoria | reverse complement strand
TTAATAATGAATACAACTGGGAAGCATGTACCTGATACGGGAATGAGAATTTCCAGACAGCCAGAGGGATGACCTGTCCGAGTTTTCAATTTCGAGTGTAAATAATTGTAAAGTTCGAGCTGTTTGTAGACAGTTTACTGAAGAAGACAGAGTCGGTCGAAACGTATAAGCAATAAAGGAGTTCAATCCCAACTTCGCATGTTCTTCCTCCACCCACACTCTCATCTATGTGTATATTTGCAATTTATATACGTATACACTATCTACGCACTTGAAAAAGATAAGGAGAATGACAGAGAGAGAAACTATAAAGCAGTATAAACAAATTATACACATCACCTAATATTGTCTCATATATCTTTTTTACTCATTACCGTATAGACACTGAGTATATACTAGCAATTAACAAGTTACATGATTTCCTTATATGTTCAAGATTATGTGTCTGTACATCTTGCAGGTAAGTGTGTTATAAAAATATCAAGTATCTTGAACTCACTTTTCTCTCTTCTATATATTTGTAGCACGTTCTACATCACTTCTTGGTCAGCACTTTTATATTCCTTCCTCAAATCCATGAAAGCCCGTGTACATACTTCACTTTTACTACATACTTTTTCCCTCAAAATTTTATAGACGGTTTTTTTTCCTAAACCTACACTGTTCTTCCCAATCCCTCTTCACGGCCTCTTCATCCTCTCAGTTGGCAGAACCGACCACACTCAACAGACTTATCCCTCTAGAATTACTATATTCATATTTATCGTTCTTACCTTTGTTCAACGGAACTATACGTGTAATCTTCTAATTTAGTGAAACGTTTCCTTTCCATCTTATTCCATATATCTATACAGGTGTATAAATTTTATTTTTCTTTAGCTCCCGTGATATATCTTTTCTAAGTCCATAAAAGACCAGAGTTTATATACACACACATATATATGTATATGTATATATATATTGTATATATATGTATATGCATATATATATGTATATATATATGTATATACATATATTGTATATATATGTATATATATATGTATATATATGTATATGTATATATATATTGTATATATATGTATATATATGTATGTATGTATGTATCTATGTATATATATGTATATATATATATATATGTAATGTATATATATATATGTATATATAATGTATATATAATTATATATATGTATATATATATGAATATATAATGTATATATGATTATATATATGTATATATATATGTATATATATAATGTATATATTTATATATATGTATATATATATATATATATATATATGTATATATATGTATATATATATATGTCTATATATATGTATATATATATATGTATATGTATATATATATATGTATATGTATATGTATATGTATATATATATGTATATATATATGTATATATATATATGTGTATATATATATATATATGTGTGTATATATATATATGTGTATATATATATATGTATATATATATATGTATATATGTATATATATATGTATATATATATGTGTATATATATATGTATATATATATGTATATATATATATGTATATATATATGTATATATATATATGTATATATGTATATATATATATATATATATATATTTATTTATTTGTCTATTATTTATTTAATCGTTTATAAATGAATAATTCCCGTGCACATGCTTTATTACAAAAACATGATCAACGAACCATCTTCCTTCTCTTCCATATTTATTCCTTACAGTATATTGCCCTTCTTATCCCCTCGATTGGCACACGTCAGTACACCTTACCGACTACACACGACAGACTAATTTCTCTAAATGTACTATATTCACTTTTGTCTCCTTATATATCGTATAGCGGAACAAAGATGCTTCTTTCAGACACACATTGAGCAATCCTACCACCCACTACATTATTACATCCCACATGACATCTGTCCAATTCAGGTACCTTTTTAGTTTTTATTTCTTTCAGTGCTACTTATACAGCCACTCTTGTAATAACATTATCATTCTCACTCATCACAATCATTCTCTTAGTATCTCCCACCGCCACAATCAAAGCCTCACTGTCCACTTCTACATTCAACAACTTGAAATATTCCCACTTACATCCTCTTCCAATAAGAACTATCCATCTGCTGTATATACCCACTCTCTACCTGTTATCACATACATTCACACTCGTATCTTATCACTTACAAGATTCTCAGACAACTCAAATCCACTTTTCTCTTTGTTTAACACTACACTTTGTTTCTAGTTCATTTGTTATAGCTATTATATGCTTCCTTATTTCCTTTTTGCTACCTTGCATTGTATTCGTACCCCGATTGTGACACTTCTTCATTCTACCATTCACTATCTTTCATTCTGTTTCCACCATTGTCCTCCCCATTCCGCGCACCCTTTTTCGCACCCGGTAGTACTTCCTCGTTCAGACACATCCATTCTTCCCCACTTCCCCCTCTCTCTCTCTCACTGCATTCCATATATCTCTCAGTTTCGCCTGGTATTCATCATGTTTCCCCTTCTCACTCATCTCACTTTCAGCACATCTCTGCCTACCTTCCCTCTTTCGTTTCCCCCACCTTCCATCCACTATCAACCTTTCTTTCACTGCACCTCTCCTTTAACAAATTCAAGTCTAGAATATTTCCAGTCATCTTTTTGAGCACCATTACATAATCTATTAATGCTCTCACGACTGTCCTCTCACCAACTTCCCTGGCCTGCTAGGTTATGTTACACCAGAAATCTATAAATGTTCACATGTTATCTTTACAAACTTCATATTTAAACGATTTTTTGCCAATGCTTTTACGACTGTCCCATCAAGAACCACCCTTGCCTATGAATATTTTTACTATAGAATAATATCATGCAAGGGTATGTTACACTAAAAATCTACCAATGTACACATGTGACCTTTACAAGCTTCATTATCTTTTAAAGAGTTTCCATCAGTTGCACTGCTATTCATGTGACCGAAGGATATAGACTTATGACCCATTGATGTGGCAGTAACAAGGAGTATTTGTATCCATCTGAGAACAGGGGAGCATCTAGATAACACAGAATATGTAACAAGATATCGGCTATTAAAGGAGGAAATATGAACTCAAACAAGAAGAAAATTGGAAGCCATACAAAGAGAAAGTAAGATATTAGAAAAAGGAAAGTCAAAATTGGTGAAACTCGTTGGAAATTCTCATATAAAACTTTGATGGTGAATGGGCCGTAAACGCCGGAGAGCATATTTTGGCCGACGGGGAATTGCAGGATTATCCAGAAAACCAACTCTGCCCGCTTCCGTACCAAAGGGTTTGTATCCCTTTAGTCTGCCTGTCTTCAGGCTACATTGCTCACCCCTGTAACACTCCAGTTGCAGAATCCGGTGGTTGAACACATCCTATTTAACTACTTCCGTAAGAAAGGATACTTCAGCTTTTGTTTTTGTCTAGCGGGCGATTTCACTGATCCCTGTGGCACTCCAGTCTTCAGGGAAGAGGATAGGGAGATTTCCTTAAACTTTCTGCAGCTCGGGGTTACGCATACGAAAAACGATGGAATTTTAGGGTCCTCCATTTGGCCGACTAACTATTACTTCTTTTTATGATACGAAGAAGGAGCTCTGCGCGAAGTCCAGGTAGCTATATCAACAGACGCGGAGTCGTACGTACTCGCTGACACCAAGCTCAGCAAATGAAGATTTATTTTTTTCTGTTTGTTTGTTGTTGTTTACTTGCCTCACCTCGGTGTGTTTACGTAAAACGGGAGTGAGACCTGCTCTTCGAAGAGCTTGCATCTCGAGCATCAAAACATACGCCACGAGTCTCGTTTCTTTTCCAGTCTAGTGGCTGATTTCGAAGGCAGTAATGTATATGTAGAAAACATCATCTGATAACTCCTTCCTTACCAAAGGTGGCACATACGACCGAATGGAATAGCCTGGCTGCAGGTAGAATAGAATTGTAGATAATCCTTGTTGGTAAGTACGTTGGATGAGGTAATACTCTTAAGTTGGACCTGGTGATTCATGCTACGTTCTTTTTACCATTTCTGGAAAAAGATTCATCAAATGTTCCGCATAGACTCTCGTGTTTTCAGATCATGGTATTAACGAGGTGCCCTGGCGTGAAATCTGACCATTTTAATTAGATCGGTAACATTTCTCGCGCGGTCCAATAAAGAAAAATTGTTAAAAAATGCTCTTCGACTGCAATGATATGATGTGCACATTCATGCACCTTGTTCATGCTGAGCTAGAACAACGGCGATTGTTTAATTTTTTTTTCCATGTGTAATGAACTATTTGTATTTGATTTTAATACAGTTGGAGAGAAAATAAGATCAGTCCAGTGTAGCCTGCCTCTACCCTAGCTGTATTCGTACATTCACTCACAAATGTATTTCCAAATTTAAATATGGAAATGCAGCGTCCACATCCTGTTGCATCCATTGCATTTAATCATTGAAGTTTTTTTTTTGTATTACAGCTATATTGTAGAAAGATGTATCACATGTTAAACGAGGGAAGTGTTTGTCACATTCATGAAATCAGGAGTGGATGACAGAAATCCTAAAGTGGTGATTATAAACATTTCCAGACTAGACGCTGATCGTGTGCCGTGAGGAGCAAACACATATGTTTTTCATTGCTCCATTTATCTATTTTGTTTATTTCTTTCTAATTCATGTCTCTTTTTATTTGTTTATTTGTTATCTTGTTTATTTATTTGTTTGTTTTTATTTGTTTAATTATTTGTTTATCTTTTTTATTATTTGTTTATTTATTGATTTTCTTGTTTATCTGCTTATTCATTTATTCTTAGTAATTTAATAATTTATTCATTATTTTTACCATTATCAGTTTTTATTGAATTGGTTATTGATTTATTGATTTATAAAGTAATTTATTTACTTGTTTACATACTTCTTTATTATATTGAATACAAATTTTGGATTTTTTCTGATGCGTAGAAGGAATATGAAACCAGCCTATTTGAAGACTTAGAACTATGGCCAAAATCCTTGTCCCTCCTCCAATTATTTCACATATTGTTTTCAATTGTTTGACTTACAGTATTAGTTTCTGTAAAGTTTATATTAATAATCTAGAATAGAGTTTCTCTTGAGCTTTAGTGTTAGGTAAAAAAGTTGTAAATATAATAATTCTTTCTCAAAAATTTGTTTTAGGCGTTTAATAAAGACAGTTTTATTGAGAGAACAGAAACGTCAGTGTGACAAAATCTTGACGTATGTATATAAAAAGAAATGACATTTTTTTTTTTGGGGGGGGATATATGCCCTAGATTGTACACATTCACACCCTCATCATTGATCCCTGTATCTCAACGCAAACATAAATCTGAATGGTCTAGATCCGGACACAAAACCGGGTGACTGTTGTCCTCTCCATCATTGTTCCAGCCCTTTCCTTCTGTCAAGTTGGGAGAGAGAGAGATCTGGTTCAGCTCCAGGAGTGTCAGCTGTTGTTGAGTAGGTCTGGCCGTGGCTACAGAAGTGTGAATATGACGACATGACGTAATCGAGACGACGTTTCTATTACCAGAACTCTCCTGTTTATATGTTTTTCATTCATTTCTTTGCTGTTTTTTTTATGATTTATCTCATATGATTTTATTATCTGCTTATTAATCTGTCCTTCTCTTTATTTATTATTCTGTATTTCATCTGGTTATAGAGTAAATGTTATCCAATCAGAATATTATGCCATCGTAATCCTTTTCCTGCGATTATGAATGAAGATATCTACGCTCAGAAATAAACAATATGAATTTAAATAATTTACTGACCATAGAGTTAGATTCAATGTGATTGAATAATTGACAGGCGAATTGTAGATTGGACATGGGGCATATTGTTAGAATTTAGTTGGATACGAGGAAGTTACTTACAGAAGAATGAGTTCAACAGACACCAGTCATTGGGTTCCCAATCTATTTCCCTCCCATGAAATGATCTTTTGTCCCCCTAAAGGGTTTCTTACAGCCCGAGCCTCTGTGATCTTGAAATGATTTTCACTGTGTCATTGAAGTGACCTTAACAAGGCTCTTTGATGACCTTTTAAGGTGTTTCTCTTTTCTGAAATGACCACTACGGTGTCCCGGTAGTGTCCCTCGTAAGGTCCCCCCGATCAATAAGGTCTTAAAGGGGACTTCTTAAGGTCCGGCCGTGTTCTTCTGAAGTTGTCCCCAAAGGGGTTAGAGACTTGAGAACAAGTGGCCGTCGTAATAACCCTATTTGGTGATTTAGATTTTATATTCTTGCTGTCTCAAATCTATATGCTATTCCCGATTAAACATCCGGCTTAATTACAAAAAAGCTAATTTAGTATCCTTTCATGTTATCTTTTATTTCGTTTTCGTTGACTGATTTTATTCGGCAGAAAGAAAGCTCTTCTAGTCAGATTGTATAAAAAATCAATGTCCTCATGACAAATCTTTCCTTAGAATCATCGCTTAGTTTCAAGCAAAAAAATTCTTAAAGAATACAACGAAAGTTACGGAATAAAATCTTTTTAATCGTTCTACTGTTAGAAGTTTCTCTCAAATAACTATAATTAATTTGAATGTGGAGAATATATAAGAAATCAAAGAACAGATAACCCATATTATTTATGAATCCTTTGACTACGAGAGGTATTCCTTGTTTGAATAGTTTTTACACAAAGTGAGGAATGAAAGTGTATGGTAACAGAATACGAAAACTGCAATAAATGAAAAGATAATATATACATGAATAAAAAGAACATTAGATAAGTAAATAAACAAATAAAATGTATAGAAATAAATAAATAAATAAGTAAAGAAATTTATATATATATATATATATATATATATATATATGTATATATATAATATATATATATATATATATATATATATATATATATATTATATATACAATATGAATAAATAGTAGATGCATAATAAAGTAAATTGATAAACAAAGATAAGTAAATACATCATTATAATTAGTTAACATATTATATATTTAACCAAATAAATAATTCGCAGAAATTCATATCAATCGTTTCCTCATGGGGTGGTAGATTTCCATTGATTCAGACTGGAAATGGGTTAGATCCAACACCGTGGTATATCCACCCTCATCCCCCCCCCTTACCCCCTCCCCCCTCTAGTGCCAAAAGGGCCATTCTTCATTAAAATAGGCTTGGCACAATGTGCCATATCACACTTTAAAAATAGTTTCAAACAATTTGATATATATTGAAAATTACCCCACCAAAAATAGGGCATATACAGAAAATAGCATACAAGTCGGCTTGTCGTAAGGTCCATGTGAAAAGAAATACCATTATGCAAGAAAAGTCTTGGTTTTCAAAGAGACCTGTATAAAGACTTCCTGCAACAAGAAGAGTGTGACAGTTATGCAATTTTAAAATGTCCCTCGAAAAGTCGAAGCCACTCGTATTACAGTAATGTTGCATCAATTCAGCGACGCAAT
>NC_134818.1:17383649-17388649 GCF_046742065.1 Oratosquilla oratoria | reverse complement strand
CTAAAAAAAGCGTAGACTCGGGGGTGATTTGATACAGGTCTTTAAGATTCTAAATGGAATTGACAACATCAAAAGAGACATAATTTTCATACTGAATGCGAATAATGGTCTCAAACCGTCAGACAGTAGCTTTCATATGGAAGTGGGTAGAAACAGCTTCGCCAACCGTGTAGTAAATGAATGGAATAAACATTTTGATGAGGCCGTACAATGTAGCACAGTTCAAACTATTAAGATTGATTTAGATAAACGCCTAAGCAATATGCTCTAATGCCTGCCATATATTTGATCTTACTTTATTTTTTCATTTATTAATATTTATTTGTTTTCTATAATTCGTTTTAATTATGTTATTATTATTTAACTGTTTGCTTATTAGTTATCGTTATTTATTATTTCATTTATTTGTTTATTTATCTATTATTTATTCATTTATTTATTCATTTATTCATAAAAGATCGCATCCGACCTAGTTATAGACCAAAAGGTCTCCTGTCGGCATACTCTTCCTGTTATCCTTTGTAATACATATATGGACTGCTTAAATTAAGACAAAAATGGAATTCGAGAATAACTTGCAGATTTGAGAGGAAATACAAACGGAAAACCAAAAGAAAAAAAAAAGAAAAATCTTTGTGGCTAAGTAGGTCACCGAAGAAGGAGGGGTTGTAGGTGGTAACGGGGCGGAGACTATGGGAGATCTGGACCCAGATGGCAGCTATAGCGTGGCCGTGGAAAAGGTCTGGAAGGCAGGGGGCTAGAACGAGTAAGTTTCCCTGGAATACTGGAATTTTTCAAAGGCGAATGGTAGATGGAAAAGAAATGCCGACAAGTGGAAGATGAACAGGGACAAAAGGAATCTGAAGCTTTTGAAAAGAAATGGTAACGTTGATTAGCCATACCGTATGTGCTATTCCAGTCAATATATTAAACGTTCTAATGAGAAAATAATCTCTTCTCAGAGAAGATTACTGGTCACTCATAACTTCTACTAACCCTACTTTCTGCTTCCCTCGTTAAATCTCCTCTTTGCCACTTTTGTTACCTCTTTAAAACTATATTGTCCCCAAGGATAGAATCCCATGTAATTGGTGACGAAGTACAAAACTTGACCAGTCATGAAAACAAACCGCCAGGGGCAGAGGAACTTCTGGCCGAATGAAGGAGTTTCGGCGCTGCGAGAGAAAAGTTGAGGTTGGGACTGGAAAACTAGTCTGAGCTTTGCAGTAAAGAGAGACAAAGCCGTGGAAGGGAGAGTTATCGTGAGAGGGAGAGAGAGAGAGGGAGGGTAGCGAGGGAAATGCTGTGATGTGAAGAAGATGGAAACTGCGTGAATCACAAAAGTCTCAGAGACAGAAAACCTAGAGCAAAAAAACAAACAAAAAAAAAACAATGTCAGAACTTCAGGGGTTTCGGACAAAGTCGTGTTATGTGAGGGGAAAATGGAGGGCAAAGAAAAGATAAGGAAAAAAAGGAGAGAGATAAGAAACTAGAAGAATGGACTAAAAAGGATACCTGCAGTAGAATAAGGAAAAAAAAAAAAGTAATTCAACGAGAGTTTTAGGGAGGGAATTATGTAAATGATGTAGGAGCTAGAGAAAGTGAAATTAGGCGAGAGGGAGAGAGCAAAAGAGGAAGAGGGGAATGTAGATAAGATGGGAAAGGGAGGAAGAGCGAGAAAGAATGTGAGAAAAATAGTGAGAACGATAGTGACAAGAAGTGAGAGAGTGAGATGGTGCTGAGAAAAAATGAGAGGGAGAGTGAAAGGAGGAGATGGAGGTAGCGGCAGACAGACAAACAAACAGAGAAGTGAAGAGCTAGAGAGAAAAAAAGGGAATGGACAAAAAGAAAGGAAAAATAAAGATAAAAATGTAAAAAAAAAAGAGAAGAGAAAAAGAGAAAGAGAGAGAAAAAGAATGGGAGAAAGAGGCCAAGAGAGGATGTAGATGGAGAGGGGGAGGAAGGTGTAAAGAAGCGTCAAAGTAGTTTTGGATAAGAAAGATTGACAGCAACTGATAGCCAGCACACTGGAATAGTCCAGCGCGTGAAGGCTAAAAAGTAATAAAAAAAAATTGCGTTTGGAAACGAAAGACGAAGAGAAGCAAAGTGATTGGGCGCTTGCACACACACACACACACACACACACACACACACACACACACACACACACACACACACACACACACACACACACACACACACACACACACACACATATATATATATATATATATATATATATATATATATAAAACACACACACACACACACACACACACACACACACACACACACATACACACACACACGAGCCACCCTCTCCCGTTCACTGTCCACCTTTTCTCGCCTTCCCCTCTCCGTTCAAAAGAGATAAGGTTGGATGAAAGGGGAGGAGATAGAGAGAAGGAGACAGGAAGGGAGAAGGAGAGGATGACAGTAGGTAAGTGCATCTTGCCTGCTATTTCCTGTGAGCCTAAGAGGACTGAGGGGCGGCTGAGGGGGAAGGTCACGGAATCTGAGGTGGTTGGATTGTATGCGTGGGAGGTTTAAAGCAAAGCAATAAAGAACAAAACAGGAAAAGAGAAGATCGAAAACAAGAGGAGAAAGGTTTCGTCGTAAAGAGGCATTTTGTTGAGGCAAACCGGAGCTTTCCCAGAGTATTTGGACAAAACGTCTCGTGAGCCTCTGGCAACTTGATTTTTTTTCTTTCTTTTTTTCATCCAGACACTTGGGTGACATTCTTTCAAAATACATACTCACATACATGAATTCATACATCATACAAACGTACGTACACGCAATTCTAGCCTTTAAATAGATCGGGATATGTTTATTTATAGTCACACCCTTTAGGGGCAGTAAAGTTTAATGTATTTCTTCAGGCACTAAGCACAGAGGAAGTTACACTTTATGAACAACATGTGGGTAATTTGAAGCGATGGGCGCCTGAAACTCAATTGGACCAAGAGGGATTTAAACCGGCGATTTTCTGCTCAGCAGCTCGTTGCTCAACCAACTGAGTTAAACTATGCATGTTTCAACGTACTTATGTATGTATGTATGTATGTATGGATGGATGCATCCATATATTTTTTTATGCTTGCATTTATGTCTGTATGTATTTGCTTATGATGGTAAGTATGTGTGTATGCATGTACAGCTTTATGTATGCACGTATTTATTCACTTTTTGTATGTATATATGTATGTATGAATGTATGTATATATGTATAAATGTATAGATATATGCATTTACATCAATTATGTATTTATATATTTTTCCCGGGACTACACAGCACGTCTCATGAATAGATAAGCTGCAGCTTATCTAATTGCTTAATGACTCCGTCTATTGAATCCTAATGAACATCCTTCAAGTCATTAGATGTGAGTTCCAGGAGGGGAAAGGACGTCGGAAGTGGTGGTCTATCGACAGGGCACGCTTGGACTCTGAGGTGACCGCCGTTTGAGTTGCATGAGCAAGGGTACAAGAGGGAACTTAACTATCCCTTGTAGTTGTAACTCAAACTCTTTGTTTCTCGGTGTATAGAGTGTGTACAGGGTGACGTGGTAGCTATTTCAACGGATGTACATGAGTATCTGTATATATATATATATTATATATATATATATATATTATATATATTATATATATATATAATAATGTGTGTGTGTGTGTGTGTGTGTGTGTTTCCAGTTCACAGGGTTGCATGTCTATGGCAATACGTTCACATCGATTTAAGATTCCAGGGTCCTTGGTTTTTAATAGCTCATTCTTGAGTAAGGTTATAATTTCCACTCAATTTAATTTATTCTAATTTATGTTGTTTTATTCTAGTCTATTTCATTATATTTTGTTTAATCTCATCATGTTACATGTTATTGTTATTTTTTATTTATTCATTTCATTTAAATTTTTCTCTGGAGAGTAATTCAAAACCTTCTACAGTTGCTTCTTGTACCAAGTACGTCCTTGAAATCTCAATGGCTTTAGTAGTAATATTCCCTTTCCCTTTCGCATGATCCTCGGTCGTCGATCAAACATCGACTTGATGAGTTACTTCGACTCACGCTCCACGAACTTCGTCCGGAAATCAAACTCGAAGTCTCCTTTAATAACCTCGATACCGTGGCTAACCTTGACGATGTTCTTCTCTCAGGGCGATAGACAGTTTGATTTAGGTGAAGAGAGGAAGTCTCGAGGTTTCATTCCTTATCCGATTTATTTATTTTTATTTTTATTTCCTTTTCCAATATTTTTATTCCTTTTCCGATATCTTTTCCGATATTAATTGGACTTTTGCTATATACTTTCTATAAGTATGTGTATGCATATATATATATATGTGATCATACTTTATCAAAGAGGATCACATATCGAACTTGTTGCGAACAAAGAGCACATGAGAAGGAATGTAAGGAGCCTCCGCGTAGCTGCGACCGAAGCCGTTACCTTTGCCCTATTATGCACTTGGACTGCAGGGGTAGATAGCAGTCACTGCTAGGAATTAGGGGGAGTGCGGGATTCGAACCGACAACTAAGGGAACGTGACGAACATTTGCTTAGGAATAAGTCTTTCTCCAGGTCACTGTGCATCTTTATCTCTCTCTGTTCGAGTCTGCCTGAATGGAATTCTTGATTACGTTTTTCTTTATTGTATGTGAGATGGGAATCTGTACCAGAAATCTCGTCAGTAGAGTTCTGCATTCACCAGAGCTGTTTGTCCTAGGCACGGCCAAGAACGTTTGTACTTCTTTTCAACATAATCTCACATGTATGACTAAGTTCAGCAAAACTTTAACCTAGTTTGATTATTTCGTCTACTTATGCATGCTTATCTAACTTAGACTAAAGAAAATCTTGAGTGTTTTCGTGAGTTAAATGTAAAAAAAATCTAATCTCTGTAAACTCGTTTAAGTATTTTGGTAACGTGAAGGCTCTTGTTCTGGAGAAAATCGTGCGATTTTATTCAGCCAAGTTCTTCAGTGGTGATGGGTACT
>NC_134818.1:17371149-17376149 GCF_046742065.1 Oratosquilla oratoria | reverse complement strand
CTACAACTGTAGTTGTTCAATCTATCTGCCGTCAAGAGATTTTATCAGCTGAGAAAACACCCCTTCTCTCATCATGATCGAAAGGTGCTTTGAGACTCAAATGAACGAAAACGGGAGGATGGAGAAGTAATGAAAATGTAATAATCAAGACTGAAAAAATAATTAGAGGACGTGGAGATACAAAGGGAAAGGTTAGGAGACGGAAGGGAAGCTGAGAGGAAGTGGTTTCCAGATCTGACGAAGGAAAAATGTGGAAAGGAAGATAAAAAAAAAATGAGACAGGAAAAGAAAGTCCCAAGGGGTCAAACCTCAAGAGGCCTTACTAGGAGATTAGAAATAAATAAAAGAAAATAAAGACTTAGAAGAAAAATCGAGTAGAGGAACATTTATATACCTCACCAGAGTACGGGGTCCTATGCTCATTTGGGGAATTGCTACGGGACATTTCTGATTAAAATTGTTAATCAAAGGGATCTTGAGTCGTACGTCATTTGAATCATGCAAGCAAATGGTAATCTTGTCTACAAAAGAAAACAGTAAAGATCCTTTGTTGTTTTATTCACAACAAGTCATCTGTTATCTTTGATGCTGGATTCCACTACATGAAACACAACATGTTGAAAAAATTGTTTCTCCAACTGTGCCTCGGAGGAGGAGAAGGAAGAGGAGGAGGAGGAGGAGGAGGGGGGGGATGAAAGGGATTGGAGGGAGATAAGAATCTATTGGCGGAAGAAGAATGAATGGATAACAGAGGAACATGAATGGGGAATGGAAAAGAGAAAGGAAATTCTAAAAGAGTCCAAAGAGTCTGAATCAGGAAAATAAGAGAGGCTTTTCGAGAGCAAGGATAAATGGGAAAAGAGGAAATAGAAGAATGATGCAAACAGAATGAAAAAAGAAGAAAAAGTAAAGAGAAAAGGAAGACGTAGAATTATGATTATAAATAAAGGAAGAAAAAGGAAAAAGAAAGAAGGAATAAGAAAATGATGAAGAATAATGAAAGATTAAAAAGAAAGAAAGATGAGGAGAAAAGGAGAGGTCATTGGTACAAGGCGATCCCGGTTAGGTAGTGGGTGGGGGGTGAGAGGGGAGGCAAACGAGGAGATCGACATGTGGTCTGTTCGTGAGACAGACCCACAGGTGAGTCAGGAGTCAGGGGAAGAAGCGAGGAGCTGGAGGAAGAAAAGGAAGAGGAAGAAGAGAAAGAGGAAGGGGAAGGTAAGAGAGAGGAAGGGAAATTGTTTTCAGGGAATAAAAGAAGCTAGGTCAAAGTCGTAGCAGGTTTGCCAGGATTTGGGAGGTAAGAAGTATGAGCTGGTCACAGAGGCAAGATGAAAAGTTGGAGTTGTTTTACCAAGGCGAGAGAGAGAGAGAGAGGGGGGGGGTGGAGGGAGAGAGAGAGAGAGACGTAATGTAATGTGACATGACGTCACAGGTGCCAGTGATAAAAGATAGTGCGAATAAGAACCGAAGTTACTCAAAACAGGAGAGCTGGAATGTATCAAGCCAGGCCGAGTCGAGAGTGGGAGGGGGAGGGGGTGTTAGGAAGAAGCGTGGGAGGAGTATTATGAGGAAGGGGACTGTTAGGGCAATGATGACTCGTCCAGAAGAGGGTAAGTGTCGAAGAGGAATGCAGTGTCCCAGGAGGGAGTAAGGTGAGAGAAGGATGATGGAGAGAGGGAGGTGAGAAAAAAAGATTGATGAAAAAGACAAAGGAACGAGAGGTAGAAGGGAGAGCGGATGAGAGAGAGGAGAAGAGAGAAAAGAGGAGATCTAGTATAGTAAGAGGATGAGATGTGAAGATTGGGGAGATGATAGTCAGGGTGCTGGAGAAGGAATGGCATTGATAAGAGTGGGAGATAAGAAACAAAAACAAAAAACAAAAAAAAAACAGAAGGGGAGATATGAAAATTAGATGATAGTTGAGCCATTAACGATTAAGAGGTGGAAGGATGGAAGAATGATGTTCTCAAAAGTAGAATGACAGTAAACAAAGGATATAAAAGAGAAAAGAGAGGTGAGAGCTAGGAAGAGGGGAATGGCAGAGGGAAAGTAGAGAGCGGCCGAATGAGTGAGGACAGTGGAGGAGGAGGAACGTAGCTGTGAGTAAAAGACTGTGGCAGTACCTAATGAAGATTTGTGGCGCGCGAGAGCAGAAGAGGCGCTGGCGAGAGGTAGGTCGTTCCAGCCTCTTTAGTTCCCGTCATCTGAATGAAACCGTCTATCTCTCGTCAGTTCAACCTCACTACAATGAAGGTATGATAGAGAGTGAGAGTGAAGTGGAAGTTCGTGAAAGATGATAAAACAAGAATGTATAAGGAAAAGACTTAGTCTGAATGAGGGATGGAGATGCGAAGTTGAAGAGCAGCTGACGTATAGTGGTAACTGGAGGAAGAGATTTGGAAAAGGGGACCTTCTGGTAACGCCCAAAGGACGGACATCAGTGGCCGGAGTTTTGGAGTCGGGGGGAGGAGTCAGGAAGGATGTCACAGTTAGAGATAGGGACATTTTGGGGTCATTCAGAAACCCTTGGTTGGAAAGGGAAACCCTGAACTGAAAAGAAACAATGGATATAGCAAAGGTTTAGAATAATGTTGAAGTGGCTTCCAGGAGGTTGTGGAACAGCATTACATAAGTATTGGGTATACGAGGACATAGGTTGAAAACTTTGGAATAGAGAATCTGAACATTTGTCATTTGGGATCTTCAGCTTATAGCTGCTCGATTGGGCCGAATAGAATCGCTTGGCAGTCACTGTTGTGAGTGAATGAACTTGCAGGGACTTTCCCTTTTGTTAAAGAAAACTGCTTGGATTTTATGGAAAAGGAATGGAATGTATATAGGAAATAGCGTCTCAAGTATGGCAAAGAGTACGATTCTTTTTATCTAAACGTTTCAAAGGGCACCAAAAATGCAAAACCGTACAAATATGAATTGCCTGCAGAAGGCCGTTAAAAAAAAAAAAAAAAAAAAAAAAACGAAGAACAAACAAATTCGAAGAAAAGGCAATAAAAGCGAAGCATTAAAGGTTAGAACTTAGATGCTGAGGGCATACAGAGGGTAAGGGATAGGTACTGGAACATCCATTACAAAATTTAAAGAAAAATTCACGATACAATAGATCAAAGGGAACCTATAATTCAGAAGCGGACTACGATTGAGTATCTTATGATTTTGAGGGCCGTTTAGAAGATCAAAAAGAAGTATTTTGAAAACGAGAAATTTTCTAGTGTGTACAGTTCCGAGCTCATGAACCTGGTACAAAATTAAGTTAAAAAAGAAAAAAGAAATAACAATAAAAAAAAAAACGCATTATGCAACGCGAACGGTTACTTTGTAGTAACACCAAGGAAAACACGAACATGTAAGAATAGCCGTGTACTATAAGCAATCACATTGCAACACGATGTACTCTATCAGCCTATGCAGAAATTAAATGACGTTGATATGGAAGGACGGTAGAAACTAGTTAGGTCTGAAGGAAGGGTTAATGAAGTGAACAAGGGTGTATTTGAAAGATTAGACATAAGGTAGTGAGAAGCTTACGCCATGAGGCGCGTAACTGCGTCCGGGGCTCTTTACCCTATACGCCTGAACTTTTTAGACATGTAACAGTCATGGCTGGGAATCGGAGTGAAGTGCGGGATTCGAACCCACAACTAAGCGAACGCGAGACCGGAACTCTTCCGATTACGCCACTAGCAAAACCTTGGGGGAAATTTCGTTATTCTTTTTTTGGAGAAAAAAAAAAAAAAGTCGATCGGAGAAAGAAAATTTGAGAAAAAAAAGTGGAACTGAAGGAGTTGTTCCTGACTGCTGTAGGGTCGGAGAAGAAGGCCTTGCAAAGAAGATCAATATGTGGATGGACAGCTGTGTCGAATGTATAGGCAAGGGTACAAATTGAATGCGAGGAAATATAAATAAAATGATAACGAAGAGAACACTAAAGAAACAAGAGGAAATGTGAATGACACAGAAGTACATCGGGGAGAATTATCTCCCCTCACTTCCATCTTTAGGTGCATCTTACATTTATCCATAGGCACAGCCCTGTAGGGTTGACACTCGATCTCTGGAAAGAGTCTAAGATTCTTCCCTCTCGGCCTCACTAAAGTGAACTGATATTCGGCGACTGCCTTCCTACATCTCCTGCCAGCCAGTGACACAGAACAGATCCACGCTAATGCAAAACAGGCAGTACTCCAAAGTTTCTTCCCTGGGAGGTCAGTAGGAGAGGCCGAGTGCTCTTTTTAACTGCTGTAGGACTGCGGATTTCAATTTGCCGAAACTCGAGCCTATACTTATCATTGTCATTATTATTATCATTATTATTAGTAGTAGTAGTAGTAGTAGTAGTAGTAGTGGTAGGGTTAGTAGTAATGGTAGAGTTGTAGTAGACTTAGTCGTAACAATAATAGTACTACTGATAGTAGTGGTAGTAATATCAGTAGAAATAATAATAGTAGTAGCGATAGTAGTACTAGTGTTAGTAGTGGTAGTAGTAATAGTAGTATTTCCTCGCTTCCAAAACATGAGATGAAGCACGAGTGGACGTCAGCGCAAGAGGTTACTTGACACGGGGACAACCGGCCTTCTTCGATATACGAATATTTGATCCAACGGCCCCTTGTTACGATGACCTAACAGTTGAGGCGTCCCAATCCCGAAATGCGAATGAATAAATCAGGATCTACGATGAGCGTATACAGAATGTGGACCAGGTCTCATTCACTCCGATAAATTTTACGACTTCAGGCGGGATGGGTCCAAGGGCAAAGGCATTCTACACACGTCTAGCAGAGGTGATAGCAGAAAATAAACAGCAACCAATGAGCAGTATTGTGTCGTGGATAAAATGTAGACTATCATTCTCACTCTTCAGATCAGCTCTCCTATGCCTGAGAGGCACCAGATCCCCACCCCCTTAATCAGCACACGGGCAGAACCTGAATTTTGAGCAGATTGTAGTAGAAAATAGGATAAATTAGCTTCTGTATTAA
>NC_134818.1:17356149-17361149 GCF_046742065.1 Oratosquilla oratoria | reverse complement strand
CCTCTTCCTTCCTCTCTACTTCTTCCTATCCCTACTCCTATTCTTCGTCCCTCTCCTCCTCCTCCTCCTCCTCCTCCTCCTCCTCCTCCTCCTACGTCTCATCCTCCTCCCACGCCTCCTCTTCCTCCGCCTCCTCCTCCTCCTCCGCCTCCTCCTCCTACGTCTCCTCCTCCTCCCACGCCTCCTCTTCCTCCGCCTCCTCCTCCTCCGCCTCCTCCTCCTCCTCCGTCTCATCCTCCTCGACCTCCTCCCCTCCAACTCCCTCTCCTCTTCCTCCTCCTCCTCCTTCTCCTCCTCCGTCTCATCCTCCTCGACCTCCTCCCCTCCCACTCCCTCTCCTCTTCCTCCTCCTCCTCCACCTCCGCCTCCTCCTCCTCCTACGTCTCCTCCTCCTCCTACGTCTCCTCCTCCTCCTCCTCCGCCCCTCCTCCTCCTCCTCCTCCTCCTCCTCCTACTCCACTTCCTCCTCCTTTTCCTCCGTCTCATCCTCCTCCTCCTCCTTCCGTCTCATCCTCTTCGACATCCTCCCCTCCCACTCCCTCTCCTCTTCCTTCTCCACCTCCTCATCCTCATCCACCTCCTCATCCACCTCCTCATCCACCTCCTCATCCTCATCCTCATCCTCCTCTTGCTACTCATACTCCTACACTTATTCCTCCTCTTCCACCTCTTATCCTGCTCCTCTTCCTCTAGCTGCTCTTATTCCTACACCTATTCTTCCTCTTCCTCCTCCTCTTCTTCCTCCTCTTCCTCCTCTTGCTACTCTTACTCCTACACCTATTCCTCCTCTTCCACCTCTTATCCTCTTCCTCCTCCTCCTCCCCCTCCCCCTCCTCCTCCTCCCCCTCCTCCTCCTCCCCTTTCCCCTCCTCATTCAGTGCCCCCTCACGGCCTTCTTTTATCAGAGCGCCTCCCGTCCCTTCCCCCAACAATTCAATCTTTATTTCAGTTCTCACTTCCCCCTCTCCACCTCCTTCCCTCCTTCCTCCCCTTCCTCGCCGGTTGTCATTGTAATATCCCCCTTCCTTACCCTCTTTGGGGCCCACAAAATTTTTTGAGTGGCCTGTACACTCCGAGCGTAGAGTTCTGTTCCCACCATTTTGCTTCTCATAGCACCAGACACTATGGTGCCATGTAGCTTCTTATTTGACTTCCTCTTTCATTGTCATTGCCTACCTAATGAGGTTCATTTCATCCTCCTTTTTTTTTTTTTTTTCTTTTTTTTTTCTTTTTTTTTTTAATACTGAAACCTCCTCATTGCTGGTATTTGTTCAGTCTGGATGTGTCGTGTGTTGTATTTCATGTGTTATATTTCTTGTAATTCTTTTATCTATTTTTCTGTTTTCTGTTTCCATTGTCATGGTATAGGATCTTTTATCCCTCTACCTTTTCTATTCCTCTTTTTCTTCCTAAAATGCCTTTCAATCACTTTCACTGACAGTGTCTCTCATTCCAATTCTTTTTTACGTTTTTTCTTTCTTCCACATCATAAACAAAATCCCCCCCTTTCTAAATTCTTCCATCATACTTTTCAATATCGTTTTCCTTTTCACCTCTTAGCACCCACGTTATTTGATTGAAAACCGACCACATTCCCAAATTCTTACAATTTCATTCTCCACACTTCATCGACACAGCCTACACATTTCTCTTCCTCTTCCTCCTTCCGTTCTCCTCCTCTTCCATCTTCTCATTTTCTTCCTTGTCTTCCTTCTTCTCCTCTTCTTCCTACCCCTACTCCTACTCTTCGTGTTCCTCCTACTCATCCTTTTTCTCCCCTTTCTCCTCTTCCTCCTTTTTCTCCTCTTTCTCCTCTTCCTCCTTTTTCTCCTCTTTCTCCTCTTTCTCCTCCTATTCCTAACCCTACTCCTTTTCTTCGTGTTCCTCCCACTCTTCCTCTTCCTTCTCCTATTCTTCCTCTACCTCTTCCTCTTCTACCTCTTCCTCCTTCTCCTACTCCTCTTC
This sequence comes from Oratosquilla oratoria, assembly GCF_046742065.1. Taxonomy (NCBI): domain Eukaryota; kingdom Metazoa; phylum Arthropoda; class Malacostraca; order Stomatopoda; family Squillidae; genus Oratosquilla; species Oratosquilla oratoria. Next base: position 17,359,184 of record NC_134818.1, on the reverse strand, counting down.
CTCCTCCTCCTCTTCCTCCTCCTCCTTCTCCAGCTACTTCCTCCCTCCACAAAGATGTCTCACCCTTTCTCCCCTTCCTATCGAGCTGTCGCAGCGATGACCTCACACCCCAAGCTCGCTGTCACCACCATCACATAGTTCATCGGTTTTCTCTGGTACTGATGTCACTGAAGCGCTTGCCACCGTCACCTATTAATGTCCTCTCTGTCGCTTCGAAGACGCCTGCACCGTCCCGTCCTGCCGCACTTCTTCCTACTCTTCTCGAAATTCCATAATTTTTTTTTTTTCACGATCCCGCCTTCCAGATTTTTTGTTAAAACGTTATCTGATCGAGATAACTCGTGATCTATTTATTGATAATTAATTAATTAATTTATTTGTTTCTTTATTTGTTTATTTATTTATTTGGTTATTTATTTATAAGTGCTACCTTGTACGGAAGGTGTGGGCTGAGCTAGAACTCGAGTCTGTTTCTCATTGAACTTCACCGACTTCTTATCCTTATTTTCTTTTTCTTTTTTTTATATTTTTAACAAGCTTCCAAAAGGGGCAAAAACTGTACAATTTTGAAGAAGAAAAAAAAGAGAGAGCCGTCCTAGAAAGAAAAGAACTAAGATATCAATTCAAAGTCAAGAGTCTCTCTAACCTCCTCCCCCTCTCCCCTTCCCAAAATCTTTTTCCAATTTAATTTTTTTTTTTTTTTTTTATCGAAGCCCCTCCCTGCAACGGGAGTCCGTCCCTAAGCTGAATACAGTTGTCTGTTGTAAGCCAAAAGACAATATGTAAAGTGTGTCATTGCTACAAGGCTTTTGTACTGCGTGTTAGATTATTTCTTCTTTTATTTCTTCTTTTATTTCTTCTTCTTTTTCTTCTTCTTCCTCTTCTCCTTCCTTTTCTTTTTCTTCTTCTTTTTCGTCTTCTTTTCCTTCTTCTTCTTCTTCTTTTTCTTCTTCTTCTTCTTCTTCTTAATCTTCTTCTTCTACTTCTTTTTCTTCTTTTCTTCTTTTTCTTCTTCTTTTTCTTCTTTTCTTCTTTTTCTTCTTTTCCTCTTCTTTTTCTTCTTCTTTTTCTTCTTTTTCGTCTTCTTTTCCTTCGTCTTCTTTTTCTTTTTCTCTTATTTTTCCTCTCTTCTTTTTCTTTTTTCTTTTTCTCTTATTTTTCCTCTCTTCTTTTTCTTTTTTCTTTTTCTTCTTTCATCTTCTTATTCTTCTTTTACTTCATCTCCTTCTTGCTTTTCTTCTCTTTCTTCTACTTCTTGTTCTTATTCTTATTCCTATTTTCCTTCTTTTTCCACTTCCTCTTTTCCCACTTCTTATTATTCCTCTTTTTCCACTTCCTCTTTTCCCACTTCTTATTATTCCTCTTTTCCCTCTTACTCTTCTTTCTCTTTTTCCCCTTTGTATTCTTCCTCTTTTCCCTCTTATTCTTATTCTTTCTCTTTTTCCACTTCCTCCTCCTTTCCCTTTTTTTCTTCATCTTCCTCTTTCCCTCTTCTTCTTTCTCTCTTCCCTTCTATTTTTCTTTTTCCTCTTTTCCCTCTTATTCTTCTACTTCTTACTCCTTCTTCTCTTCTTCCTCTTCTTCCAGGCTCCGTTAGACTAATTTAATTATCTCTGTGGTAATTACTTGGTACAGAAGAGTTGAAAGCTCTCCTCAGCTAACCCCTCGCCTACCGGGTGTCGCCTTTCCTTTCATTCTTGCCGCTGCCGAACTATTTTATTCACGCGCGTCGTACCCCAGCAAGAGCGAAAGAGTCGACGGGGAGCAGATATTTCATTAATTTGTTCTGAGTAACGATAGACGAATCAATATGGTGTAATAGTGTCTCTGCTCGTTAGTAGGAATAGATTGTATTCTTAAACCTATTCAGATCCAGTAAAGAATTTGATTATATATGTCTGGCAAATTTTTTTACTTCTGGCTGGCGCCAGGCGATCTTGTTCTGTTTAAAGGCATCAATGGGCCTTGGAAGGGTTGGGGATAATATTCTTTGTTTTTTCCTTCTTTTCTTAAGTCGTACTTAATCTTATAATCCTCTGTCCACTCAGCCACATACCCACGTACCAACACCCACGACACACATCCATCAATATACGTAATTATATTTCGTAATTTACATCATTCATATATGGTTTCTGAATGAAATAGAAATCTATAACATTATCATTGTCATCTGGAATTACATGGTCGGCTTGAATGTTCTTTTCAGAATAGAAATGTATGTATGATAGAGACGAACACGGGTTGAGACACCAACACACAAACGAATATTTACTGTACATGTGCATAGATACAAACACACTCACACACATACAGACACTCACACAAGTCTAACACGTGATCCAAGACCATGGTAAATCACAGAGAGAGAGAGAGAGAGAGAGAGAGAGAGAGAATATATATATATATATATATATATATATATATATATATATAAAAGAGAGAGAGACATTGTGACAGATTGAGAAAGGTGGAAAGGGAAAACCAGATTCAGACCCGTGGCTTTCCGTTTCCACCTTTTTCATATATACATATATATATATATATATATATATATATATATATATATATATATATATATACATACAAATGCACTCGGTCAAAAACGCAAACACACAAACAGCTTGAGAGAGAGCCTATGTGTGGCAGAGAGGAGAGAGAGAGATAGAGGGAGAGGAAGGGAGAGAAAGTATATGAAACCCTTTCACTCCTAGACCTTAGAACCTTGAATTTATATTTTCCGTATTTCCCTGTATTTCAAAATAAGAACAGTGAGCTATGTAAGGTTTAGATGGGAATGACATAGAGGTGGATTTATATACAGCTCTAATACGGTGCACTTAGCTGTTACTACCTATATTCAGACAAGGCTCCAGTCACATGAAACTTCGTAGAAACGAGGTCTCCATTATTAAAATTAGGAAAAATCTCAATAATATCATCGTAATGAAAGTTCGTCTTACGAAATAGACAAAGATATCAAGGGAGGAAATATAATATGGAAGAGAAGAAGGAGAAGCGGAAAAACAGAAGAA
>NC_134818.1:17338649-17351149 GCF_046742065.1 Oratosquilla oratoria | reverse complement strand
CTATCTCTCTCTCTTTCTCTCTTTCTCTCTTTCTCTTTCTATCTATGTACCTATCTATCTATCTGTCTCGTATCTATCTATCTCTCCCTCTTTCTCTCTCTCTCTCTCTCTCTCTCTCTCTCTCTCTCTCTCTCTCTGTGTGTGTGTGTGTGTGTGTGTGTGTGTGTTTCTGTCGCTGTCTCTCTCTCCCACTCCCTCCCTCTACCCCAAGCTATCCGCACGCCTCATAACAGTGCTTTGTTTCCTGAGATCCAGCTCAGTAGGTCTTCTAATTACGTTTTCGCGATCGATCCAAATTGAACCATCCCTACACTTCATCCACCATTGTATAACTTCCTTTCCAAGTTTCATATCATTCCTGTTTCTTGCCGTGTTCTCCCAACCTGTGTCACCAGTGATTAACACCTTGGAGCCACCAAGGTCACCTAACCACCCACATGACCTCCATCAAATTATTATGGATCTAGTCGTGGACGTGAAGGGAGGGTGAGTTGGGCGTGTGCTTTTTGATAGAGAAGGCCACGGGGGTGTTGCAAAGTTCAACACCGACGTCTTTGCCCGTTGAGTATCAGAAAAATCTTAAACTTCAGGGACCAATAAGAACAACGTAATCGATATATCATAGTCTGAGAACCCATTGTTATTGGCTAATTTCTGTATAATGTATGGAACGAACACACTTTTTTTAGTATTATTTGCTGACGTGTATTTGGAAAATATTTAGCTTTGGAAGTAGTAAAGACAAAATAATTCATATTTCATAACGTGAAAATCTTTGATTGTTTATGTTGTGCATGATGTATGAGGAAACCATTATCATATTACTGTATCCCGCGGGGTTACAGGCCTGCAACATGTTGCTTACCAAAAGAAGAACCTTTGCTGTGTATTTAACACAAAACAAACACACACACACACACACACACACACACACACACACACACACACACACACAGTGTACAGTCCGTGCTACGTATTCTGAATATATATACTTGACGACATAAGTAACACTTGCCATGTTGGCAAATGAATTCTCGCTTTTTCCTTATACTTGGTGCTTCTGTATCAAGAACTCTTGATTGTGTCAGGCATAGTGGTTACATTGAACGGGTGACACTTTCCACTTCTGTCTGTGTGCCGCCAAAATGTTCTATTCATCACTGTGTTTTTCCTTCTACTTGGTGCTTCTGTATCAAGAACTCTTGATTGTGTCAGGCATAGTGGTTACATTGAACTGGTGACGCTTTCCACTTCTGTCTGTGTGCCGCCAAAATGTTCTATTCATCACTGTGTTTTTCCTTCTACTTGGTGCTTCTGTATCAAGAACTCTTGATTGTGTCAGGCATAGTGGTTACATTGAACTGGTGACGCTTTCCACTTCTGTCTGTGTGCCGCCAAAATGTTCTATTCATCACTGTGTTTTTCCTTCTACTTGGTGCTTCTGTATCAAGAACTCTTGATTTTGTCAGGCAGAGTGGTTACATTGAACGGGTGACGCTTTCCACTTCTGTCTGTGTGCCGCCAAAATGTTCTGTTCGTCACCGTGTTACTCGGTCAGAAGTGAAGGGGGGGGGAGGGCTGAAATATATTGCTCTGACAACATTTCTTACCGGGATCAGGATGATTATGTATTTCACTTACGCATCATAAAACACATGAGGGTAATCCTCCTTTATATGAAAAGAGAGCATGTGTTCATTTTTTCTTCATTTGTTATATATAGAAAAACATCCGTTTATAAACAAAATAAACGAGTGGTATTACCGTTGGTACTGCGTATGGCTGTCTGGATTTTTTTTTTTTTTTTTCTTCCGCCCTTTCTTCCTTGTCCATTATCATGTATCTCCATCTTTTTTATTCTAGTCCTGTATATTCCATTGTTCGTCTCCCTTCTCTTCATTTCTTTTTATTCCTGCTGTCTTTCATTCACCCCCCTCCCTCATTCTTTGTTTTCCTTATACTGAGGACTGACGCGCTGCCCGGCCTCTATGCCCTATTAGAAAATTATAATTTATTTATGCATCTCGATGCATATGCATTTCTTTGCTAATTATGTTTACTTTGCAATGGTGAATGAAACCCAATACACACACCCTTGTGTGTTGCTCAAGCTGATTACAATAGTCTGTGTAATTCACCACGGTCTTGGGTCACGTACTGGACTTGTGATCAAAAGTTATTCCCTTCCCAGATAAGAGCAAAGAGTTCATATGTGTGTGTTGTGTGAATTCACAACAAATTGTGTTTGTGTTTTTTTGTGTGTGTGTGTGCGCGCGCGCCTGTGTGTTGGGTTGTGTTGGCGTGTGTGCATGCATGTACGTCTCTGTACTATACATCTCTGCCCCATTGCGTTGTAATATACACCTCGTTATTTTGTGAGCATGGTACGTTATATATGGTTATAGCTTCTTCGGCGCAAGGGATGATATACAGCTTATGAAGGTGATGTGAACCTTAATTATTATTGGACGGAGATGACGTAGTGCCCTCTTGCTCTGAAGTTAAGTGCTGTTTGTTCTCGTCTGCGGACCAAATCCTCTTTGTGTTTTTATGTAAAGAAAACTGTTGTTATATATGACTTTTACATAACTTTACAACCTCTTGGTCATAAGTTACTAATGAGCTATTTTGATTAAACCTTTGTAAACATGTGATTTGTTTTTAAGAAATTTAGCTCTGCTCTACTTGAATATTTCTAATTTTTCGAAAACCTTTCAAACTCAATGTGATTGTTTATCTTTGTTTTTGTTATAATTGTGAATTCTAATTAAAAATTGTATCTCATTTTTTTTCTTTTTAATCTTTGTATATTACGCTGAATTCCATACAAGTATATTAATTACTGTTATCATTCAATTCACTGTAGTTTTGGTATTGTTTAATGAGTCACTAGTCACAGTTTTGCACTACTTTCTACCGCCCCCTCCCCATTTCCCAATCTCCATTTTAAAAGTTCTTTACTTGACTTATCTATCTAATCTCCCAACTTTTTCCACTTTTCCATTTACTCATTTCCTCTCAATTTAATCTCGTAAGCCTTTAATACCCGGAGCCTCCTGTAAACGAAGTAAAACTGTCTCCTGTTAACCAAGACAAAATTCTTGTGAAAAAAAATTAATATGGAAGTGGTTTAGACAAGGCCATTAAATTAAACCATCTAGCGTTAGTCGGGGAAGGTATTTTGTTATCAGTATCAGCGTTTCTACCCTTTAGGACATTATTGTATCAAAATTGTGGAGTCATAGCGATTAGAGTACAGTAGTATAGAGTAATAGAGATTGACAAAAATTATATTGATCTATTTATTTATTTCTTTGTTTATCTATTTATTTGTTTGTTTACTTGTATATTATATATGTATATATATATATATATACATATATATATATATATATATATACATATATATATATACAGTATATAATTTTTTTTTGGGGGGGGAGTAAATGTTTAATCATGAAAAACTGATCAAGATATTCTTTTATTTCTTTACACTTTAGTGTCTCTGTAAGCTGATTAGAATCGTCAGCCATTTGCCAAAATAGAATTTTATGAGAATATTTTCATTAAGTGTCAGTACTGAAAAACTTGAACGTTTCTGCCTCTTTCTTTTAATTCATGACTTCTCACTGTTCGCGTATTTGTTTATTTTGCGAATTATCCTCCGCCTTTTTGTTACCTAAGAGGATATGAAGAGAATTGCTTGAATAAGCGTGATCCGTCACGAAAAGGGATAAATAACTTCAATCCATATAAGGTTAAGCTTGATACCTGTTCATGAAGGCGCAGACCATTAAGATCAAAGGATGATAGTACCCATTTCGACACCAATAAAGATAATGGGGAGATTATGATGAATTAGCAAAGCAAAAACAGTAGTTTTTAGTAAACGACTAACATTAACAAATGATAAACTGTGTCACACAGCATAACACGTTAGTAAAATTCCCTGAATTAATCGCTGAAATTATACATAACATTGTGTTTATCTGAGAAAAGTACGATACCAGTATCAAAAAGACTAAAATTCTTTCTTTACGTTTTGTCTGCAAAGATTACTTTTTTTCTCGTATTCTGATCACGTCACGTGATGGTTCTGAAAAAAACTGTGAAGTTAGTATTACATTCGAAAACAGACGAGAGAGTAACTTTGTACTATTTTACTCCGTTATTGTGAGTTACTGCCCCTAAATAAAGTAAATTGTTTTGCGTCAGATAGAAAAACGGAACTATGTAGCAAATATGATGAAATATTCTTAACCACTTCAGAATGGTGTCATACTGTAGGAGAGAGGCCAAACGCAGAGTATGGGATCCAATATATGACGTTTCGCCCAGCATTTGGCCTCTCTATTACAGTGCTGTTGCAGTCGTTACTGCTTTTACTCATGGTGTCATACATTGTTTGGCGGCAGAACACAAGACAAGATCTGCCAACAATGTCGTCACGATTGAGACAACAAATGAATATAACAGTTTATTTTATGGTTAGTTTTGATGTTAATCTTAATGTTAATTTTGACGTCGATGTTAATGCAAATGCACAAAAAACAGAAATTTATATTTTTCTTTCGAGACAAATGTTTTGTAAAAAGGTAACGTATTCAAAATCATAGCGTAGTCTCTTTGCATGTTTCCTTGTCTTCGTTTTTTTTTTCATTACACGTTATCAAAGCAATATTATTAACTGTGTTATAATCATATCTAGACTGTATTTTTTCAATATGGTCAAATATAGTACAGAACAAATTCAGCTTCATTTTTTAATCAATCAGCTCCTACAACATAGTAAGGGGAATTTGACGTGTTTAACCACTTGACTTTGCAGCTAACCCGACAAGAAAAAATAGTAAAATGAAGTCCGGGAATACCCAGTAAAATTAATCAATAACCCCTTCAAGTCATGGTCACTAACTCTCTTGACACACTTCCGAGGGATCGTATGTTCCAAAGAGGAGTAGCCTCATCGATTGTACGGCGCTAAGGTGTAATGTTGTCCCCTAAGAACACAGGGCGTGGTTGACGAGCACTGTGTTCACCTTGATGTATTAAGATAACTGGGACTCTTCCATGCAATCTAAAAAAAAAAAAAAAAGTGTTTTCACACGTCACTAGTAACCCCTGAACAACTTGGCACATCAAGAGTCAGTTAACACCTTTACGATGTTAGCAACGATCCGTCGACAAACTTTGAGAACTCCATTTTCAATGTTCCTTGACTTTAGCAAAGCGTTTGACAAGGTGCCACACCAGAGACTACTAAATAAGATCAAGGCCCATGGCATAGGAGGAAAAGTGTTAGAATTGATTAGAGCTTGGATTAGCAACAGAAAACAGCGTGTCACCATAAATGGAGTAAAATCCAGGCGGGGCAATGTTACTAGTGGGGTTCCCAAGGGCTCGGTTTTGGGTCCCTTGTTACATAAACGACTTAGACGATGGGATAAATAGTGATGTTAGTGAGTTTGCGGACGACACAAAATAGGACGCCTAATTAGGTTAGAAGAAGACACAGAGATTCTCCAGGATGATCTTAAGAAATTGTTCACATGGTCAGTGAAATGGCAAATGAACTTCAATATCTCTAAGTGTAGCGTGTTCAACGTAGGGCTACACAACCCCAAAAACATATACAGTTTAGATAACACGATTTTAGAGAAAACTGAGTGCGAGAGAGACTTGGGAGTTCTAGTGAGTCCGAACCTTAAAACCAGGAAACAGTGCACTAGCGCCAGGAATAAAGCTAACAGAGCATTAGGTTTCATTGCTAGGACGGTAACGAATAGAAGTGCAGAGGTAATTATGAAACTCTATCTAGCGATAGTTAGACCCATCCTTGACTATGCAGGTTAGTTTTGGTCTCCGTCATATAGAATGGACATTAATTCACTAGAATCAGTACAGAGAAGAATGACCAAAATGATACATGGACTCAGAAATTTGCCTTATGAAGAGAGGCTTAGGCACCTTAACTTACACTCTCTGGAAAGACGCAGTGCGGGTTGATCTAATAGAGGTGTTCAAGTGGATCAAAGGCTTTAGCAAGTGTGATGCAAACAAGGTCATCATATTAAAACAACAGGGCAGGACTCGCAGTAATGGATTTGAACTGGATAAATTTAGATTTAAGAAGGAAGTAGGCAAGAATTTGTTTACTTATAGGGTGGTCAACGAATGGAATAGACATAGTAACCATGTAGTGAGCGCTGAAACTATCAGTTGTTTTAAGAGACGGTTAGATAACTTTATGGATGGGGATGATAGGTGATGATGGATATGGAGTTACCTAGTGTAGACCTTATGGTCTCTTGCAGTCTCCTTCATTCTTATTTTATGTTATGTAATACTTTAATTTCAAAACTGGGATGATATAACAGCAATAAAATGACTGTTTTCGTACGACTAAATATGATTCAGTTAAATATGTGAGTTTCGTGTGTGTGTGTGTGTGTGTGTGTGTGTGTGTGTGTGTGTGTGTGTGTGTGTGTGTGTCTGTGTATGCGTGTGTTCAAAATCACTATGGTTAGAAGTTCAGAATTTGCATATACGAACCAGTTATATATAGTCTATGCCTTGTCCTAGAACAAGACTCGAACTGTAGATAAGGAAAACTTACAGTTCATGCTTAGTCTGACTTTTTTTAATCAATTTTTATTTATATTTGATCGTACATACATTTGCTACGTGTACAATGAATGTTAACAACAGTGTGTTAACATTACTCAGATCACCTGACCACGTTGTTGTGTGCACGACACAGCATGTTACGTCGCGCTGTCATCTGCGTATAACGAGATAGCGATCAATGAACGAGGCACCGCTGCTTGGACGGGGCAAGGACACCCCTGGAAGCGCGCGGGTGGTCGACGCAGGCCAAGGCAGGAGAGTGGCTGGGTGGCGATCTCTTAGGGGTTCTCAGTGTGGCCCGGAGAAAATCCTTTTCCCGTTCTTAGAGAGATCGATATGAGCTGTCCTTTTGTTTCTGTTGTTGTTGTTGGTGTTGGTGTTGGTGTTGGTGTTGGTGTTGTTGTTGTTCTTGTTGTTGTTGTTAAAGTAGCTTTATTAATACCGAGTGTGTCATTTTGGGAGTCTTAATTGTTATTAAAACCATGAAAGAGCTCAACTGAGTAAAAAATAGATACATTTTTTTTTACATTTGCGTTCTTCTAATACGCATCTTGATGTCATGAATGTGATCCTTATCGTCTACCATCTCCATGTGTAACTATGACATGTTCCTCAAGAACTGGTGATATCATCTTGCAGTAGTCGTCTGTCAATAGTGTTAGCGTTATGTATCTGATCTTATGCAGGTCTTCATCTGCATAACTTGTATACTAAACTTACTCACCGACGGTTATGATTATGCTCTACTGATAGTCTGCCTTTGTCAGACTGCTATTGTTTTAGTAATGAGCTCATCTGGATGAATTGTCGTGATATATAATGTCTTATGTTGATATATTCCTGCTATTCCGCTAGATCTATTCTAGTATTGAACCTGTTTTCTTGTTTTCGATTTAACTTGTCATTCCCAAGTTGTGTTTAGATACTGCCAACTCTCTTGTAGTTTCCAAGTGTTGCAATTTTTGTATTGATGTTTGTGCTTTCTTTTTATTAGGCTTCCATGAAATACCAATTGGTTTTAATGTGTCATTTTTTTATAATAATTTTTCTCGAGTGGTCTTTATACCTCTTTTTTTCTTATGTCTATTTTTATGTCTATTTTTCTATTACTTAACAGGAATAGTTTTAGTATTCTATTCCTTATCAACTTAATTTGGCACAAAATATCTCAATGCTCTATAGTCGTTTAAGAGTGTTCGATCCTAACTTGCAAACATATCCTTTTTTTTTTTTTTTTTTTTTTATACAAAAAATCGATTAATATTTCTTTTGTAAAAACATTAGCCTACTGCACAGTTAACATATTTTTCAGAATTTTTTTTTTTCCTGGGTGTATGTTTCTTGTAATTTGATTTTATTTGATTTTGTTTTATTTTAATTTATTCTATTTTATTCTTGTTTTATTGTGTTTTGGTCTAGTTTTTATTTAATTTAGTTTCTTTTAATTTTGTTTTGTTTGATTAATTTTTAATATACTTAAGTACATACGGATTTTGATACCAACGTTAGTATTGTTTTGACATGAAATGAACTCAGTAGGGAACCATTCAAATACACTGGTTCGGATTAAGCTCCAGTGACAAAGTACAAGGGCTGCTTCACTCCCTGGGGGATAACCCGACGGTCCTGCAGTGAATCTTGAAGGCCAACACCTTCCCCTTTTCCACTATGTGCCAAAGATGTCTTCAGTTGCAATGGCCTTTATCAAGTGTTCAAGAGCGGAGTTTGTCAGTGATTCTTTGAGCGACAATCTAATAAGACTCAGGCAAGAAAGTAGTGGTAATAGAGTTATATCAACATCCAAAACCGGGACAGAAGAAGGCAAGGTTTGAGGAAACTTTTCAGATGTTTTGCATAACGATATCTCTTGCCGACGAAAGGAGATTCGTGAGAGCTTTTAGTGTTTGAGAGAATTAATCTGGAATAGATACCTCCTCCAAGGTATGCATGAAAGTGAGAATATTTCTAGTAGACTCTGTTTTTCTTGATACATGATGTAGCTGTTGAAAGGCTAAAAGAATAGAAAAACATTCAGCGCTCTGAAATTAACAGAAAAAGGACATACCTATCTTAGGTAAATGCCTAGTACAGCAGGAATGTCTCGTAGCTTCCTTCTTGAAAGAATTATTATAAAAAGCTGGAGATAGGGATTTCCAGGGCTTCCCGGTAGAAGAAAGGAGTATCTACAGTACATGAAATTTAGGAAATCACTCGTTCAGTATTCCTTACGGAAGCCGTGCGAATGACCAAAGAGAGGTGGCTAGTCAGCAAAATGTCTCGTTCTTCTTTTTGATTAACTAGAGAAAACTAATCGAGTAGGAAACTGAAACTACACAGTAGCAATTGTAGAGCACAACAGATAGGAAAAAGTACCATGAACTCTGTATCAGCGCTTCTGGCTTCCACGGAGTGCCGATAACGACCAAGATGTGTGAAAGTAGCAACCTCGTCCTTACGGAAACAGTGCGAATGACAAAATAACACCTATGACATACTAACATAGGGTGAGTAACACAACATAGGCCCACTCTGTCAGGCTGTCTCACACATGACCACGCTATACACAGAAATGACCACAACATAAGCTGGGTGTAGGGCGTATGACAGGAACCTCAGTCATTCCAGTGTCATAATTCACTGACACAGAGAACCAAACTCCACTATACATAGAGAAAGACCTGATGATGAGTGTCCACATTGATATCATAATCTTGGAACCTCAGTACAGGACTAATGAACATATACCTTAATGGTGTTAAACCCATACTATGATTTAACCGCTACTGACATTCGATGCAGTTGTAAGGGTCTTGGTTTTGTATTCCGATTAAAATTACGTGCTAATGTGAATTTGTGAATGAACGAATATCCCCGATGATCTATTCTGTTTGTTTCATCTGTTTGTTTGGTATCATCCTGGAACTCTTCTGATAGTTGTTATTGTACTCATCTTCAAATCTGAATTATAGTGTTGTGCGTTGTTGACCATTCACGTCCTTTGTTTGTTTTTTTATATGTTTCAAAGAAAGTTAGATAGTTCCCCAAAAAATTAAATGCCTGGAGATGAATTCCCCGGAATTAAGAGAACAAATAACATTAACATTCGAAGTCAAATACCAGTACATGAGAGGACATGAAATCCCTTTTCTGAAGGAGTCCAAGTCGTAGGGAGATAGAAATATTAGTAGGAAGAGAGTTACAGAGCCTACCAGTGAGGGGAGGTAAAGAAATAGTTCTAGCCAACACTTGCATAAAGTATTCTTCAGCATAGGATTGTTTACTATTGGCTGCAAAAGTTAACAGGTGTCCAGGAATATCCATACATAACGTTTTTGAATTCTAGTTACATTATGAAATAAGAATTTTCAAGGACCCATGTGTTGTTACTCTTGAAGACGTGTGCAACATATGTCACGTTCGATGTAGGTGGTAAGAAGTCTACACCAGGAGGCGCACAGCTGCGGCCGAAGCCGTCACCTTAGGCTTATGAGGTTGGAACGTTAGGGCAGGTAAGAGTCACTTTTGAGAATTGGAGAGAAGTGCGGGATTTGAGCCAACAACTAAGCTAATGCGAGACCAGCACGCTTCCGATTATGCCACCAGCGTGTCTTTAGTATTTTCATTAGATTTTTAAAAAAGATAGAAATGAAATAAGGAAGAATCCTCCTAGGAGAAACGACAAGCGTGTGGAAAGCGGCAGCTGCACCTCACAAGTCGACACGACAGGTTCCCGGATGGAAAACAACAACCGGTTCCTTAAAGGGACTCGGAGAAGGAAGTCTCGAGAGCCTGTCGAGATGAGGGGAGCCTTGGAAGACCCGGAAACAAGTGAATCAAGGGCTTCCTGGGTCAAGACCGGTCTTTTAGTGACACTTGAGGCGTCAAAATGAACGCACCGTGGCGGCCGTGGCAGACTCTAATAATAACGAGAGAGAAAATAGAAAAGGTTAGGAAATGAGTGTTTTGAAAAGAAGATACGATTCCCGACTGAATAATGAAGAAAGAAAATTAAAAAAGATCGCCTGTGGAACCTTTCTTTTTTATTAGTAGATGAACTTGAGGTGTTTGTTTTTGTTCAAGAAGTGGAGGTTTTGGAAAAATTGCATCGGAAAATATGAGCGTTTCTTCTGAACAACCTACATATATTTAACATATTATGTTTGACGTATGTTTAATGAGACCTGCATTTAGGTTGAAGTCACGAAAGAAGGTTTGAATGGAAGAAACAACATGAAATATTTTTTCTTTCTTTCTTTGACCGTATCAAATGTGGAGAATGGAAAATGATGACAAGGGCTCGAAAACGCCCTAAGTAGCCAAACACCATTGCTGTGGGTCGTCATAAGAAGCATGATGGCGGAGAGTTGGGTGAGAAAAGTTTCTGAGTTTCATCGCCGTACGTGCCGCGACTGAATACGATGCTTTGGCCGCCACATTCATAATTTTTTTTTTCTATTCCCACCTCCTACTCTCCACTTCTCATTCCCCCACACCTATTCCCATTTTGTTTTCTATTAATTTGCACCTCCCTCCCATTTTCACACTTTCCACAGCCACTCCCATGGTTGAATTATGTATACATATATATGCAAAGAAATCACAAAACACACGTGATGAACTATTTTTGCAGAAACAACCGGGAAATTGAAAAAACAGATACCGAACGTTTTCGTCTATTAAGACACTTAAAAAAATTATATATATATATATATATATATATATATATATATATATATTTTATCTCCCAAATTTCCACTCTCCACCCCATTACCAATTTTATTCTTTATTTATCTGTTTGTTTATTTGTTATTCACCTATTCATATATTATCTATCTTATCTACTTATTTGTTAATTGTTTATTTGTATTTAATTTATTTATTTACTTATCTGTTATTTGGTTGATTTATTTGTTGGTTTATTAGTTTACCCATTTATTTATTTTTCTCTTTTTCCTACTTCTCATAACCTCATTCTCAATTCCATATTGTGAAGTTAGATAATCAACAATGTATCATTTTCCTCATCAACAAAACACTTTCCTACATTGTCGCTGATAACTCACCCCGACTTCTATCCTCTAGGAGTCTAGGATATCACCATCTTACCAACAGAACATGATAAGACGCACAGAACAACAAAGGCTACAGACTTTCGAGAAACGCAAAAGACTGGCGGCACTGCAAAGAAAATGCTGAAAGAAGAATCCATTTGGCCAAGAGCGCGCCTGTCTATCTTCTTCAAGAACCGCCTCACAGGAGGGCCAGTATCCGTCGAACTCCGCCCACAGATAACACCCGGGCATCCCAAGGCAAGGTCCTGGCCCCCCCCAAGAGGTCTCGCATGGAATGGTAATTCCTCACGGACTGGTGAGTGCTTTTGGAGAGGGAATGGTGTGCGAGGGGGCAAGTGCCATTGGGCTGGCAAACGCAAATACGCTGAAACTACATCCACGAATTATAGATAAGTTAAGATCTTCTCCATGTGAACATCCTGCTTTATTTGAAATCCTTTATTAAGTTGCTGTCTTTGCAGATTTGATTTTATTCTATGTTGGGTGATTTTATTGAATTTATTATATATTAAATAGTTACTAAATATGAATAGAATTGTATGATTTTGGCCAGAAGAAATTGTTTAAATGACCCAGTGAATGACCTAGTGCTCCAATGACAGCACAACGAGAATAATTTTTTTTAGTTCGTCTTAATATTTTTGCTAATGCATTTTTGGTGTTTTTTCACTTTGGAAAATAATGGCAATATTTACACAATCATAATCCGCCTGCCACACTTCAAATGGTTAAAAGGTGGAATCTCCACGGTTGGTAAAAAAAATCCTAAATACTACTAAATAAAGCACAAAGATACAAAGT
>NC_134818.1:17321149-17333649 GCF_046742065.1 Oratosquilla oratoria | reverse complement strand
ACTCTGTACAACGACAGCTCAATGTGAAGAGCTGTGTTCATTAGGGATATACGAATATTGTCTTTTGTTTTGCGGCGCCATATTTGAAGTATTAACCACAACACAAAAGGACAGCCAGTTCAGAAACTCCTTGTCCATTCCATCTCGATCATACAAGAAGACATGCAAAGGCCTTTCGTTGATATTACGTACATAATGACACCTCTTCAATAACATGTGTGTGTGTGAGATTCACCATGGTCTAGGATCACGTGTTGGACTCGTGATCGACAGCTATTTCCCTCTCTGAAGAGAGTTCAGAACTCATATATGACGGATCTATGTGTAATGCTGTGACCTTACACGCGCACACACACCCAACTCCCCGCTGGAGCTGGAGCTGGAGTAACAACCCGCAGCGCAGCGATACTGAAATTATTTCAGCCCTGGGCGGGATTCAAACCCGGACCGCCGCAGTGGCAACCGGGAACTCTAACCACTGCGCCATGGACAAATAGAATAGCCTTGCGGTATCCAGGATAAAAGAAAAAATGACACTCAGCACGAAAGAGTTAATGTGGATTTTTTATATCCCTTTTGATACCTTGAAGGTGTCACAGAAATGAATAGAGTGCTAGGAATGCAAAGAAAAGTGTCGCTTGGCTTGGAAAGAATTGGTAAATGAATATTTTCATCCGCACCTCGTATCTCACGAGTAGTTGTCGCGGAGGCTTGTGTGTCTGGAGGTTCCCTGATGATGGATAAAATTCGTCTTACGTCAACTGGAACGAAATTACGGAATTCGTAACGGTGTCGTGTCTGTCCTAGTAGACTAGTGGTTCTCAACCTGGAGTTCGTGAACCTCCAGGTGGTTCTCGGGACGGTTTACAGGGATACATAGATGACTAGCGAAAGATTACTTAAACATTTAAATCGGCAGAGCAGAGAGAGAACATTGTACAATGTTTTTGATGTTAATGCTCATCTGATGAATGAATTCATTACAGTCCATTGCGGTAACATTGTATATTTGATTAGTTTTAATATATTACCATTCTATATTCTGTGTCAGGTTAATGGAGGTACGGGTCGATGGTCTGAGGACTCTCTGGGTACGCTAAGAACCCCTGGAGTGGACAGCTATGTCTCAAGCACTACCGTACAGAGCGGTACTTTTCCCTTGAAATTGACCACCGCCAGGCGATTTCATTCAACCCCGAAGCGCCTCCTCTATAAAAGAGTTGACTAGCATATACAGTTATGAGCAAAATTTTTCACCTACACAGTTTTTCACTATACAAATTCTTTGCCTGACAACTATTTTTTTTTTTTTTTTCAAGAAAATTACCTAAATATAAGCTGAATACTACATAGGAAAATATATCACCTACTCGACCAAAAATGATAATAATGATATTATTATTATTATTATTATTATTGTTGTTATTGTTATTATCATTATTTTATTATTTTACTATTATTCTATTATTATTAATATTATTATTATTATTGTTGTTGTTGTTGTTGTTGATGTTGTTGTTGTTGTTGACGTTGTGAAAACTGTAGAGTTGGTAAAAATTT
Source organism: Oratosquilla oratoria (assembly GCF_046742065.1). Lineage (NCBI taxonomy): Eukaryota > Metazoa > Arthropoda > Malacostraca > Stomatopoda > Squillidae > Oratosquilla > Oratosquilla oratoria. Next base: position 17,332,089 of record NC_134818.1, on the reverse strand, counting down.
TTGCTTCTGACTGTACCTCCGTAACTTTTTAGATGCAATATATGGTGACACTTGCAAACATTTACTAAGTAGAATTACCTGAAGATGGATACGGACTTGACAGACTGGCGTGACTAAACACAAACAGCCACAAATAAACAACAACCCACACCCTTGACATTCCTAGAAAGGTAATTAGCTCTGGAAGAGATCATTTTTCATGAGATAATCGCTAGACTAGCAAGCCATGAGCACGAGTTATCTAGTTGTCTGTTCTTAGTCTCTAGTATTTGGTATGTTTCTTTGCTAGTTATAAACGCTTCCTCGCACTTTGATTTTGAAAGTTTTAAGAATTTTGCTATGAAATAAAATCCAGACTTGTTATCTAATGAGTACCTCGGCGGTTCAAATACAATGTAAGTCAATGGAGGCGTACAAACACAATCGCGTAGGTTTTTTCCTCGACTCTGCGGTACCGCGCGATTCAAACCGCTAGTGTGAATAGGTCCTAGATGTAACTATGCATCACCTTAAAACCCAGCAAGGAATGGATATTTTCCAACATTGTGTAATGGTAATTGTTTGCTCAAGTTTCATAGACTGGTAACTCCGCAACCCCACAGTGGCCGGCAATGATCCTTGGACTCTCCCCTAGATATATCTAGGAAGAAACTTTGGACTGTCTTCTCTTTTGTATTAGATTAAGATTGTTTAAATGGCAGCTGCTCATAGTAGTGGTAGAAGGGGAGACGCCCCTAGTTGTCACCTCTCCTTATATCAAAGGGTAGAGAAAATATATTCAAAGATAAGAGAAAAAGATCTTAGGTCCAGTCGATGAACCGAATGTCAGCCCCTCGAGGCTGTACCTCCATTTGAAGGCGAGCGACGAGGACATGATTCTTACTGACATCCGTCTCATAGGACCATTGTTGGGACCTACAATGTTGTATCGAGGGCAGAAATTCACACAAACAGTTTTAAGCCCTGAAATGCATTAGAACCGAGGAGACAATTCTTAACCGTGTGCGAACCATGAAGACTAGACTGGCTCCTCACATCACGCCAATAGGTTTCCAACACACGCACGCACACACACACACACACACACACACACACACACACACACACACACACACACACACACACACACGCACTGGCGCAGTGGTGGCGATCGCGGCTGCCACTACGGTGGTCAGAGTTCAAATCCCGCCTAGGGATGAAATAATTTCAGTATCGCTGCGCTGCGAGTCTTTACTTCAACTCTCGTGGGCGCGGTGTGTGTGTGGGTGTGAGGTCACAGCATTACTCATATATTGGTCATATATGAGCTCGGAGCTCTTTATGGGAGCGTAATAGCTGTCGATTACGAGTCCAACACATGATCCAAGGCCATGTTAAATTACACACACGCACATTAGCAGTTACACAGAATATTGCCCTTAGGAGTTTTTGTAAGAGAAAACTAGCAGCGAGGGCGTTTGGTATATACTAACCATTATTACATATGCACAGCAGCTGATAAACGTTTGTGGATAAGTGATGCAAGAAAACTAAAAAGAATCTAATTCCTTATGACCGAGGTACCTGACTTCGAATAAGTACCAACCCTTCCAGACTTTTCGCAACCTTGGGGATCTTGAATATGAAAAAAGTTTTCTGTTTGATCGTTCTACTCCCTCTTACCTCCTCCCCCCCTCCCCCACCCGGCACCATCCATGGCCGACTCCTTTTTTTTTTTCTTTTTTCCTCTTTCGAAAAACAAAACAACATACTTGACGCATTGCAGCACTACGTCACTCTTCTGACGCATTGCGCCAACGAGCAATATGATATTCCACCCAATCCTGTCCATGTTAAGCCCTGCGAAATTATAAACACTTCACTTGACTGGGCATGTAATACCCTACACCCTCCTTCTCACCACTTGACGCAATGCACCATCATGCAGGGTCGTCATCATCCCACACAGGCAACTCTCCTTCCCCCTCTTCCTCTTTTTCTCCTCTACCCCACCCCCTTATTGCACACACACACACACAAACCCCACCCACGTCCCTGTCCCGTCCCCCTTCATTGCCCCGTCCCGTCCCTTGCTCCTTGCAAAAGCAAGCCCGGATTGTTATGGAAAAAGGAACATTGAGATTAAAAGTTTGAGACCTTTACATAAATAGTAGTAACATAGGTCCTCCCATTTGTTAGTCCTTCACATTTTCTATCCTTAACGGCCACATTCTTGCTCGTCGGTGCGTGATTTATTGCATCAAATATTCTTTCGATAGCTTAATCTCAATATGATCTATGTGTTTTTATAATCATTGGCTAATGGATCATTTTCGATATCCAAAATTTTTATCACTTTTGATTTTCAGGGAAAGAAAATTGTTTTGAAGTTATCAAAGCGATTACTACCGTCACTAATGAAGAGTTGATGCCGCACAGATGATGTGGTCATGTACATTTATTTTTAAAATATCTATCGTCTATCCAGTAATATAAAATTCAGATCACGGAAGAATGTATTACACATTAGGCAAAAGAGAAGAGTTTGATTTTGGATCGTTAAATTCAGAAGCTATGTCAGACTTTCTGATTATAACTGTTCCTCTTTATTTTCAATAACTTGAAATACTTCATAAATCTTTGATGGTACGTTCTCTGCGCAGAGCTTTCTTCAGAACGTCAAAGTGCGCATCATTAAAGGAGGAGGAACAGTGTAAACAAGTTCGATGGTGCATTCGTCCAGTTTGTCTGTTCTTTCCTTGTTTCAAGATTATTCCTATCGAGGTCACTAAGAAATACGGGATTCCAGTTGTTGTGAAAGACTTTGTATGACATCTCTACTTCCATAAACGTATGCTTGAGTATTTCATGCCTGTCGTTCAACCATACCTTACCTAAACCAACATGCTTCTAAGATTGATTCCTAAACAGATCTATTAAAAAAATTCTTTTTGTCCTTTGGGTTAATGCTGATATCATATAACTTACATTTGACAGACTGGGATGATGCAATTCAGGAAATTATGAAATTATTTTGTTGGAGTTTGGTTCCAGTTACCAATTACGAACGATTACAAAGGAGGAGTATGCCGACAGGAGAACTTTTGGTCCATAACTTGGTCGGATGCGAAAAAAATTTAATAATGATAATAAATGAATTAATAAGTAAAAATGATAATATAATAATAGATAAGATAAATAGGTGACGTTAAATAATAAACAAACAGGTAAATAGTAAATAATAATAAATTGACAGAAATAATAATAAATAATAATCGATCAAGTAATAATAAACCAACAGACAATAATAACAAACAAATAAACAAATTATATAAAGCAAATGGCAGGCATTACAGCACCTTGCTTAGGTGTTTATCTAAGCGAGTCTTAAAGCTTCGAACTGAACTACATTGCACTGCCTCTGCAGGAAGTTTATTCCATTTATTAACTGCACGGTTGGCGAAGTTGTTTCTACCCACTTCCAAATTAAATCTATTTCCTGACAGTTTGAGACTATTATGTCTTGTCAAATTCTCGTTCAATGTTCTGAAAGAGTTTGTATGAGTCTAATTGGATCATTTCTCTTGTTATGGTGGTTGTATTAATTTTTTATATGATTTTGTCTCTTTTATCTGTATTTGACCCAAAGAAACTAATGTTTCAAGAACTTCCATATCGCTTAACTATTCTCCATCTCCTTTATTCAATTCTTTGCTTTCTTAGACTCCTAGTCCACGGTTTTCTGCCTTCATCATTACATAAGTAACTTGATAAAATAGTACATTGAGTCTAGAATCTTATTTTCTATTCTTATTTTGTAGACTAGATTTACGCGATTTGCTTTCTATCTATTAAATGTTGTTATTGTTGTTGATTTGGATTGTAGATTACCAACGCTTCTGTTCTTGCGGACAATCGCGCCGCTGTCTCGCAGACCCGCGGAGGTAGGTTATATAAAATCATATTCCTCTTCCTTATAATGGCTTAATCTCTTATAAGTTTCTTTTGTACCTCGTCCCCATTAAAAATTCTAGACAACTTAAGGTGATAAAACAGTGTTCACAGCAGTAAGAGTACCTGAAACACCTCACAGAAATAATTACAGATAACAAGAGATAATTGAAGAAGAACTGTCAGCCCTCCGAAGTTCAAGTCACACGTTATCTTCGCCTTCTTCTTCCTTACCTGCGACCAAATAGAAGAGTCTTAGGATGTCAGCACTGGTTCCTTGGTGGACGAGGAAAGCTGTCACGTGATATCACATTTACCCCCCCACCCCCACCCCCTTTGCCTCATTTCCTGCACGAACTCCCCTTTACACACTGTTGCACCAACATCTATCAGAAGCAAACTGTGTCCATGTAGCTGAAGCTGTGTAGTGTATCTAACTATTACGATGTAACAGGATCAATTCGAACTCCTAAATTTTTATCCCGTGTGTCATCTTTGGTTCTAATTGAAACAACAACAAAACTAACCTCCTAAATTCTATTATTATAGACTATGCTTCTGTAAAACATCCTAGCGTACACCAGAGTATGAATACAAAGATTCTCAGTGTGCTTGTAAGATTACTTTAGTTAAGAGCATGACTCTTTGCTCAAGATATAAAAAGTAGATGTTCGGCTCTTTCAAATAGAAGAAACCGCTTGTGGTCATGTCTCTGTGATTCATGGTGTTCTATTTGCTTGTATGTATGTGTATAATTATATGATTATGTTTATAGATAAACACACGCACATGTGTATGCATATGCATATACATATGTATAGATATATGTATATGTACATGTATATGTATGCAATATGTGTATATGTAAATGTATATGTGTATTTGTATTCGTGTGTGTGTGTGTCTGTGTGTGTTTATGTTATTGGGTGTGCGTGCGCGTGTTCGCGTGCATGCATCTGCGTGTGTGTGTGTGTGTGTATTTACCACATTTTACCTAGATTTAGTATATAAGAAAATAGCAACGTTCATAGGGCCCTGTCTCTAAGTTGTACTCATGTGTATATAAGTGTGCGTGTGTTCCTATCTGTAAACCATGTGTGTAAATGTTACTATATTAAATAATTGTTATTACTATATCCTTACATCTAAAATCATATTACTATAAAAAATACAAACGAGGCAGGCACATACATGTATGCATAATTATCTTGATAAGAATCATTAAGAAAAATATGAAAAAAGCTAGAAAAAATTGTGTACATTTGTGTACAAATTGTGTTTATATATATATATATATATATATATATATATATATGATTATATAATTATATATATAATATATATATATATATATATATATATATATTATATGTTTGCGTGTGTGCGTATGTTATTGTAAGTTTGTGTGCGAGTAAGTTAATTGGTGTGTTTGTATGTGTGTATGTCTGCGTGCATGTGCGTTGTGCGTGCGTGTGTGTGTGTGTGTGTTTATACATATATATTAACATTTTCAGCAATGCAAGTAGCAAGATGCAAAAATAAAAAAAAAGTAGTAGCAGCCACAGCGATCATTCCATGCACCTTCATCGCTTTGCATTTTTTCTCTCCTTTTTTTCCTTCTTTCTCTTTCACCTCGGACCTCACCTCCTTGACCTCTTCTTGGTGCTTGTTCTGTTTTTTTTTTTTTTTTTTTTTTGTCTCTCTCTTAATCTCGAAGTCTTCGGTGTTTGGGGCTTAATAACTCCGCCCCTTTACCCTCAACCTCTGCACCACCATCTCCTCCACCACCCCCTCCACTTTCATTCCATTCTCATGATTAGGTTAGCCATAGCTGAGGAGGTAGTCACGTGATGTGAAAGAGAAAGAACTGACGAGAAATGATGAAAATAAAGGAGAGAAAAAATACTGGATGTGGTTGTTGGGGAATTTGTCGTACCATTAATAGTAGTTTTGGTATCAAGAGCAGTGATAATGGTAGTAGTAATATCAGAGCTGTTTGTAGCATTAATGGTAATTATGATATAATCGTAATCACGATGAAATGACTAATCTTAAACTGCAAAAACACTAATATTTGTAGTGATAAAAAATAATATAACTAATTGTTATGATGAGGATGTTGGCAGTGAATACCTCACTGAACATGATAATCGTAAATATAATAAGAATATTTATGGAACTAATAAGTACAAAAAAAAACGTAAACCTAATAGAAATAAGAATATATTGTGTAAACATAAATAATAATAAAAATGATGATAGTGATGATAATGGTTATCATGAATATTGTTATGATCCCTATGATTGTTGTGATGATTATATTGATGATAGTTATAAGTGTTGTGATTATAATGTTTTGAGAATGACGGAGAGAAGAATGAAAGGGTTATAGAAAAATATGACATTAAGATATTGAAAGAGTACTTGGGTTAGATCTTTTTCTATGATATGTCTGACTAAGGGAGAGTTATAGTGAAATGAATAGTGATATTGTTTAATGTGTACCTACAGGAAATGAATGTACTGATGGACTGGAGGATTGCATGATTATCTCTAATGTACAAATAAGAAAAGAGACACGCATGAATGTAATAGTTTTAGAAGGATCAGTCTTTAAAGTGTTGTCGGTTAGGAATATGGGATAGTGTTAATTGAAAGACTTAGGGAAGGAAAAGAGAAAGAAAATGTAGACCAGTACAGAGGAGTTAGGAAAGGAATAGGATGTATAGATCAATATTTTTTAGCAAGACAAATATATGAGTTTTTTTGGCATAGGGTAAAGAAGTCCTTTGGGCTTTCATGGATTTTGAAAAGACATATGATAGGGCTGACAACAGGAAGGTGTTCTTAAATGTGTTGCAGCTGTATAGGATAAGAGAATTTTGCTAATAACGGTAAAAAGCTCTACTACGTGTGTAGTAGAGCTTGTTTGAGGGTCGAGAATGAAGAGGTGAAAGTGGGACTGTGCCAGATTTGTGTAATATCACTATGGTTGTTCAACCTGTATATGTATGTATATAGTTGGTGAGAGTGGATGGAATTGGGAGGTGTAACCATTGTTTGCGAATGATACTGCACATATGGGTGAGGGTGGATTGAAGCAGATGATGGTGGAATATGGGAGGATGTGCAAGAGAAGGAAGCCGAAAGTTAATGTTGTCAAAAGAAAGATATGTACAAGGGGTGAGGGTTATGTTGGGTTAGAAGTGAATTTAAAAGGAGAGAGGGAAGGGGAATTGGAGAGGTTTAAACATTTGGGGTACCGTATAGCAGTTAATGGAGAAGTGACGGTTGTGATGGTAGTAGTGGTTGTGATGGTGGTGGCGGTGATGGTGTTGGTGTTGGTGGTAGTACTGGTGGTGGTGGTGGTGACGATAATGGTAATTATTCATTAATGGTGTTGGTGGTGATGGTGATGATAATGAAGTTGGTGGTGATGATGATGATGGTAATGACAATGATGATAAAAATAATGATGAGAATATGGATAATAATTATCACAATAATAGCAATGATTGCTATCGCCCTCATCATCATTTATCATCTTTATCATATTCACGTATGCAGAAAAAAATCGAAATTGGCATAACTTTAAAAAATAACACAAAACGTTAGCATGATCACATAATAAAGATAGATGACAAAAATGACAGTGACATTAAAATAACCAGAACAGCATGACAAAGAAAAAAAAATAATGCATCCGTAACAATAAAACTGAGTATGATGATGCTGATAAATCAACAACGGCAATAGTAATAATAATGGTAATAATAGTAATAGTAATATTAATGATTATATCTAGTATTCAAATCAGAAACTCACCAATGTCTGGGCAGCGTTCTGGTGCTGTAAGAAGAATTATTTAGTAGAGCGACTGTGCCTTCACAAGGGTGAATAACATTAAACAACAAAAAATAACAACAATTACAACAGTGATGTTGCCAAGTCTACTACAACCCCCTAGGACAGGACAAGAGAGAGAGAGGGGGGTGGGGGATAGAAGGGAGGGACTGAGTAAGAAATGACACCACCAACGAGGAGTAAGATGTACTGGAGGGAGAAGGGAGGGAGGGAGGGGAAGGGACGGGAAGGATACTTGGAGGGCGAAGCACCAGTAAGGAGGGACACTCTTGAAACCTCTTCAGATCTTCCTCTTGCTTGCCTTTTCCTACCTCTTCTCTTTATCTCTTTCAAGCCATAAGAGCCTTTGGATTGTTTTGAGCCCAGCTCTACAAACCGTTCTTATTAATCCTCTTGGTTGACTTAAACAAAAGACAATCAATATAAGAGGAAAAAAAATGTTAAGAGTGGTCCCGAATCAATGCTTTATGTCGAACAAAATTGGGGCTCTTTCTTCTGAGCCGGAAATCAAGTGTCTTTAACTGGTCAAGAAAAAAAAATAAGAAAAGGAGTTCCGTCTTATGGAGACCTCTCAAATTTTCTATTTTTATATAAAAGAGGATAGATGCTCTCCTCATCCCTGAGGCCTGTCGAAGGGAGAGGAGCGAAAGGTCAGGGCAGCACAGGGAGTGGCAAAAAGAGATGAGAGACAAAGACGTCTCAAACGATTTCCCTTTAGTGACTCCTCGCCCCCTGGCCCGGGTAAGATTTTGTCCAAGACGTTTTGGTCCGCTCCATCCAGCAGTCGGAAGTGTCTTTGGCAGTCTCGTAAAGGGGTGCTGGGTTGAATGGTTGGCTGGTGGTTTGGTTTGTTGGTTGGTTGGTAGGTTGGTGGATGTAAGGTTTGGTTGATTAGTTTATGTCTAGGTGTGTTGGTTGGTTGGGTTGTAGTTTGGTATGGTTTTCTTTGGGTTGGTTTGATTGGTTGGTATGTTGGTTAATGTATTCTTTGGCTTTCACATATCGCTGTTCAGCTAGAGCAGTTCCACCAATTATAGCAGTAGCGCATGTGCTGGACATGGGTAGCCGTGTATGCATGGAGTTGGCCACCCACTTATAAGGGGGAAAAAGGCCTTTTTGTGTATATATGAGGTCTGGTTAGGGTAGGGTAGGGGTTGCTGTCGATGGCGTGGGAATCAAACAAGAAAAGCAGTGAAAATAATCACAGCATTTAAATCATATTACATTTACAAAACAAGCAGTATCAGAAGTGTATATCAACAGCAGCAGTAGCAGCTTTAATAGTGTAAAGAATAGTAATAATGATAGTAAAAGCACTTTTAATTGTTTCAGCGGTAGCAGTCATAGTGTTAGGGTGCGTGTAATAGATAAACAATGCTAGAATAACAGTAATAGTAATAGGAATAATAAGAGAGTGAAAGTAATAGTAGAAGAGAATAGTCATAATCTTAGTGGCAAAAGCAGTACTATTATCAGTGGCAATGGTAACAATTATGGCGGTAATAGCATTATCAATAGTAGATGCAGTAGTAGAAATAGCGGTGGCTTTGGTATTTGAAACAGTACCACCAGTAGTAATAGTAATAGTGATCTTAGATTAGAAGTATTATTCATAGTTACAGTAGCAGCAGCGACAGTATTAGTGATAGTAGTAGTAGCAGTAATAGTAGTAATAATAGTAGCAGCAGTAGTAGTAGTAATAATAACAGCAGTAGCATCAGCAGCAGCAGTAGTAGTAGTAGTAGTAATTTTAATAGTATAATAGTGGTAGTAGTAGTAGAGTAGCAGTATTAGTAGAGTAGCAGTATTAGTAGGTATAGTAATAGTAGCAGTAAAATGAAATAGCAACAGAAGCAAATGGGAGTGTTAGAAATAGCAGTTGTATTAGAAATATCAATTGTGTTAGATTTAGCAGCTGCAAACGTTAAAAGATAGTGACAGAAGACACTGACATTTGCAATGGCAACAAGAATCGTAGTCATACGCGAAACCACTAAATAGCCAGGATAGTGGTGAATACTAGTTGTCTTAAAAGGATTAGTCAGGCGAGTCGTAGTATTGTTGTTGAAGTCAGAATAGTAATACAAAGGTCAGTGGTTGTAACTACTAACAGTAGTCTTTATGCAAATAGAAGCAGGTTTAGGTATAAGTGGAATTTGTTGTGGTGAGGTAGTCAGAATAGATGTATATTGCAAAAGAATGTTCAAGAGCTGTTATTGAACGTTCATACTCTCAAGAGTTTAGTCTTTTTGCGGCAAAGGCCAAAGCATTAGAAAATGAGAAGTGATGATATTTTTTGAATGAGCAATTTTAGTGATAATGTAACGGAAAATAGGATGCAACATAAGCTACATTGCACACATTTCCAGCTTAAACAATACAGCTTGAGTTAAAACATCCATTTGCTATTTCCTGTATTAGCATTGAGCCTGAGGAAAGCGTAATGTAGTCTTGTGAAGCGTCGATATGCTATTAGAGGGTAAATCATAAAGAGAGTCAATAGACAATCATCCTTCATGTTGTGAAAGGTGACAACAAAACCTTGAATAAAAATCTAAAGGTCCTAGACTAGACCTTTTAGCCTAGAATCTGATTCTTAAAAAAATTAAATAATGTGGTGTATTCCAGAATAAATTGTCCAAATTTCACATTTTCGTAACAGAGAGGCTCTTTCCATATATTTTCGATAATCTGACGATCTTTAAGCTGAATGAAGTCTTCTAGAATCAGTCAGAGCAGTATTTGAAAAGTGCCACACAGCTGGAAAAGTTACTAACCAGCTGCCATGTGCAGAACGAACTGTCTCAGTTTTTGATACAAGTTGCGTCACCGAAGGAAGAAAGTCTGGTCTTCAAGACCCTGGGTGGCCGAAGAAAGTAGGTCATGCAAAAGGAAAGCTTAGTCTTGAAGCTAAGTTTAGTTAACTTCCTTCGGACCAGAGATTTAGCCTCCAAAATGAGTTATATTGCCCGGTGAGACAGAAGCCAAAATGACATCTTTCTATGCACCAAAATGGCCGAAGAGCCCACGAGAGATGGACTTGGATCTCAGCATCTGGATTGAAGGACAGCTGCTCCGCCAAGATTTGTTGGTAGACATTAGTCCATCATTCCAGATCTAAGCGATTTCCAGCCCTTTGCACTCTT
>NC_134818.1:17311149-17316149 GCF_046742065.1 Oratosquilla oratoria | reverse complement strand
TAAATACACATAATCAGTCCACGTGCAGGTAGGCGGGGCTTATGGGTAACGTCTGAGCAGGTGTGACGTCATGTCGACTTTGAGGACATTCTCGATAAATTTTAACAGACTGTGTACACTTAGGCTTTGTGGGACAATTTTTGAGAAAGCATACAGATAACAAATGAGTTGGTAAGGGATAGGAAGACCTACATATCCTCTTATCTGCCATTTGTTTCCCTTAAATAAAATTGCCTGACGGCAAGCAATATAAAGCTTACAATACGAATGTGGTAGTCAAAAGATTAATAGGATCTTATTTTGACTCCTTTCCTAACAAAATGGTGGCGGGGGAGGGTCCTTGGAGATGAACGAAATAGCTTAGCGCTACCCCGAACAGTAGGGTTACCATTAAGTTAACAAGATCTAACGGAAAAGTGCTAGTCAGTACAAAATGTGGATAAAGGGAATTAATAACACAGCGTAAGAAAACCAAAGAAGCCACATTGATCCGAATTTGAAGATCGTGCGTAGGAATGATCTACTTTTCTTTCCTAATGATAAATCAACTTTAATTGTCTAGATGTTCATGGAAACAATTAATCAACTTTCTCCAATAATGTGGCAGGTTTCATAGGTTTTATTATACCAACGACGCACAGATCGTAACCCCAAGAGTGACTATTGTCGATCCTCAACATCGTTTCATCTCAGGGGTCGACCTCTGCCTGAATGAAATCGTCTGGTTTGTTTCCGCAACGAAGTTTGTAAATCACCCCCAACGTAATTAACGGTCGGAGGATTCACAGCAAGAAGCCAAATTTATTATATCAATTACTGGTGATCCATTGCTTTTACATGACAGGGCCTTAGGCTAAATTGAATGTTGATTTATTGATTCACCCTGTAACTCGGAGAATTGGGATTTAGTTATTTTATTCTAGTAAAGTGATAGACAAAGTTACTCTACTATGAAGAACAACAATTAGTCTGTGATAAGATAAAAAAAATCTCAATTAAAATTAATCCCCATTTTTTTCTGTCACATCTTATTGTTAATGGCAGACGATTTTATTCAGTTTTAGCAAGGCTCTTCGTCTTCAGTGGATTAATGAGGTATTTCAGATTATAATGGAATTTTACGGGTCAAGTATGCTAACAGGAGACATTTTGGTCCATAACGAGGGTGGATACAGAAAGAAATATATAGATAAAATATAAATGAAGAAACACATAAGCACATGCGTGTTATGCAATTGGTGATAATCTAACGTGAAAATAGTTGATCAATATTTCCCAATACACACAAAACATACGCACACGCATATATGCATATGTATATATACATATATACATATATATATATGTATATATATGTATATATATATATATATATATATATATTATATACACATAGGTAAGTATATACGTATGTATTATTCAATATAAAGATTATCAGTTGATCTCACTAACTACTTTTTTCTTCTTTTTACAACGGTCACTAATTTCTTGAGTTATCTATTTTAACTTTGGCGTGAGTTTCCATTTAACGAGAGCGCAAGTCAGTGTCATATACAACATTCTATCGGTCCAGTATCACAACGACAATAATGTTTTCAACGATTGAATAGGTTGCCACGTCCTTGCTTCAACAGACCAATGGAGAAACGAGGGATGAGGGTGGAGAGAGAGGGTATGTGGGGGAAAGTAGGAAGAAGTAAAGAGCAGAAAGGAGGAGGAAGAAGGTAGGAAGAAAGAGTGAGAATGGAGGAAGTAGGATGGGGGAGATCAGGAAGAAGTGAGAAGGGACGAGTGAAGAGGGAGGAGGAAGGAAGAGAGAGGAGGAAGAGTCAGCCTCGGGCGCTACACGGAGCGGCCTTGTTCAAAGGCAAAAGGAGGCAAAGGAGAGAGGCGAGTCGGCGGGAAGGAGAGAGAAGAGAGGAGAGAGGAACAAGGGAAGAGAGAGTAGGAGTGAGACGAAAGGAGAAAGTTATGAGAAGAGGGAACTTAAAGAGAGGACTGAAGAAAGAGGGAATGTGTGTGGAGGGGAGTGGCGGGGAGGAGAGAGAATAAGGAGAGAGGAACAAGGGAAGAGAGAGTAGGAGTGAGACGAAAGGAGAAAGTTATGAGAAGAGCGAATTTAAAGAGAGAGGAGAGAGGACTGAAGAAAGAGGGAATGTGTGTGGAGAGCAGTGGTAGGGACGAGAGAGAGTGAGGAGAGAGGAACAAGGGAAAAGAGAGGAGGAGTGAGAATAAAGAAGAGAGGTATGAGAAGAGCGAATTTAAAGAGAGAGGAGAGAGGACTGAAGAAAGAGGGAATATGTGTGGAGGAGAGTGGCGGGGACGAGAGAGAGTGAGGAAAGATGAACAAGGGAAAAGAGAGGAGGAGTGAGAATAAAGGAGAGAGGTATGAGAAGAGCGAAGTTGAAGAGAGAGAAGAGAGGACTGAAGAAAGAGATATGTGTGTGGAGGGGAGGGGAAGAGAAGGTGTATGTGAGGGAAGGGAGATAGGGCAGGAGGGAGGAACAAAAGAGATGGAAGAAGGGAGGAGGAGATGGGAGTGAAAGTTGATATGAAAAGAGGGGAGAGAGAGAGAAGGGGGAATATAAAGAGAATTGAGAGAGAGATGCAAAATAAATCTGGAAAAGGTTAGTGGATCAAGAGAAGAATGAAATAGAGAAGGGGAGAGAGAGAGGGAGAGAGAGAGAGAGAGAGAGAGGAGAGGCCCTCAATCACAGAGTGAATGGGAGGAAATAGAGACGTGCTCAGCAAAAATTAAGGAGAAATGGGTAAGGAGAGGAGAGAAGAAAAGAGAAATTAAGTGAGGAGAAGAAAAGAGAGAAGAGGAGGGGAGAGAATAAGAGGGGAGAGGAGAGAAAAGGAGAGGAGAAAAGATGAAAGTCGAAATTGGAGGGCTCTTGGGGAGGTTCACGAAGCCGCGGGAAAAAAAATCGCGAAAAAAGTCTCCGCGAAAAAATGTTTTCTGCCATTCTTATACCTTATGCTATATCCTGCTTCTTCTCTATTTCTTCCTTCTCCTTCTCCTCTTTTTCCTCCTTTTCTTCCTCCTCCTTTTCCTCCTTTTCCTCCTTCTTTTCCTCCTTTTCCTCCTTTTCCTCCTTTTCCTCCTTTTCCTCATTCTTCTCTTTCTCTTCTTTATAGCTCCTCCTCCTCCTCCTCCTCCTCCTCCTCCTCCGACATATATTTCTTTTGTTTCGTCCTATTCTCCTACTTCTTCCTCTTTTCCTCATACGCCTCCATCTCCTCATGATCACTGTCATCATCTTCTATCTCCTCCCCCCTTCTCTTCCTCCTCCTCCTCCTCCTCCTCTTCCTTTTTTCATCATCCTCATTATCCGCATACTCATCCTTCTCACCTCCTCTTCCTTCTCCTCCTGATTTTCGTCTTTCTTTTCCGCCTCCTCCTCCTTTTCTTCCTCTTCTTACACCTCCTCTTCATCTTTCTTTCCTTCCTCTTTTTTTTTCACTCTTCCACCTCTTATTCCATCTACTCTTCTTACACCTCCTCTTCATCCTTCTTTCCTTCCCTTTTTTTTCACTCTTCCACCTCTTATTCCATCTACTCTTCTTCTTTCTTTTCCTCTTCTTTCTCCCCTCCTCACCCAAGATTCCCCCTCTAGCTCACCCTATTCATAAAGTCTGCAAAGTGCTGGGCTAGAAAGGGTTACCACGTTCATGAATAAAATCGAAGGAAGGGGTTACTTGAAAAATGATTCGTCATTTTCACTACTGAGAGGGTCCCACCCGTCGGAAGTGAGTAAAATAACACAACGGCAGAAGGAGGGGAGGGTAATGTACCACCCGTTACGGAAGGCGTCAGTTCCCCCTGTGTTCCAACCTTCCTTTCCTCCTCGCATTCTTCTTTCTCCTTTCCTCTCTTCCCTCCGCCTCTTCTTCCTCATGTTCCTCCCCTTCCTGCTCCCCTTGCTCCTCCTCCTCCTCCTCCTCCTCCTCATTTTCGCCCTCCTCCTCCCCTCCTCCTCTCCTCCTCATTTTTGCCACTCATTCTTTCATTCTCTTCTTTCTGTTATCATGTATTTTCTCTTCTCTTGTATCCTCTCTCTCTTTCTTCCTCTCACCCGACCTCCTTGTCTCTTCTCTCTTCTCTTCTTTTCTTCAGTTTCTCTGTTTTCTTTCATGTTTACTGTCCTTCACCCCCTTCGTTTTCTTTTTCTCTACTTCTTTTCTTTTCTAGTGTCCTCTAGATGTTTTTTCTTATCATTTCTTGTCTTCCTTTACCTGCTCTTCTCTTCGATTCCATATTTTCTTTCTATTTTGTCTGATTGTTATTGTCAATCATCGCTCTCTATCTCGCACATTTTTTACTTTTTTCTTTCTCACTTATTCCTCCTCCCCTCATTCTCACTCTCTTTCGTCTCCTCCCTTTCTTTTTTCTTCCCATCCCTCGTACTTCATAGGTAAAGAGCGACTTAAAAAAAAAATCCCAAATACTTAAACCAAAGTGGAGACTGAAGAGGATCTTATTATAACTATAGATACCAGCCTTGAAGCATCTAAGCTCTATTTCTGGCTTTGAGAAGGCAAATAGGGTAGTGAGGAAAGTAGCGTAATCTTTTGAACTAAAGTTTTAGCTATCGTCAACCAATTACATAGATCACTGGTCCGCATGTACTTGAAATATGCGGTTTCCATATGATTTCCAAATCTCATAAAAGGCATTAATAGATTAAAAAGGGTACAGTAGCAAACACAAAAAAGACAAAAAAAGCTTAAAACAGTACTTTTTTTTTAATCAGGGGGATTTAATGGGAAAGGAATTTATAACATCAAAGTTGAAAATATTTTCACACAAGATACAAACTGGAGAAGAGACAATGGCCTCAAGCTATCAAAATGTGGATTTAACCTAGAAATATGTAGAAATAACTTCGCCACCCAAGATGACCGAAAATAACACATATCAAAGTTTCGAAATTAACTTCAAGAAAGACTAACTTTTTATTTATTTCATTTTGTGTATTTTCATTTTATCTTATTTG
>NC_134818.1:17301149-17303649 GCF_046742065.1 Oratosquilla oratoria | reverse complement strand
AAGACCACGAGGAAGGCCACGGAAAAGATGGAAGGATTCAGTTGCAGAGACATTGGAAAGACACCACCTACCCACCACTGGGGGGATTGAGAGAGCAGGGCGTCTTATAAGATAAAAGAGAATAGAGGAAGAGGCTGAACTCACTGATGGAGTAAATAAATAAGATGTGTGTAAATAAGTAAAGACAGACAATTCTATGCACCTGAGTGAGCGGACTTTGGCCTGAAAGAGGTGTCGTAAGACTGAGACCTTGAACAGTTGACTTTCTCGTTTTTACTGGTATATTTATGTATTCCTGTTCGGCGCTGGTCAAAGTTGAGAAAATCTGTGGGCATTCCTAGGCGTCCTCAGGCCATAGCGCGATATAAGGTGGCCAACTCCTTTAGGATACCCTCTTAGATGCATAAAATTGTTTCAGTTTAGCTTGAAGAAAATTGATAAGGAGCATCGTTTTGTTAAAAGTGTAAAACATGTATAAAAAGGTACGGTGGTTGTAAAAGTCGATTATCCTGACTCCTAAGGAGCTTTGGCCCAATGAAGAAAAAAAAAAAAAACGAACTCATTCATGTTTTGTGTTGGCATCTTGTAGGACCGTCAACTGTACGTGCGTGGCCGAAACGGGGGCCTCTTTTTTATATATGTACATTTGTCCAAAAAATGAAACTGACACAGTTGCACATACCGTTGTTTTATTTAATGGTGATATCTGGCAACTCAAATGTGTTTATGCCTTCATGTGACATTACCCACAAAGCATTTTTTATTAAATTGATCACAACCGTTTCACGTGCTGTGATGTGGCTTGACATTGATGATTTAAACCTGTAGGTCCATATTATCGTCATGGGTTGGTTCTTGCAGGACTGTAACTACTCTCCATCTAGGTTCTTGTGTACAGGCCCCCATCCACGGTGCGATCTGGTCTTGAGGCCGCAGGACAGATCTGGTCGGATCCGACCAGATTGGATCGTGTATGGACTGATTTTGGTTTGTCCGACAGAGCTACACGATCCAATTTGGCCGGACCCGGCCTCAAGACCAAATCGCACCGTGGATGGGGGTCCTTAGTCGCCTCCGTTTCAGTCCGCTCAGCCACCGCGCTCCTTACAATTTATTTTCTGGAAAACTGCATTATCCCTCCCAAACTTCTGAATAAAGAAAAACAAGCTGGATATCTTAAAATTGCCGCATATGATATACAAGATAAAAAGATAAAATAATGATGTACAAACAAACGGTGGCAGTAATGGCTTTTAGTAGGCTGAAATATATTATTTTTGAAGCTCAGATACGCCTTTTATATTTGTATTTATTTTTAGAAATGATATAAAAACTAGCTTTTTGAGCCTTCATTATCTCTAGGATATTTAAAGATTTACCTTATTTGAGATTATTCTATTCCAATTCCCTGATTTTGATTTATGGTGTTACTACACGATGTAGTGTACTGGTGACATAATCGGAAGCATGATGGTCTCCCATTTGCTTAGTTGTAGGTTCGAATCCCGCACTCTCCGATTCCCAGCAGTAACTGTTACCTGCCCCAACAGCCCAAGCGCTGCAGCTAATCAGCGCCTCCTGGCGTAGGCTCTTTACGTTCTACACGACATATGCAGAAGTCACCTGATCATTCGTCTTTATTTTCTTCCAAAGTTATGGATGTGTTTTTGATTGAGGATTATTCAATCACCTGTCCACGCTAAGCTGTACCAGGTTTACGTATGCGTCCGGACGCGTACGCGGTCAACGGGGAAAACTGAAACTGTACTTTTGGTTTTTGCTGTACAAGAAACGTTGGTGCAATTGAGTTCTGACCCGATCTGTGTCTTTGGTGTTGTGTCCATTCGGTCAGATTCTTTGTGACGGATCAAACACTGCAATAAACAGAGGACCTTTGTGGCGTGTGGCCCGGGTCCCTTTCTTTCTACATCGTTTGTGGGCACCAGTGAATGGGAATTGTATGCTATGTAGTTCCAGGATTTACATAACCATTGCTATTTTGGGTTGTCTGGTTTTTTTTTGTTGTTGTTGTTGCATTTTATTTGTTTATTTGTTTGCTTTGTTTGATCTGATTTATTTATTTGTTTATTTATTTATTTATTTTTTTATTGGATCATGTGTTGGACTGAGAGCTCAGAGTTCATACAATCCAGTCTGTAGGTAATGCGGTGTGTGTGTGTGTGTGTGTGTGTGTGTGTGTGTGTGTGTGTGTGTGTGTGTGCGCGCGCGCGATTCACCATGGTCTTGGATCATGTGTTGGACTCGTGATCGACAGCTATATCCCTCCCGGAAGAGAGCTCAGAGCTCGTATATGACCGATCAACGGGTAATGCTGTGACCTAACACGTACACACACACCCAACTCCCCGCCCACGAGTGTTGGAGTAACAATCCGCAGCTCAGCGATACTGAAATTATTTCAGCCTTAGGCGGGATTCGAATCCGGACCGCCGTAGTGGCAGACGGAAACTCTACCAACTAAGCCACGAGTTGGGTGTGT
>NC_134818.1:17281149-17293649 GCF_046742065.1 Oratosquilla oratoria | reverse complement strand
GACCCGCTTTCGTCCCCATATTTCTGTAAGGTGCCTATCAACATCTCCAAGACATCTACATCTTGCAAATGACGAATATATTCGTAGCCTGAAACATAACTCTGCACTTTTCTCTGATTTCCAGCAGTTTCTATTACCTGCCCTAACATTCCAATCGCATAGTATAAAAGTGACAGCTTCGGCCGCAGCCACACGCCACCTGGCGTAGGCTCCTCTCATCCTTACACACACCACGTACCTCCATATGCCGTCTCACACACGCCCTTCCCTTAGGCTTAGAAGACAAGATATTGACAGAAATTATCTGGCCAATAGGAGAGAGAGAAAAAAAAATCGTCTATAGGTGAAGGGGAGGGAACTGCAAGCCACTTTTGATTTCTTTGTCTGGGTTTTCTTCATCCTGAGAGATCACGGGAGACGAGAGGAAGATTGACAGACGCGTGAGGGAAGGGAGACCAGGGTAAGGAGGAGATCTGTCATGGAGATGGACAGGAATAGCTCTGTTACGAAAGCAGTACAGTGGAGGGAAGTAATTGTACCGGGAAAGCAATCGACATGGAAGGGGAGTACTTCTACCCTAGAAGCTGTTGAGAGTAGAGAGGAATAGGTGCGGCAGGGCATCCAGAAAGCCCAGATCAAGAGTTTGCCGATTACACAAGAAGAAATTTCCTCAAAGTGAATAAAAGCATCCGGTGTGGGAGAAAATAAAAATATCCAAGCTTCTTAATATGTTTATAATGTGGATACAGACTAAGGTGAGTGTGTAAGATAATGTGTTGAGTATATGGATCGCCCCTTTTTGGAATAAGAACTTGTCTACAGGATGATAATATTGACTGAACTTGCTCATAACAAAATTATTGTAAAACGTGACAATATGTTTGTAAGAATTACTTCCAAAATATGGTGCCAGTCTTTACAGTCTCTCTCTCTCTCTCTCTCTCTCTCTCTCTCTCTCTCTCTCTCTCTCTCTCTCTCTCTCTCTCTCTCTCTCTCTCTCTCTCTCTCTCTCTCTCTCTCTCTCTCTCTCTCTCTCTCTCTCTCTCTCTCTCTCTCTCTCTCTCTCTCTCTCTCTCTCTCTCTCTCTCTCTCTCTCTCTCTTTCTCTCTTTCTCTCTCCTTCTCTAACCTGCGTAAGTTATATGCTGTCAGTATTCTAAAAATCTTAGTGACACCCCTTACAACCCAGAGTCAGACGATATTTTTTAATGATTGGAGACTGATCTCTACTCGAAGAAAAACAATGCTTATCACTTAACTCCTACGAAGCAGCCTTTCTACTACCCTCCTTGAATTTCTCCTACAATATCTCTATGACGCCATCTCTTCGACGAAATATTTTGCCAGGATAGAAGCGTTGGTTATAGCTAGCAAAACAATCTATCCAGTGCACTAGATGAGTCTATTGAGATGAGTAATGATTATAGGAAGGAAGTACTTACGATCATCTCGATGGAATCTTACAACGAAAGAACAAACAAACAAAAAATATCTGTACATACTTTATCAATTTTGTTTTGGTCCACTCTAAACAGTTCTTAAATATGTTAAGTTTTGTTAAAACTGAAGATCCAGATGTAGAAGATGCAATTTGCTCTAGTTATCATTAATAGATTTTTTTTCGAAAACTAAATCATAAAAAGAGAGAAAAAAAAAAACATCTGAAAGTATGAAGAACTTTTTTTTCACGATACTTTTTCCTCCACTTGATGTATTCAAGTGAGTGATGAATGAAGCGAAAGTTGAAGGTGTACCCAGAAGGCGGGGTTAGGGAAGATTTATTTGGCCTCAAAACTACACAAAAAAAGGCGCCTCGACAGTAGAGGGGAACGGCTCTACTGCGCTGAAGAAGTAGCCCAAAGGCAGTGATCGGGGAAGGGATGGAGGTAAGAAGATTTATCTCTCTGAAAATAACAACGAAATCACCTGAACTGTCAAAGGGAGTTTCTACTGAACCGAAGAAATAAGCCAAAGGGAAGGATAGGGGAGGGGGTTGGGGTAGGAGGATGTTTCTTTCTGAAAATAACAACAAAAAACACCTGAACGGTGCCAAAGAACAGAGCAAAAACTGGGAGTCATAGACGCTCCCTCAAAGAGTTTAGATTCAAATAGATGAAGAAGATAGGATGGAGTTGAGGGAGTAAATGTGGAGGATGTAGAACACAATATGAATGGCAAAGGAAACATACATGTCTCCAACATGTTACGAACTATACAAATCGCCGGAAATGAGATGCAATGCCGTGACAATGCTGTTGTTTACAGAGATTCACTGTAAGAGACGTTTGTGATAGCTCCGTAGCGCTGGTTTACCCTTCGTTATAGAATTATAAAGTAATTTATGTAATATTTCTTTGCCAATAACCAGCTTGGAGAATATCGCGCCGAAGAGATAGAGTCACTGTAGTGTTGAAGTAGATGTTTATGAAAAATAGCAGCAAGTGATTGTAAAAATTAAAATTCCTCACACACAAAGGATGCTGTGCGGCTATAATCCACAAATGTCACTAAAGTCACTAAAATATCGATTACTTAAAACATATGGAGTCAATTCCACACGAAGTAAGATGACATAGAAGAATAGCGTGACTGTTCAGAGGAAAAAAAATCTAAGGCTTTGTTACAAAGTAAAATAATGTGGAAAAGGACTCAGGCTGTAATAGAACTGAATGCCATTGTTTTTTGGTATATAATTGTAAGATTTTGTGAAAAGAAAAAAGTTACCTGGCTCTAATGAATAAACGATGGCTAGGTAACTCCTGTAACATCATTTCGCCGTGTTACATGGCTTAGGTGGACACTCAGTAGGGAGAGCATCGAAGTCCACAGAGTCTATGCAAACGAGGAGACCTAAGAAGACCAGCGTAATGCAAGACGCCAACGACCAAAAAATATGAATTAGATGACAGTTTCAGATGAATGAGTGTGTGAGAGGACATTATGAGGCCTCTCGTAATGGATTAGTGCCGTGAAAAGAAAAAGAGAAGAAGGAAAAGTAAGAGTAGATGGAAAGGGGGGATAAGGATGAGGCAGAGAAGGAGTAAGAATAGGAAGATGAGGAAGAGGAGATGTGGGAAGAGTGAATAGAGGAAGAGGAATAAATGGAAGAGGAGAATAAGGAGGAAGTGGGAAAGGAGTAATAAGAGGAGGATGAAGAGAAGGAACAAAGAAGAGGAATATTTTAGATGGAAAAAGAGGAGATTGCGAAAGAGGGGGGAAAGGAGAAAGTGGTGGAGAATGAAGAGGAAATGGAGGAGGAGAAGAAAATAGATGCTGCCGCTGTCTTTCAATTTTCCTTCCCTCGTTGACACGGGACCACTTTAGAAGGTTAGTGGCCTGAAGCGTTTGTGCCCTTAGGACGGAGTAATTAGAAAGTACTAGAAAATAAGTACCATCTCCTTATTTCGACTCTAGAATCAGTTAAATACCGTAATGAATCGTCATTAGTGCGTTCAAAAACTGACTCACGGAAATAAGAAAAGAAAAAAGCGAGTATTGATTGGTGCCAGGAAGTACGTTTAAGGCGTAAGGTACGGTTATATTGATGTAACTTGGTTCTCGAAGCTCTAATCCCCGACGTGAAGGGTGGAGGTTTCGAAACACCATTGACCTGTGCAAAGTAACTCGCTCGCATTTCTATTTTGTTTACATATTTCAAAGAGCAGCAGGAAAAAGGCCAACAGAAAGAGCAAGAATGAAATGCCTGCAGGTGGTTCCTCTGTAAAAAGGAGGTTTCGAAACACCAGTTACCTGCGTTAAAGTAGCTCGCTCACATTTTCATCAACTTATTTCGAAGAGGAGCAAAAAGTCAAAAATAAAGAACTAAAACAGATGGCCACGAAAATTACGAAGAGCATACAAACTCAAAGTCATATGATACCACAGAGACAGTGTCTGCGATCTCCCTTTTTTGAACGAATCCAGGGGTTCATGACAATATTATTTTGATACAGTATTCAAGTATATGAACGCAGTACACGAACATTAAAGAGGATCCTATGAATGGCCTCACATTACCCTATCCGGGTCGAAAAACACACAGCGTCCTAGGATTACAGAGGATAATATTGGCTCGGAGGTCTTTCTAGGAAAAAGTGGATATAACAAGCCACTGAGGTCGCCTTTGAATGCCTTGGAGCCAGAGTCAATCTGGAGGGTCATGAGGTGTCACTAGCGAGGTCGGGACTCCATCCATGGCGTTCTCGATGGCGTCGACATAAAACAAGTAACCTGGCTTATTCTTGAGCGCCAGCTGAGTCACTACATGACCTGGCTTGCCTCCTGGAGGATAACCCTTGTCATGAGGTCATCTCCGAGACAGTGGACTATATTTAGAGGCCCATGAAGATTGGACATAAGAACAAAAGAACATAAGAATGAAGAAGACTGCAAGAGACCATAAAGCCTAAACTAGGCAGTCCAATGTTCATTGCCCCTTATCATCTCCATCCATAAAGTTATCTAATGTTCTCTTAAAACAACCGATAGTACCAGCGCTCACTACATGGTTACTAAAGTTATTTCATTCGTTCACCACTCTATTGATAACCACCTCTTGCCGATTTCCTTCTTAAATCTAAATTTGTTTAATTGAAATCCATTACTACGAGTCTTTCCCTGCTGGTTGTAGTTGCTTGGGTAGTGGAAAGCAAGAATCTATTTCCTAGCTTCATGTAAACTACGGATGCTTTAGCTTCAACAGTGCAAGCCTAAAGTATAGGTGCATCCCCATTTCACACCTAATCAATGTTGTGGATCCAACTAAAGCGCAAAGCCAGACTGTGTCTCCGCAAACTTACGTGATCAGTCATAATAATGAGAAAAAACTCTGAGCTCGCCGATTTATGATTGCATGTATGTGCGTATGTACTGTATATATGTATACATGTATATATATATATATATATATATATATATATATATATATATATATATATATACTGTATATATATATATATATACACATATATATATGCATGTATAGATGCATGTATATGAATAACCGGAGGTAGATAGGTAGATAGGTAGGTAGGTAACTACGCAGGTGTATGTATAATAGTAAAAGAAAAGAAGACATGAATTATAGACTTATAACTCTAAAGTAGCTAAGGGATTAAGGAAATGTTAAGTATTTACATAAAATTATGTAAACTAAGATGTCATGGAGAGATAGAATGTATATATAGTGTTCCAGAAAAAAAAAATATCACGAACACGTAAAGAGATTTATTATTGAAAGTTTTTGAAAAGGTGAAAAGTGAGTGGGGAAGCACTTGTGACAGTATTGAGTTTGTACCAGAGCACGTTGGTGTGCGTAAATCTCTTTACTGAGCATTCGTTAACCACTTCCATACGGTGATGCCTACGCAGGCGGCATGAGGATCAAGTGGGTACTCGATGATGCCGAATGTAAAGACGGCGGTGAGATTTGGGTAGGTGATGTTTCCATGGGTATACAATATTTCTGTAAATAGAATTATGAGAGAAATACGCAATAGAACCATTCTATCTGATTTTTTAAAACGTTTACATGCGTAAAGATTTTAGTGATTAGTCGTTAAATGTAAAGGTGACGGTGAAGTAGAGGTAGGAGATGTCCCCATGGCTGTGCATTATCTTTTAGATTTTTGTTATGACCGAAATACGCAGTCAAATCTGTCTTCTTGAAAACTCAAGAATGCTGATGTGCAAAACGCTATTAGGAGTGAAAGGAAAGTAATCGAATAGAGGTGGAGGAAGTGAGGCATTAAAAAGAACCGTCAGAATTCAAAAGAAAAAATAAATGAAAAAGAGAAAACAAATGAATGGTGACAAAATGGGGCAAAGAAAGAGAAGAAGAAGAAAAGAAAGAGGACGAGAGGGTAAAAATAATGATAGTAGGAAGAAGAGAAGAAATAAGAGAAAGGGGAAGAAGGGGAAGAAATGAGGAGGAGGAGGAGGAGGAGTGGGAAGAGGAGGAGAATAAAGAGGAAGAGAGAGAAAGTAAGCGCAAAGAAACGATCAAGTATAAAGAAAAAAGTCTTGAAATGCAAGTCGGGTGTTGAAAAATATATGGGAAACGGAAGGAAGAGGAAGACGAAAGATTGATAAACGATTTGAAACTAAGATATGGACGACGGCGAAAGAATAGAAAGGAAGAGAGAAGAAAAAATGAATAGAGGAAGGCCCAGCTGGGGCCAACCATCCATTTTAGAAAAAGGAAATAGAAGAGGAAACAAAGAGAAATATAGAAAAGACAGGGAAGGAAAAGTTGAAAAACGAGAGGCGAGAGAGAGAGGGGGGGGGAGGGGGAGATAGCATGCGGCGGGTGGAGGGAACGGACGGGCGAAGAGGACAAAAGACGGAAAAGGAGAGGGGAAATCGGAGGGAAAGGGGATTGGATAGGAAGAAATGGTTCACAGCGGTGCCAGGCGGGTAGGACGCCGAGCTGATAGATGAGGTCATGATGGTGGTGGGGAAAGAGAGGGAGAGGAGGGGAGGGAGAGGAGCAAGGAGAGGGGCAGTGGGAGGGGGGGGAACCTGACGTGCCCTGCGGGAGGATACGGCGATGGAAAGTGGAAGCTGGAAGGGGA
This sequence comes from Oratosquilla oratoria, assembly GCF_046742065.1. Lineage (NCBI taxonomy): Eukaryota > Metazoa > Arthropoda > Malacostraca > Stomatopoda > Squillidae > Oratosquilla > Oratosquilla oratoria. The sequence goes on along the minus strand of NC_134818.1, from coordinate 17,287,078 downwards.
AAGGAAGAAGCAGGAGGATGGGAAAGGAAAGAATGGGTAGGATACGGGAGGTGGGAGGTGCAGGAGGAAGAGGAAGAGGAGAAGGAGGAAGAAGAGGGTAGAAACAGGAAGAGGAAGAGGAGGAAGAAGAAGGTAGGAACAGGAGGAGGAGGTTGATGGGATGAAAGGAGGAAGAGAGGAGGAACACGAGAGGACGGAAAGAAGGAGGTTGAGGAAGAAGTGAGGGAGGAGAGGAATAAGGAGGTTGAGACATCACAGAGGGCGATCTAATTATCAATCCTTTTACTGAAAATGGGCTTCTTACGAATGAATAGAATTGCCTGGCGGCACGTAGGGTAAGTTTACAAGTCATGACGGAGAAAGAGGTTGAGAGGCAATGGAAGAGGAGGAGGTGGAGGAGTAGGAGGAGGTGGAAAAGGGAAAGGAAGAAGTGGAACAATTAGGGCGGGGTTTGAATGAGGATTAGGAAGTAGGGGAGGTAGAACGTTAGCTTGCGAGAAACAACGAAAGCGAACGAAAAAGAACGATAAACAACGAAAGTGAACGAAAAAGAACGATAGAAAAGGAGAAGGTGGAGGGAGGGAGAGATGGAGGTTTGGGGAGGGGGGAGGGGGAGGTGGTTGGGGACAGAGGCGGATGTGTCCAGGGTGGAGGAGACGGAGTTGGAGGTGGGACCAGGGTAAGGGAGATAGAAAGGGTGGAATATAAAGTTGAGCTTTGTAGAGAATTGAAGAACAAGGAAATAGAATGGGTGAAATAACGAAACTAAATAAAATTGATCGGGGTTAAATTCAAATGAAACCTGGAAGAGATAAGGATGAAGGAAAAAAGAAGAGAGATCAAGAGAAAATACAAGAGACAGGTAAGAGGAAGAAAAGAATTAGGTTTTGATTAGTCAGATTCTCCGGTTTTGTTCTGACATTCAAGAAATAATCATTTCTATTACGTCAAATTTGATTTCTTGAAGACACGAGAATGTCGATGGGAATGTAAATTTGAAAAACAAAATATACTTACTGATGATAATAAATAAGAATATCGTAGCTTATACTCATGATCATTCATAAGTATATTAATCATGGTGATGATAACGATCATGGTGATAACGACAATGACGAAGATGACACGACGACGACTGATTATGATGACGACGACTGATTATAATGACGACGACGACGACAACGACGACGACGACGATGATGATGATGATGATGACGATAACCACGACGACGACGATGATGTCAACGATGACCATGAGGATGACGATACTAAGAAAAGTATCCTGCAACAGTCATTCAGTCAGATGAAAGGGCGCAACTTTGAAAGACCAAAGGACACAAGACTAATCCAGCTGTCTTCGGGGCCCAATCTCGCAGTCTCTGTGTCTCAGTCTCGAAGTACAAAACTCCTTGGCCCACCGCGTCTCTCAAAGTCTCTCGGATCCTCTCAAAGACCAAGAGACTGTGGCGCTCATTAGCAGCAGTTGTGCTTAGTCTGATTACGAGTGTTCAAATTGCATTAGCTCCTTAGTTCTAGTATTTAAGTTATCCATTAATGAAGCTTTATTGTCAGTCCTGATGTAATTAAGAATAGGGCGGAATATACATGTACTGTGGACATCAAAATCTGACCCATGGTATGTAACATCTGTGAAAACATGTCCTACTTTGTTTGTATATCAATATAAACTTTCCTCGTAAAAAAAAACACGAATTACAAAGGAACAACTGTATACAAATATGTATTGCATAGCCAGTAACAAAAGATACATATGTATTGTTGCGATATATTACCGGACAATTAGATATGTATGTGCACATATATTATATATATGTACTGAAGAAAGCATAAAGGGTAGTAACATCTGGTACTGAATAGAATCCATACTCTATCCTTCGAGTTTCACTTGCCACTTCACACACACACACACACACACACACACACACACACACACACACACACACACACACACACACACACACACACACGCATACACACACACACACACACACACGCATACACACACACACACACGCATACACACACACACACACACACACACACACACACACATGTATATATATATATATATATATATATATGTATGTATGTATTCATACATACTGTATATATTTAATGCTTGGAAAAGGAATACCTCACTAAGTTTCATCTCACCGTCGCCAGCGAAATATTCTTGCTTCTGTATTAAGTCATTATTACCCATAAATGTTCTGATATGAAAAAAATGCCCAATAGTCACAGAATATAAGCTCTTAAGAGGGGCCACGGGTCTTACTGTACTAATCAAGTGATGTAAATAAAATCCACTGGAGTTATACAGAACCATTTTCATTAAATGGAGAATAGTTTTCTTTTGATACCAAAGCGAGACTCTAATTTAAACTAATTGATACCTAGAAGCACCTTTTCAATTCTAACAGAATCGTTAGGCGTCTACTAGACCAAACTCTCTGAAGATTAAGGCACTATACCTTAATGAGTTGAGGAGGCTGAGTTGGTTTGATCTGCCTCGTCAAAGTTCTGTTTGAAACACTTCAGGGACAAGATCTGAAGGATCAAACTGACGACTGCTGACCCCAATTCCCATTCCTTACCAACAGGGCGCCACAGAAATTAATAAAATTGGCTGGCAGCAACCAGAATGATAGTAAAATTTTTACCCACTACTGGAGGGGTAAATCAAGATAGGCTATAAATTCTTTAATATCAGAAAGCTGTAAACGAGGTTAACGAAATAGCATAGAGAAGTCAAAATACAATTAAGGTGCCACTAGATAGGGTCTGTTTTCGTCGTATCAATAAAATCAATAAAATTTTGTGACTGACTGGGTTTCGTTTTCCAGATGTGTAATAAAATCACAAATAGACAACAATGATAAAGTAAAGTTACTGAGGCACGTCAGTGAAGAGAAGAAATAATTATTGTCAATCATTAGAAACGAGACTTAACATCATCTGACGACACGACATCACCGGTATTACGTAACATCCTTTGTATCACGAACCACTGAGAACGACCTCATGCCAGGAGGCGTTTAGCATCGCCCGAAGGTACCACCTTTGCCCGATGTGCTATGGCTTCCAGAGCAAATAGAAGGCACCGGCTGTTGTAGGTAATCGAACACGGAGCCATGTCGTGCGAGGCAGGATCGGAACTCCTACTGTACTCACCATCCCATTCCCATGCAGTGGGAAGTGAGAAACCCCTGATAGGGCAAGGCTCTGTCAGTTACGGCAAGCCGCTTGATATTTTAGGTCGACATTGGGTCGCCTCCCCTCTTGGCCACGGCTGCCGGAACCATTCTGCTAATCGGCATACGTGTATCAATATGGGATAGATAATGATGTTTACTATTCCTGCACTGTGGTGATGACAGTGGTGGGCGAAGCAACTGAAGGGCTATCATGGCGTCCCTTCCTATTGATTGATTGATTGGTCCATCCACTAGTGTTTTACGTAAGCGTTTTTTTTTTTTTTTTTTTTTTTTTTTTCTTATTTGACTGGTCATTTGTTTATTAATATATATATATATATAATATATATATATATATATATATATATATATATATATATATACAGTATATATATTGTTATATCTATTTCTTTATTCGTTTGTTCATTTTTGTTCATGCGTTATTTTTTATCTATTTACTCATTTGGGTATTTATATGTTAGTTTGCTTGTTGATATATTTGTTTGCGTATCTATTCATGAGCTTGTTAATACATTTATAGTATTTTGTTTTTTCATTTATATATGAATATGATTTTACCCACAAAGCGTGGTTGTTAGGTATGGGATAGGAATATCCTGACAGTTTTCATCCCATCTCACGATTCCCATTTTATTCCATCTTGCTTAAACCATGAAAAAATTACTCCGCATTTCTTTAGCAGCGATACTACCAGTTCATCCTTTATCGTGAAGCAGGGCGTTGCATTTATCTACACAAACTTCTTCAACTGTGTCAGCAATGCACATTTCAGCATGTTCGACATTGTGACAGCAAGATCTTGTGATGTCATTCACCCTTTAATCTTTTCATTCTGTATTCATCTCCCAGGATCTCCTAACATCCCCATATATAACCGTCGGGACATGTATTGATTTATACATTCCTTTGGGTGCTTCCATTGACAACCTTTTATTTCTTTATACCGGTCTCAGGGCACCTTCTACCCGACCTCCCCTCCCCGACCCCTATATACATACACATAACACACACACACACACACACACACACACACGCGCGCGCGCGCAGTTGGTAGAACGCAGTTGGTAGAACGATGAACTACTAGCATGGTGGTGCGCGTAGTGCTTGGTTCGAATCCTGCCCAGGGCCGAAATTATTTCGGTACAGCTGCGCTTCGGGTCGTTACTCTGACTCTCGTGGGCGGGGAGTTGGGTGTGTGTGTGTGTGTGTAAGGTCATAGCATTACCCATAGATCGGACCTACGAGCTCTGAGCTCTCTTCCAGGAGGGAAATAGCTGTCGATCACGAGTCCAACACGTGATCCAAAGAACAAGTGAATACACACACACACACACACACACACACACACACACACACACACACACACACACACACACACGCCACACACTCATTGTCCAATTTCTTTTTCCAGGCTTTCGTTTTCATACGTATCTCTTTGAAGATATTCAAAACATTCCGCCTGCTCGATTTTCTTCCCCGTGAATGTATATGAAATTTGTGCCTTCCATTCTTGAAGACCATCATTAGCATTTTTCATTTTTCTCCTCCAATAAACCTTATCAAAGTTACCAACCTTTGCAGATCCTCTTCTGTTTCTGCAAGCATATTAGTGTCATCCTCATGTATAAGGATACTTATCATCCATTCTTGCCCATTTTTCTCTAGCCCCAGTCCACTTATCATAGGTGTTGAATTAATTTTACTCTCCGTTAATGTACAGACCAAACGGCCATGGTGACACAACTGCTACGCCAAACCAAGTCACCTCAAGTGTCTTGCTTTTTTTTTATTCTTTATTCTCTTCTCTTATAGTCATCATAAGACCCCCTCACTGTCTCTAAATTTCTAACCTACATTCCATACATTCTCATCTCTTGTACACCTTCTCTAGGTTCACAAAATCTAAGTATAATTTCTTTCCATATGAACATGTTTTAGAGATATATTTGGTCTACATACACCCTTCCCTTGCAAATAATACATTTCTTTTCATACTTTTTTTTTTCAATTTACCCATTATTCTTTCTATTATAATTCTACTACACACCTTACCTGGGGAGACTCAAAAGTCCCCGGCACATATTCAAGATTCTCGTCAAATGTTGTGAATGTGAAAATCTGGAAGACAACCTCGCTTACAATATTCTAGACTTCACTGAGGACAATTCAATACTATGTCTAATATTTGTATAGGTTTAACTTTTCTTAGTTCGTCATTCCGCTTCTCAATGTATGACTCAGAGTTGCTTTGACATTTGGAGCTTCGAAAAATGAAAGATTGTAACCCAAGTCGTTTCTGCTCAAACGATCTCACTTGAGTCGCGTATGTGTGACGGACTTGCTTCTAAAGCCTTGACATGTGAACTCAAAGCTTTTTCTCTAAAGATTGGCCCTATGCATTATTTTTTTTCCTGTCTTTAGGTACACTCCTATCTTAACATGCACGACACAGCCATAATAAACCCTTTCTCACTGCCTTACCCCTTTCTTAATCATATGTACACCCGTATCATCCAACCGTAACGCTCTCCCATATTCAAACTTTACCACTGCATCTTCCTCCCCTTTATTAATTAATTTGTGTCCACTCAACTCTGCTTTTCGTCTCAAAATTTCCATTTTCGATATTTCAATTTCCTAATCCTCGCTCACATTTAGCAGTTCGTCGAAGTACTTCTTCCATATCTCCCCGA
>NC_134818.1:17271149-17276149 GCF_046742065.1 Oratosquilla oratoria | reverse complement strand
GTCTAGAAGAGAAAGAGTGAAAACGGTGATGTGAAGAATTCGGATAAAAGGGAAACAATGTTACTTCCAGAGGCTCTTCAAGGGGAATGATGACCCGACCAAGAGCTCCCGGAAATAGCAATAAAGAGAAGCAATAAAGCATTGCTGAAACAGCTGCAGTACGAGTAGATGGCGCAGCACATCGAGAACCAATACCAAGAACCTTCCAGAGCAAAGAGAAGCACTATCAGCCGTAACGACCAAGGGAGGAATGATGGTACAATCTGAGGACATGCCGAGAAGCAATAAGAAGACTATTTCAATGAAAAAGAGTAACAATACCAACTACAAATGGAGCAATAATGATGGTAACTGTGGACACGCGGAGAAGCAATGCCATGACCCTCCCAGTACAAACAGCAGGCAGCACTACCAGCAATAAGGACAAAGTAAGTAGATATGGTATCAGCGGTGACTCCCAGGGCAGTTCCTGGTCGTAGGAAGAGGAGAAACGGGATGTCATAAGTATAGCAATAGGAGCACCGGGGAATTGACTAACTTGACTGTATGACCCGAATTAGTAGGGTGACATTCTTCGAAGATCTTATTCTGGTGAAGGACAAAGGAGGGACCAGACTTCGGAATGAATTACTCGTAGAGTTCGTGGGACTTCGAGATGAATTGGAGTTCGGTCAATCGATCGAAGTCCTCCTCCTCCTCCTGCTCCTCCTCCTCCTTCTCCTCCTCCTCCTTCTCCTCCTCCTCCTCCTCCTCCTCCTCCTCCTCCTCCTCCTCCTCCTCCTCCTCCTCCTCTTCTTCCTTCTCTCCGTCTGGAGTGTTACCCTTCACTTCCTTCCCTCAGCCGGAACAAAACCTGCAATGTTTACCACTGTTTTGAAGGTGTTCACGGAAAAAGAAATGACAATTAGTCGGTAACAATACCATTGTTTCTGCCTCCACTCACCCACCATTCACCACCAGCAGCAACACCTCGTGCACCATCACTTCGGCCATCACCACCACCACAACTACCTCCACCACCAACTCTACCACCACCACCACCACATTCTCTGCCAATTGCACTAATTCCACCACCATTACTACCACCACCACCACCAGCCCCCACTTAAATTGTCATCAGTGTTGAAACACACAAATGAAAACACGACGCGGTCTGGACTTTTACTTCCATTTCCACCAATAAAACCATCATTGCAATCGTTATGACCACTGACAACACTATTAACACGCCACCGCCATTACCACCACGTTATTTGTGGACCCACTAAAATCGCTACCACAAAATTACTGTCACTACCACCACTATCGTAACCGCTGTTCCCAATAGTATTACAACTACAATGATGAGACTACAGCCCCCACTACCATAGTACTCCCATCACGAAAATGACTACAACTATTATTATGACCGTAGCCATTACAATTACCATTATTTTCAACACTCGCACTCCCGCAATCGATACTATCACCAGCGTTTCTATCATTACCAATATTACTCGCACCGTTAAACTTACCACTACCCCTGCTTCTATTATCACCGCAAATAGTGCCACCACTATCACTATCCTCAACACTAATGCTACCACAAATAATATTACTACCACCACTATACCTAAACTAACACCACGAAGATTACTACAGTCACGACTACCATCACCACTATCACCATCGTTATTTCTTACACCACTATCGAAATTAATACTACTATCACCACCACTACTATGACTAACTATTTGTACCATGAAAATAACTAAAATCACCACTACTACCACAACCAGCATCATCATTACAACCACCACTACCACCAATGGAATTCCTATGAGCTGTATTGTGTCATGCAGCAAACAACTGAACTTTGACATAAACAAGAGGAGTAACAGGGAACATTGCTGAACATCAACACGAAAACAGAAACTGCATTAGCACGCTATCACCAGTAGCAATAAGACAGACGACACAATACGTATCAATACAGAAGCACCCGGACCACAACTGTTACAATAGTAAAAAAAAAAATATCATATTCCGATCAGCAGCACGTCCAAGAAGAATAAGATTCTGTGATGATAACACCAACAAAAACACCTCTTGTATGCCCCCTATCACCCATGCAAAGTTGAACCGACTCCAAGAATTATATCGTTGGTATTATCACTGATACCATATAAAGCACGATAACACGTAATACAATCAGGATCCGTACCATTTCAGTGCCAAGAGTAAAAAATATTGTGAGTCAGTAGCATTACTAGCAGAGGGTTAGTTGTGTCAACAACTGAATTAATAGGAATGACATAACCCACAGTATAACTGGCTACAGGAACAAATGAAAACAATTATATCAAATAAATTGCCCCTAACCGCAGAAGCAGAAGTAATGATACAGCTTCCCCTAGCAATAGCAATAGCAGTAGAGGCAGCAGCGGAACCAACAGCAGCGACAGCAGCGACAGCAGCAGCAGAAGCAGCGACAGCAGCAACAGAAGCAGCAGCAGCAGCAGCAGCAGCAGCACGCAATCAATACCTACAGCTGTGGTCCCTTTGCAGACTCGACCTCAATCCCAGACTTCATCGCGATCCCCTCTGTCCTTCCTCGCCTTTGTGTCTTTCATGTCCTTCTAGTAAGTCCTTCGTAGTCTGAGGACACTTCCCACCCAACCTCTCCCCCCTTCTTCCACCCCTACATCCACAACCGATGCAATTTTTCTGACCTTATAAATCAGCTCCTTCGTTACTCCCAAACTCTCGACGAACGTGAATATCCAGCAGCTCTGCCGACTTTAATCCTTTCAGCGCCGTGCAGCACTGTCAAGATGCCATGACGGTCAGCGCCTGGTGATTTTATTTACCTGGGGGAATGAACTCTTTTCTTAAGAAACCCTCGTGTATTCATGATGGTGAAACATCATTAATGATACCAATATTTGTGTGACCAACAATCAAGATATCTTCCATACTTTCAACATAAACCAAAGATCTTGTACTTCTCTTCAGGATCCTTCGTATCGACCTAGCGTTATCATGAATATTGAAAATATTCTAAATACATTTGATCAATATTCATAGTACATGAGGCCCCTTAAAGGGGTCCAGATTTGTCGAAAACCGATCAAACCAGAGTTCATCGCACAGATAAAATCGTCGATGTTAACTAGAGTAAAGTTTATAAAGCACGCCACAATATTTAGAAAATAAACCATGTAGCACCAACCTAGATAAAATCGCTTGGTGGAAGCTTGAATCAAGACAAAAGTTGAGTATAAAATCCAGAAGAAATACTCGCAATAGATTCAAATCCCTTTTATATTCTGAATAAGAATCCGACAAGAAATAAAGACCTCAAACTGTCAGGAAATACATTTAATTTTGAAATGAGTGGAAACAACTTCGTCAACCGTGTAGTTAATGAATGGAATAAACTTCCTGCTGAGGCAGCGCAATGTAGTTCAGGTCGAAGCTTTAAGATTCGTTTAGATAAACACCTAAGCAAGATTCTGTAATACCTGTCATTTATTTTATATTATTTGTGTATTTGTTTGTTATTATTTGTCTGTCTGTTTATTGTTATTTGCTTGATTATCATTTATCATTATTTATCTGTCGATTTATTATTATTTACTATTTACCTGTTCTTTACTATTTAACTTTACCTATCTATTTATTTATTTATTATACTATTATAATTTGTATTTATTTATTCATTTATATATTATCAAAATAATTTTTTTTCGCATCCGACCTAGTTATGGGCCAAAAGGTCTCCTGTCGGTATGCTCCTCCTTTGTAATCCTTTGTAAGTCTTTCTCAGTTGAATAAAATCGCCGGGTGACATCTATGATAATAACAAGAAAAGAATATAGACGTAATGAGGTTGATTTTAATGGAGACACTTTCCATTTATTTATATTTTAGGAAGGTGTTGCATTCATGATTACGCCTTATCATACGACTAAAACCAGAATGAATTTGTATAACAAACTATAACGAAGACAGTGAAAAAAATCCAGAAAACCTGGACAATACATACGCATTTGAAATACTAAACCTAGAAACTGATTAAAATCTCATGGAATTTTTCGTTATCATTTCACGTTTAATAATCTCAATTCATCTAAAGTCATTTGGCGATAACGTCAACTGTGACAAGTTATCGTACATGTTGCCAGACGTACGAGGGATCTGTGTTTTGCAAAGCTGAGATCACGGGACGAAATGCGTGTTACTCTAGGTTTTATAATTGACGTGCAAATATTCCCTCGAGTAAGTTGGCCAGTGTAACTAATTTGTCTGTGTACACATCAGTCTTGTCCTTGGAAAAGCCAGAAGACCACATCCTCATCACGGTTCTTGTACGCGGAACGGTGGTGATTTATTTATATATTTGTTTATCTATTCACTTAATTATCTATTCATTTGTTTTATGTTCTAGCTTTACTTATAATATGTTTATCTATCTATTAATTTATTTACTTTTTTAGGATGGCTGAGAGAGTTTGGTAGTAGATTTAATTAAATTAGGTTAAGTTTGCTTAGGTAGATTAGATTGAGTTAGGTTAGGCAAGGCTAGACAAAGTTAGTCAAGGTTAGGTTAGATAAGATTAGCCATGTTATATGTGTGCATATATATATATATATATATATATATATATATATATATATATATATATATATATATATATGCACACATATAACATGGCTAATCTTATCTAACCTAACCTTGACTAACTTGTATGCAATAAAACACTAGGAACATGTGTTTTATAAATGCAAGGTAACGAAAGTGCTCTGCTCCGTTTGTTTATTTTCTAAAGTGGTTACCTTGCATATATATATATATATATATATATATATATATATATATATATATATATATATATATATATATATATATGCATGGATAACCGTATGTATGCATGTATGGGTGAGGGGGCTTGTTGTCAGTATGTATGCTTTGTATATCTAATCTTTTTAAATCCTATGTATATAATCTGATCATTTCC
>NC_134818.1:17263649-17266149 GCF_046742065.1 Oratosquilla oratoria | reverse complement strand
AAAGGTCTAGAGAAAAAGAAAAGAAAAATAGTGGAGGCAGCCTACATTACTTCCCACCCCTGCATCAACCATAGGGAAGGGTTTATAAAATTAGCAGGAGCGGTAAGTACTCTGATTGTCAAGGAGGTAAAAAGGACAATTGAGAACGAAGGGAGAAGTGACATAGTCGGAGTCGGGTAGAGGACGGATGAGAGTATAGAAGGAGGGGAACACGGCAAGGATGGATTATATAAGCTGTTAATTTTCTGAAACTGTATGTACTTTGAGAATGTCCTGGTAAGGACGAAACGTCAGTGAATAAAACTCCAACTGTTCTTTGTGTTTAACTCACCACCCTTCCACTCATTTGTCTTACATACTTCAACATGTCGAGTGGTGGTGAGAAACCAGGAACAATATGGAAGGAGTTTCGTACAAGACGGAAAATCGACAGCTATCTACTTCGCCGAAGATTCCTGCAAGATTGCCTTGAGGAGAAAGTCCTACCCAGAGAAACACCCAAGGTGCTCAAAATAGGCAAACCGTTTAGTGAAAGTGCTGGAGTGTTCTTATCAGAGACATGCGAAGACCTATTAAATGAAGTGGACAAACTACGTAATAGTATTAACAATGTGAAATTACCACTGTTCTTGTCTCGGAAATTGGAACACGAAAACCTTGTGCAGAGGGGCAGGTTAGAGAATAAATTAGCTCGCCTGTGTGATTCAAGTGAGTGGAACGAAGTAGGTAGAGACGACCTGATTGTGAATTTGTCTGACAGACAATTATCAGTTATAGAAAAACAATCCCTCTCGCTTGGTCTTAAATTTGATATCGGTGTGAATAAGAGAGGTTATACTGATTATTTAAACAGAAACTACAAATGGAATGACAGTGACGTGGAAAAAGGTTTCAAACAAGGTCTAGTCACATGCTTTCATGCTCTAGCCACGATCAATCAATGTTCCATACCCAGACGGTTCAGATTAGCCTTAGAGAAACTAGGAAGAGACGACGATATAGTAATCACTAGTGCGGATAAAGGTGGAGGAGTTGTCGTCATGAACAGGGTAGATTATGACGCAAAAATGTTAGACTTGCTCAGCGACACCAATACATATGAAGAGAAACATATTGGGCACGCAGCTTTAGAAGGGGAGAAATTTAAGAAAGAAGCAAGGAAGATACTCACAAGAACCAGCCGGGGGAAAAAGCTACTGGGTCTGTTAGAGGAAGCCCCTAAACCACCCAGAATGCGGGGACTTCCGAAAACCCATAAACCAAACGTCCCGATGAGACCCATCACCTCTGGTATCGGGAGCGCCCCGCACAGACTAGCCAAGTGCTTAGCCAAACCACTATCACAGAGGCTAGGCTCGATAAGTAATGCCCATTTAAAAAACTCCGGAGATCTGATCACGAGGTTAAAGAATGGTGATCTTTCAGAAAAAGTAATGGCTAGCTATGATGTAACTGCGCTCTTTACGAATGTCGAGGTAGAAGGAGCGTTGGCAGCGGCAAAGAAGGTGGTAGACAGTTTGGATGAGGCTGATTTACCAGTGGGCAAAGGTGATTACTTGAAATTAGTGTCTCTATGTGTGAAGTTTGGTCCTTTCATGTTCAACGGGAAAGAATACAGACAACACCGAGGACTTGCAATGGGTAGTCCTCTCAGTGCGGTTCTAGCTTCATTGTATATGGAAGTTTTAGAGACAGATTATTTCATAAGGATAATGGGTAGAGACACGCTTTGGCTGAGGTATGTGGACGACGTCCTTGTCATCGCTCCGAAAAAAGGTACAATTAGATGACAAGTTGAGTAGATTGAATCAGGTCGAACCAAACATCCAGTTTACTATCGAACACGAGACGGATAACAGACTAGCTTTCTTGGATACGGTGATTTGGAGGAGAGGTAACAAGATATCTTTCTCTGTCTACAGGAAAAGCACCAATAAAGACGATGTGATTCATTTCTACTCAGCGCATAGCAACAAAATTAAAAACGGAGTGGTTATAGGATTTTTCTTAAGGGCGTACCGTATTTGTAGCGAAGAATTTTTAGAGGATGAAATCAAATATATTTTCAAAGTATTCACTAAACTCAGATACCCGGAAGGACTACTGCACAGATTGAGGAAGAAAGCAACGGCAATAATGAGAAGGAAGAAGGACGACTGGTCCGGAGAAGGCAGGGCGGAGTTTTTGTCCGTCCCCAACTCGAAGTACGCGGAGGAGTTGGGACATATTCTCACAAAAGCGGGTGTGAGCGTTGCTTTCTCCACGGGTAAAAAATTAGGAGAAGTTGTCAAGAATAGAAGTAAATCAGAAAAGGATATAGAGAAGGGCGCGATTTACAATATACCATGTGGTGGTTGTCCGTTAGGATATTATGGAGAGACGGGAAGATCAGTGGAGCTACGGACATATGAGCACAAAAATGACGTCAGAGCTCACAGAACCTCCAACTCGCTAGTAGTTCATTTAGACCAATGTGGTCATCTTCCAGATTGGAAAAAGA
>NC_134818.1:17253649-17256149 GCF_046742065.1 Oratosquilla oratoria | reverse complement strand
CACCCTTTCCTTCTCTTCGACTTCCTCCTCTCATTCTACTCTTTTCCTCTTCTTCTGTTTCTTTCCTTCCTCTTTCCAACCTAAAATTCGACCTAACTCTCTTTATCTTCCTCTTCCCCATTCTCCTGCTTTTTCTCGTTTCCTCTTCTTCCTCTTCCTCCTCTTCCTCCTCCTCCACCTTCCCACCCAAAATACGCCCCACCTCTCCTCCCCTACTGCCTCAGTGGGGGTGAGTGGCGTTGGCGGCGTTGGAGGTAACGAGATTGGTCACCATGGCGTTCCCACAAGGCGGAGACGCCTTCAGTCTAATGGCACAGGTTGATAATGTGCTGCTGGGGCAGAACGGGGGGAGCGAGGAGGAGGAGGGCGAGCCGAGGTTGTGGGAGACTTCCCGAGTGCAAACCGGAAAAAAGGCTTCGTCGTCGCTGGTAAGTAGGCGAAGTGGACAATTAGGCCTCATGGCCCTGGGAGGAAGGTTGTCAACATGAGAACCCTTCCCCTCTACCTCATCCTCCACCTCCACTTCCAACTCCACCTTCCTCTCCTCATACTTTACAAAAACATCCTTAATTTTTTTTCTGTTGTCATTGTCATGGTCGTTGTAGTTGTTGTCGGTGCTGTTGTTTTTGTTGTTGACGTTTTTGTCGTGGTCGTAGTTATGATCATAGTCATTGTCGTGATCATTGTTGTTGTTGTTGTCATTATCGTTATTATTGTCGTTGTTGATATCCTTGATGTGGGAACACTGATGGCTAGGTGCTAGTGCTGGACCTGCAAGATGACCGCCAATAATTTTATCTCCAACTTGGGGATGCAGCCCCGAGGGGCTGACACCTTGATCCTAGGATTGGGTTCAAGATCTCTATCAACTTTGATCATTTTCCTTCCCCTTTCTTTGCATAGGAAGAGCTACCAACCGGCGATTGCTCCTTTCCTTTCCTCTTCCTGTTAATTGGTGATAACAAAAACCTAAAGTTTCTTTACAAAGAGATCTATGGAAGGGATCAAGGATTGTCGACTATTACTGTGTGGCTACGGGTTACAAGTCAATGAAATTCGAGGCTACAATTATCATTACCACAGACATTTGGAGACCAAAAATTATATTCACGTTTTACTGAAAATGGAGTTACAGTCCTCAAATGTTCTTTGATTTCGACACCTGGACAGGTCGATATGACGTCACGTCGTTTTGTCATTTTCTTCGTTCCAAGTTGCGTTGATTACCTCTCCTGACATGTTCTTGTGCTGCTACTGACTATGCGTGTCCTAAGTGAAAGCAACTGACAGTTTTAAACTAAAATGGTATGCTAGCTGTAAGTAGTACTTGGCAAATTACATCTTATTTATTACTACTTCAAAGTAAATGTGCAAAGTCTAGTGTGTAGTTCAACCTCTAGCTGTGTTTTTACCCTTGTGTTAGAACGAATATATTCATCACATTACATAATTAGCCAAATTACCCTCGCGTTGCTGCGAGTTCTTAGATAATCCCTAACCTAACCATACCTCACCTAACTTTAACCCTTAAACCTAACCAAAATATTATTTTTAATGAAATATAGCTTTAAACACTCGCCCTCCCAGGTGTGCACCCTCCCCCCGAAGGTTGGGAAACCTTAGTTTGAAAATATATGCATACACAAACACAAATATCATATGTACACATTCTTTTGCGTGCGTGTGTATGTGCGCGTGTGTGTGTGGATTGGCAATAAATGTCTACAACTAAAAGGTGAAGAAATGTATCTAGTTTATTTATCTTCAGAATATATATGGTTATAGGGGTTTATCTGCAAAAACGTAGGAGCTCGTGAATAATCTATATCCGCCCGCACTAAAAGTAAATGAAAATAACCAATATTTCAACATTTGGTAAAATTATACAATCATTTTACATTTACATTTTTTTTTTTTTTTTTACAAAAGCTCTCATGGTTTGTGGCAACATTAATTTCACAAATATAAATAATATTTATGGACACATACAATGGTTTGTTTAATCATATTAATTCTTATGTTACAAAAAATGCTACGCGACTTAAGGGGATACTACAGTAGTGGCGTGTTCCCACACCATAAACCACTTAACTTTAACTCTTAACCCTAACTAAAATATTTTTTTTGGTGGGGAGAAATAAAATGTAGCTATCCAAGTACCTGGAGTGATAGGGTATCAGAATATATATGGATATGGGGATCTGTCTCTAAAACCCTAGGAGGAGTTCATGAACAAACAAACAAACAGACAGCCAGACAGAGGCTACTACTTTATTATAGTAGATGGTGTCTAAGGATGTTTAGTCCCAGGTTGTACATCATGATCCACTCCTTTTTTCATTTACTTGTTATTTTCATACTCTGCCACCCTCCACTTCATCTCTGGGTGATACCATCCTCCTAGATTTTTTTTTTTTTTTTTTTTTTTTTTTTATTGGAGAGACTGTGAAGACGAAGTCTTTAAGCTTGATCTACTCTGGCAAGTAAAACGTAATACTGT
>NC_134818.1:17233649-17238649 GCF_046742065.1 Oratosquilla oratoria | reverse complement strand
TGCCTTTTCATGCTTGGGGAAAAAGAATAATATTTTGAAAGAGAGTTATTGTAGAAAACGGATTTGCAAAGCAGGTGTGAGATATGAAAGAGAGAGTTTGCATAATCATGTCCTTTTGGTGGCGAAAGTTGGGACAAGAGCCAAATTAGGGTAGGTGTTGGCGAGAGAGGTAAAAATTAGATTAGAAAAAAAAAAGAAAATTCAACCTACGATAAAATCCGTCGATTTTTTTCTCTCTCTGCTTATGAGCTAGCGCTCCGTTTTATTGGACGCCTCTTGAAATATATTTGCGCGTGTTAGTGTCGCCACATATAATATATTAAAGTAGGCATGCTGGTGTGTTCCTCTCTCTGTCTCTCTCTCTCTCTCTCTCTCTCTCTCTCTCTCTCTCTCTCTCTCTCTCTCTCTCTCTCTCTCTAATTGTGTGTGTGTGCGTGTGTTTGTCTAACGGCAGATTATTTTATTCACCTTACAATCTCACGTGAAATAAGATTATCTGAATTAAATTTTTTGCTATGATGACACTTTTATAGATTATTTCTGGCTATCACCAGATGATTTCGAGCAGATCAGAGTAAGAAGGGGAGTGATGGAAGGGCGATGGGGTAGTTGGGGGGGGGGAATGGAATAGGAAGGTGGTAAGACTTTACGGGGACAACTTCTATGTAAGCAAACAGCCTAAACAACTTCATTTCCAACCAAATGCTCCCATTAGGGTATTCATTTGACAAATTACAAATAATCTAGAAAATAAATAAGTAAATAAACTTAACCCATTTGCTACCGTTAAGGTGTTTTGGATACGACTAAAACAGTCAGGCTACGGGCGAAATGTAAAACGAAATACTACCCGGTAAGAAGAGAGTCGGTTTAAGGTAAAGAAACCGTTAAAGGTGGAACAGAAATGTGGAAAGTGGAATTGCGTTTAGCATCATATTTAAGCTTGATGTCAGCAGTATCTCAGAAATAATTGGACCTTTATTGTGCAGCGAACATCTTACAGATCTCATAATTGCTTGAACGCCTTGATGTAGTTTATATGTATGTATATAAATGTGTATATATATATATATATATATATATATGTATTTATATATATATATATATATATACATATATGTATTCATACATGTACATATATATATATGTATATGTATTTATACATGTACATATATATATATATATATATATATATATATATATATATATATATATGAAGAAGCTACGCCAATGGGACTCTAACTTTTGCATGTACGACTGCTGACCACAGAGCAAGAACGTTACCGTTGTACTAAACTTGACCGTTCAAAAGAAGCTATCTGAAAATAGACCTGAACATTTTCGAACGGCAATCAGCTTGGTACAGTATGTAACCCTAATTTCATCGAGTTTTTATATAGACGAGCCATCCCACAAAAGTAAGGTTCTTGTTTTGTGGTAAACAGTCGCACATGTAAGAGTTCGAATACCAGTGGCAGAGCTTCTTAATCCATTTATTAAAACGTTACACACACACAAACAAACACACACACACACACACACACACACACACACACACACACACACACACACACACATATATATATATATATATATATATATATATATATATATATATATATATATACATATATATATTCACATATATATACATATATATATATATACATATACAGATATATTCACATATATATATATATATATAGTGTGTGTGTGTGTGTGTGTGTGTGTGTGTGTGTGTGTGTGTAGATGGTAGGGAATATATCAAATGACAGACAATGCTATTTCGTTGGCAGAGTCTATCCTCAGCTGAACAAAATCGCTTACTGTTGACCATGATAACACCTCCTCCAGGACGCCGGCTGCCTTTACTGCAGACTGTCAACAAAACACCCTGTGACAACATGTGACCAGGAGGTCCCCAGTGGTGCAGATATTCTGACAAGAGGACTGTTGACAGGACAAGGAACATTGGAAGGAAAGATGTAACGATAAGTGGCGAGCACTGCTGCGGGGATGTGGTGTCTTTTTTGGCTGAATGATATTGCCTGGTGACAGTTTGAAGAGGTAAAACTCGGTAAATTGATCAAGAGCTTGTCCTTTAGGCGTCCTGAGCCCCAACCAAAAGAAGAGGAGGAAGGAGAGGAGGAAGAAGAGGAGTGTAACCACAAGGAAGGGTCACCACAATTTCACCAAATGAGGAGAAGGAGGAAGATGAAAGAGGAGAAGGATATGGGAGGATCAGGAAGGGGAGAGAGAGAGAGAGGAAGAGAGAGAGAAAGAAATCAACGGGAAGCCATAGAGAAGGGAAGAATAAGAAGAATAGGAAAAGATAACGGAAGTGTCGATGATAATTTTAGAGGACGGGAGAGAAGGAGCGATGGAGGAAGAAGAGAACGAGGGAGGAAGTGGAAAGGTGATGGCAAAGGGTTTGAGAAAGGGAGGGAAACGACAGCATAGGGTTGGTATTTATTCGAGTGAATATTAAACCTTTGGTTGTTTGAGGAGTCACTCATCTGAATAAAGCTTTTAGGCGACAATCTGGATTAAATGATAAACTTGTTTTTAATGGATTTTGTTTTGATTTTTTGTGTATTTTTTATATTGCTCCGTTTCTCTCTTTGTTTTAGCTTAGTTCGTTGTATTTTGTTTTATTTAATTTTATATGATTTAATCTTATTTTGCTTATTGTCTAATAGTATCTTATTCACATTTCATTCCGGTTCATTTCATTGTACTCTCTTTAATTTTTTTGCACTGTATTTTTTTTCTATCTTGGTTTTATTATGTTTTCTACATTTGACCCCGTTAGGATCCGAAAGGTCTCGTTTTTTTCTTTCTTTTCCTTTGTAATACATTGTATGGAGGGAGAGGGACAGGATATAGCAGAAAGAAAAGAATGAAAAGGAATGAGAAGACAAAAATAGGCAAAAATTCAATTACGAATCAAGTTAAGCTCTTCACCACGGGCGGGGTGCCACGGAATTGAATAAGATAGTTTGGCGGTAGCTTGTACAAAAAGAATAACATCACCCGGTACGAAAGAGGTTAATATAGTTGCGTCTTAACCTCTTCGCTGACGAGCCGCGACAAATATATGAATGAAATCACACGACGGTAATCATAATAAAAGAGAAACGGGTTTATGGATATGATCGACTGAAGTGATACAAAGAAGGAAGTGCGAGAGAGGTCAAAAAATAAAAGGGGAAGAGGAGATACAAAAAAAAAAAAGGAGGGAAAAATATCACAGAGGTTAATGGAAGGTTATTGAAGGCGGCGAAATGTGAAAGGGCAACAACATAAAGAACACGTATAATGTTAGGAGAAGAATAAAAAGAAATAAGAATGAATGAACAGCACGAAAGAACTGAGGGAAAGATAAAGAGGTCGCACAATACATCAGTAAGAGCTCCGGAGAACGGACGGGAGGGAGAGAGAACGAAAGTGAAAAAAAAAGAAAAGGTTTGGTAAATGTGAGGAAGAGGAGAAGGAAAAGGAAGAGGGGAAGGTATAGCAGGAAGAGGAGGAGGAAGAGGATAATGAGGAGGAGGAACAGGAGCAACTGGAAGAGGAGGAGGAGGAAGAACACCTGGAAGAAGAGGAGGAGGAGGAGGAGCAGGTAGAGGAAGAGGAGGACAAGGAACGGCAAGAAGTGGAAGAAGCGAAGGAGGAGGAAGAGGAACAGCTGGGAGAGGAGGAGAAGGAGCAGCTGGAAGAGAAGGAGGAGGAGAGGGATCAGGAGGAAGAGGAGGAGGAAGAATAAGAAGAAGAAGACGATGAGGAGGAGGAGGAGGAAGAAGAGGAGCAAACGACGCTAACGACAGAAAGGTCTGCAGAGGGTCCGGCTGACCGAGTGTCGGACTGGTTCCTCTCACTATTTGAATATCTCTTGGTTAGCCCATGGCCTCCCTCTTCCTCCTGTCCTGTCTGGCATTGGTGGCACCAGTGCCAAGCCATCAGTGCTCGAATTGGGTCACCCCTGTCGTGCTGGTGCTGATTCTCTCTCTCTAATTAAGCCACGACTGAAGTTAGTCTTGACGCAGTTGGGAAGGTTTTTCAAAATACCCTTGGCTTTTTATACTATTGCCCCTCCACACCCTCTCACCCACCCCTTTGCTCCAGTACTAATGACCAACATCTCAGCTTTGCTCAGCTAGCATAATGAGCATGTGTGTGTGTGTGTGTGTGTGTGTGTGTGTGTGTGTGTGTGTGTGTGTGTGAGTGAGTATGTGTGTCTGCGTGTCTGCGTGTGTGTGTGTGTGTGAGTGCGCCTGTCTTAATTTCGTTTTAATGTTTAAGTGTATGAATATTTTTGTGCACATTTGTGTCTGTGTATGCGCGGCCCTTCACATACTAATTCCCTTCCCTGCAGATTTGCATTTCCCCTTTAATTCTAGGTGTCGTCAGGCGATTGTATTCATCACCAAGGGAGCTCGGAAGACTTTGGTAACAACTTCCTGTTCGCAATCCTTCCGCCACGAAAGAGATCCTTCTCAGTAGAATGAAATCACTTGGCGGCAGCTGGAATGGAATTGAAGGTCGTGAAATTCGGCGGAATGGTGTACTGGCAACTGATTAGCTCGACCATCGTGACCATCTGTATCTACGCCTCACCTGACGACGGCGCTGCCGAAGGAAGGAAGAGGTCGCACAAAGGTCGTCATGGTAGTGATCCAAGACGATATATACAGTATATTTTGTTCTGTCTACCGTCAGGAGATTTAATTCAACAGAGGGGGAAATCCCCTGTGCAGTGGAAGAGTTAAGAATTGAACGCCCCCCATAATTGACTTAGTTGGCTCGGCGCCCGTTTCAGGAGGGAGAAGGAAGAAGGGAAGAGAAAGAGGAGGAGGAGGAGGAGGAAGGAGAGCGTCACCAAATATGGTCGGTGCCAAAACGAATAGAATATTTTTGCTTGAAATGGGCATTACTGGACGCAGAGTCTATAACTCAGTGTTACTGACGGTTACTGACGAGTTTTTCTTTTAACTAGGTCA
>NC_134818.1:17208649-17226149 GCF_046742065.1 Oratosquilla oratoria | reverse complement strand
ACACTGTGGCCATTTATAAGCACTTTAATTGTATCAATTGTTTGTTTGATAAATTAAACGATTTCTCTTGGTGTTTGTTGAATTATGTCATGTCTGTATATGTATATATATATATATATATATATATATATATATATATATATACACCTGTATACAGAGAGGGGTGAAGTATATTATGCATTCGAATTATATATTCTTGCATGTGTACGAGTATATGTAGGTACATATACATATATTAGATGTGAAACGTGGTACTAGATGGAGCGTGAATGGCTACACAGTTAATATTCACGTTTATGAAAGTTACTCGTTCGTTTACAGTTCACTCCCCGCGTGTGCCCCTCGACATCAACAACCTGTTCCAATCCCCCGGATTGCGTGACCTATCCTTCTCCCCTTCCTGGAAACTCTCCCCTTTTGTTCCAGAGGTCATTTCCCCATTTCCCCTTGCCATGCGTTCTTCTCTCTTTCCCTTTCCTCCTCCCGATGATCCTCTTCCTCCTCTTCCTCCTCCTCCTCCTCCTCCTCCTCCTCGTCCTCCTCCTCCTCCCCCTTCTCCTCCTCCTCCTCCTCCCGTCCTCTCTCTTCGGCGCGAGCTGGTGACAAACATGATCCTGACCTTTGCGTCGTGGGCATCAATTGTATCTGCGTTCTGAGCTGGAGCCTGTGTTCGTCCACCTACAGATTATGTGCCTACGTCTTTGAGTCTACATATGTGTATACATACATGTAAGTTTTGATAATCGTGCAGCTGTGGGTGTGTATCCAACTACAAAATGGTGTTTGAGTTGGTGAACTCGGATAAAGGTGCATTGCTACATCGACGTCAATATTCACATCGATGTAATCACTGCTGCACATGTAAGCAAGTACACGCTCATGTTCAAGTTGTTGTTTCCTCAAAAGGTGCAGATGACTATGAGTTTTCCGAGACAACTAAATCATGTCCATAGATAATTCTATGATCATTTAGTAATGTTTTTTGTAAGTATTTTATTTCTAATCCATGCGAAAAAAAAATCACTTACTGAAAACTTCAGATTTTATTACAAGACGATGAATACATGACGTCATTTCTAATCTTTAGCTATCAGATGTGAAATAAAAAATGTCTTAAAGAATAGATTGTACGTCTTAATCAAAAATGTCTATAATTAAGCTATATAATTTGATTATTAGGTCAAATAAGGTCATTTCCGCGTTCATTATGAACACGTATGTATTGTTCCTCTGCCGTTGCCTTGTTATAAAGAGGAGAATTGTTATGAGATTCACCCAAAACATAATTGTTTGCTTCACGTCGGAGTATGCAGGCACTAGAAAACGAAACATGATATCGTGTTCCTATTTCACAAATGTTCCTGAATGAATCGGCGTGTCGTTGAATTAATGAAACACTTGTGTTTCAACGACACCATGCTCTAACCTCCTCATTGTTGTTTATGAATTCCACATCTCTTCTGGCTGCCGCTAACTGATTTTATCCCATTCAGAGAAAATAAAAAAAACATTCAATTTACCTTTATTAAAACTTTCACTACTATACACGAATTATGTATTTGTTTTGTTGCCGCCGTTCTATTTCATTCAAATCCTTTTTATTGCACTGATCTGTTTATTCCAAAGGCACCTAATCCCCTTTTTGAAAATATCGAAAATGGCGCTGACATTTGGGAGTTGAGGATGAAAATACATTATGCATGATCTAGTTGTTACAATAGCCATTAATGTATATGTGCAGGTTTTAATTCTACAAACATTTTAATGTTATTTACTATTATGTAGTGTATGTGTGTGTGTTTGTGTGTGTGCTTGTGTGTGTGTGTGTGTGTGTGTGTATGTGTGTGTGTGCGTGTGTGTATACATATATATGTGTGTGTGTGTGTGTGTGTGTGTTTATGTATGTGTGCGAGTGCGTGTGCGTGTTGAGGTATTTCATACGCCTACATATGTGTACGTGAATGAATTCTTACAAAATTGCCAGCACTTTAATTCCTCAGCCACTGATGTATGTTCTTGGGTGATGCACGTGACGTAACCTAGTTCTGAAAGTGCCCCATTTAAGCCAGGTTTTCATCCATTTCACAAAGAGAAAATTACAGACCTTCCTGACCACAGCTCAAGAACCTCAGAGAAACTAATCATGTCTTCAGACCATATTCCCTCCGGTACCTCGCTATGGGAAGTATGGATAAAACGATATTCTGAAAAAAAAAGGGGGGGGGTGTTCAGGGGTACCCAGTGGCACATGACCTTCCGCCTAACGGCTCCCTAGCGAGGGAACGAGGTCCCGATTTCGGCCGTTCCTCCTCAGAGGATAACAACCTCCCTTCTAGAGAGCGTAGTCCATCGCGGTCAGGTTATATGCCTACCGCCATCCATCGGTTCTGATTCGAATCAGGAAGCTGCTCAGCTTCTGGGATTTGGATCTTCCAACCTGCAACCATCCAGTCCAATTTTTCTATCCGGGACACCCTAATCCCACCAAGTCGGAACTGCGTGTATCTGAGAGAACCTCCCGGAGACGTTGGTGGCGACTTCGAAGCGCGAGTTCGGTGATAGGAGACTCGGGCTTCCTTCGGGTGACAGCTAGAATTTTTTTTACAAAGAGTCACGGTGGCAAATTGTACAGACGGGAAATCTTTTGGTCTATAACGAATGCGGGAGAAATTATAAGCATTTGAACAGAGGATCACTTTTCTCACTCAATTCTTCAGTCTGTACTGTTTCTTCAACAGTGCCCGTTTTTCTATACTCTGTTACACATATTCTACTACCGTCCCGTTGCCTAACAGAAATCCTTGTCTTGTAACTGGTATATATCGCATAAAAACGACCTGAAAAAAAGGGCAGAAACGTTATCAAGGTTGCGTTTCTTATAGAAATGATACGTAATTCCCGTGATGTATTGCACAGTAATAGGATATTAGGAGATTTGTATCATCGTTGAATGTCAGGTTATGTGCAATAGTTTCACGCAAAAAAGAGGATTCCGTTCTGCGTTTTTTATGACTATCTGGCAACTGTATATTTATTTCATCAATTGAATTTATGTTACATTTACGCTTGCGTTAAAAAATATACAGTATGTCATAACATTTTTCAACGAAATGTAGTCTTTAGTAACCGTGTATATGATTTTTCTAAGTATAGCAACAATAAACATAATCAGTTACTTGTGAGGAGATTGCCAGTTTATTTTTTTCCATGAAATACATTTTATACCCGTACCCTCTCCCAACCAGAGATACCACACAAATTAATAGAATTGTCTAGTAGCTTGGGAGTTGATAAAGAAATATAATATTTTTACTATAGAAATTTCGAGAAACGCATAACCACTTCATACACAATAAAAACCCATTTAACAGTCCTCCTATATCAGAACATCTTTTCCAAAGGATCATACTTGCTTTATATATATATATATATATTATATATATATATATATATATATATATATATATATATATATATATATATATATATATATATATAAAGAACATCTTTTCCAAAGGATCATACTTGCTTTATATATACATGTATATATATATATATATATATATATGTGTGTGTGTGTGTGTGTGTGTGTGTGTGTGTATTTATACATATGTGTGCGTGTGTGTGTGTGTGTGTGTGTATGTATGTATACATATGTGTGCGTGTGTGTGTGTGTGTATGTATGTATACATATGTGTGTGTGTGTGTGTATGTGTGTGTGTGTGTGTGTGTGCGTGTATGTCTGTGTTTTGCGTTTTATTCTGTATGGAGAATTGAAGACAAAATTCACTATAGTTTCTGTTATTCCTTTAAATTGGGTGGAGTAGCAAAATGTGTCTTCAACTCTTTCGCTTTGCTTTATCCAATTCGAACCTTCAGAACCAATGTTTTCTTTGCTGCAAGAATTTGAGATGCCGGTCTTTCAGAGGTGAGGCTCCGGAGACGAATAGAATAGCCTGATGCTAGCAAAATCACAAAGGGATGTGTCAGGCAGTACGGAAGTTAGTAATCCTTTACGAAGGCAAACCCGTAACTCGTTCTTAACCAAATTTGTAACCCGGCAGAGCCCAAACTCACAATATTTTTCCATTGCCAAAAGATCGGTCAACGAATGCAGCAACTGAGCATTCCAGTTTCATACAGTTTGGATCCGTGATGCTGACTGTAATTGGTCTAGATTGAATATAATTATAGTTAGACATTTCCTTTGTGTTTTATTTGTCTCCATGATATCAAACAGCTGAAAGTTTTGACGTGAATTGGAAGTCCAGAGGGAAAGACGAATCTTGTATAGTGTGACTATAACATTCTTAAACATTTTATATTCCATTGTTTGTATATATATATATGTATATATATATATATATATAATTTTTTTTTTGTAACACAGAAATCCTATAATTCGTTTTCAGTTACATTATTCGTAAATATCTTTCTTTTTGATAGAAAAATATTATTCAATAAAATGAGAATAGAATTAAATTACCAAGTGCGATTCAAAATGGAGTAGAATATATTCAAATAATAATGATTAAGTGCTTCTCCTTCACTTTGATTTATTGGCTCTGTCCCTCCTGCATGACATTTAACACTGATTCTCATGAATACAATAATGGCAACTGATAAAATATATGTTGAAACATCTAATTCAAAATCGTCGAAGTTCCAGATAGTCATAAGGTAGTAACGAAATGTATCTATTGTTTAGAAAAAAAATAGGTGAAGGTTTGGAGTATTTTCATTACGAATAAATAGAAAGTTATCCAAGTGTCTGTGCTGAAAGAATTTATCCTTTCTTCTTCTTTTTTTATGTTGTAATACTACTGAGCGTCACCTACCTCAGCAGTCCAAGCACATAGGGCAACGGTGACGACTTCTGTCGCAGCGAGGCGTCTCCTGGGGTATGCTCCTTTTGATCTACTTCCAGATACTCCTCTTCTGTTTTGAAGAGGTCTGTTTCTCGGTCTATCTTATTATAAAGCTTAGTTCTGATGGGTTAGGGGACAAAAATATTGCCGCTGTGTTTACCTGCGTGTCGTTGAAATAAGTGACTAAATAGGGCGGAGCAAAGGAAATAGGTATCCCCCTTTCTCCTTTCTCCTTATTTTCCTCCCATGAATATTCCAGATAAAGGTTATGCCTCCATTTGGCTAATCACTGCCTCCCCCCCCCACCCTCCTCTCTCTCTCTCTCCCCCATCCCGTGATTCGTGGGGACTGAATCCTTGGTATACTGTACGTACTTGCTGCTGCCCCTTCGTAGCATCGTTTCCGAGTAGAGAGCAACATCCACAGGCCTGGAAGAAAAAACTCAGCCGTAAATGATGTTCTTTGATCTACAGTCAACTAGTCCCGGTTGGAGAGCGCTCCTTCCATGGGCAACATATCTCGCTTTGACTGACTTCATAAGCAAGTTCCTTCGCCAGAGGGTATATATAAATATATATATATATATATATATATATATATATATATATATATATATATATATATATATATATATATATGTATATATATATATATATAGATATATATATATATATATATACATATATATATATATATGTATATATATATGTATATATATATATACATATATATATATACACATACATGTTTATATATATATACATATATATATGTATATATATATATATATAAAGTATATTATATATATATATGTATATATATATATATGTGTATATATATATATAATATATATATATATAAAGTATATGTATATATATATATATATATATATATATGTATATATACTGTATATATATAATATATATATATATATATATAATGTATATATATATATATGAATATATAGGTATATATGTATATATATAATATGTATATATATATATGAATATATAGGTATATATGTATATATATATATATATATATGTATATATGTATATATATATATATATATGTATATATGTATATATATATGTATATATGTATATATGTATATATATATGTATATATATATATATATAATCATATTTATTTTAACTGCCAAATGTTTAAATATGCTTTAGTGACATCTTTTCAGCATCTGTTTACTTTATGGTTTTCTTGTTTTCGTGTATGCAAAGGAAATACTTTGTTAGGATTCAGTTAAAAGAACGACCTATTTTTTTTATTTTTTGTCGATAGTAAACTTTATTTAAATAATATTATTCTCGGGAATTCAATAATATGGAAGTGCACTTTTGTTTGCTTCCATTTATTTATATATTTATATTTATTTTTCCAATGCGCAGTGGCTTTCAATACGTCTTTTATGTTATTTCATTTTTTATTTTTTTATTTTTTTATTCTTGAGGCTGCTATTGGCGTTGGCTTGAAATATATTATTTTCATTATCTGGCGCAAAAAACAAATGCAGGACGTTATGTCGTCACTGCGAGTACTAGATCCTTTCCATTATCATTTTTGTCTCGCATGATATCGTTCATTTGCAAATAGATTAGACATTTAGACATATACGTAAGCTGGTATGTATGAACGCTTGCATCACCGCGTACTTAGTGCCAGTGAAATATTGTGTGCGTGTGCAGGAAATTTTAATAAGCTTTTTGGCTCTCTGTAGTTCTTTCCAGCTAAATAAAGTTGCCCGGTGGCAAATAGAATGCACGCTCGAATTGAGTTAAGTAGTCAAAAGCTGAACTAAGATGACTTTGTATCTCTTTGTCATCAAGGATTTTCTTCTTTCAGCTGATTGGGATCGTCTGGCGGTAGGGAAAAATATATATGGCGAAAGGTATCTGTATTTTACGACTACGTCAATAATATTGGTATTAAATTTACGTACCTTATTCGGCTTATTTTGTCTAACGAATAATTGCATTCAGCTGAGGAAAAACCAGCTGTCTATGACTACTTAACTTACATCGAGTTTTTATCTTCTCTGTCTTCAGGTGACTTTAATAGCTTATATGAGACACAAGGAAACCAAAGAGTTGAAATATCTGGATTCCCCTTCCAGTTTCGTTTCAGTGGCACTCTGGTATCTCTAAATCGAATCGAATCGTTTGAGTGCAATTATGATAAAATCTTTCTGAAAGATAATTTTATCTTCTTAGTAAATAATTTATTTTTTCAATCGTCAGACGATTCTAATCAGCTTAAAGGCGTTTGTATGATGATATTAGGAATCAAACGGGGATGTCGTTCCAATTTTTTCACGTTCAAGGACTCTAGTCCAGCCAGCTTAAGACGATTTTTTTTTCTCAACGTAGAACCTGTACACAAGTTGGGGCGAAGTCCCGCGCTTTTGGTGACCGTGTTCAGTTTCAGTGTTTGGTGCGCGCGCAGTGTCAAAGCCAAGCCTCCAGGGGATCTTATTCAGGTAGAGGAAACCTTTAGGGGTCTAAGAATCAACCGTTCTAAGGTATTTATTTTATTTGTTTGCTAAATAGACATTTTATTCATTTATTTATTTATTTATTTATTTATTTATTTGTTTATTTATCTATTTATCTATTCATTCATTCGTTTATTTATTCATTTATTTATTTATCAATTTGTTTATTTATTATATCTAAGACCGTATAACCATGCTCTCGTCATGTGTTGACTCTTTAGCGGGATTCGAACCACCTTGTCTCTAAATTCTAGATGTCGGCATCTTCGTCCACTAGGCCACTCAGTTGTCTCTGTTTCGAATGTCAAACTAATCTGAATGATTATAATCACGATATCACACAACACGTCTGTGCTTAAGCTCTCGCGCAAACTGTTACAAGAGAATGAGGCAACAATCGCCGGTCAAGAGCACGCCTATGTTAAAGTAACGTAAGTGGAAGGTGAGCTTCCCTTAGATGAAGAAAATTCCCAGGCCTCAGTCGTGATGAGTAATGAAAGGGTAAGGGTCGCTAGCCAAGCCTTTTTTTTTTTTAACTCTTAGAATTAGTACTGGCTTTGGACTTTGCTGGAGGCTTTTTGATAATATGTTATAGTTGTGCAGCATTTTTTTTTTAATTCGTGCGTTTGTTTATAATATCTAAAATTAAATTGGTGCAATTTTTGTTCCGCGCTCAAATGAATATTTTATTATTTTACATCCTTTCTTTTTAGTTTTTTATTTACTGTTTACATCAAATGTAACCTAAAAGCTGTGACATCTGGCCTATATAACATAAACAAACCAAAGTGGAATTTACGTGTTAGTACAAGTTTGTTGCTAGTTGAAGCTCTGAGCAATGATCTTGTTTAATGAACTCATTACAAAGTTTTCAAGATGCCAAGAATGTCGAAGAGTGTCTGAGCAGGTCATAAATGCTACCAAGAAAACAAAGAAATGTTGGCAAAGAAAATAACAAAAGGAAGATGGTGGTTACAGAAAACTTACATTTGGGAAGTCTAACCCACCTGTCCTTAATAGTTCTGCAGTTTTGAATTAAGCAAAGCAAAATAATGGTAATGATAAAAATGAAAAGTAAGATTTGTGAAGAAAAAATCGAAAGTATTGTAAAAGCAAAACCATCGCAGTGGACTTTGTTTTTCAAGCCAATCGGAGTCTGGTGCAAGCATGTTGCAGAACGTAGTGGAAGTGTGGAATTAGATACTAACTATTAATCATGTGAAAAAGAAAAAATCTTAAGTTTTGCAATCTGCATATTGCCGATGTTACCAAAGTACAAAATGGAGCAAGAGGGCACCGTATGTATGTTTTTTTTTATGAAAAAATTATTTCCAATAATAAGAGGATCTTCGTAAATGAATGGTAATAGCTCCACTGTTTATGGCAAGATGCAAAGCCTTTGATACGAAGGGGATGAGTGAAGATGGCCCAGAGGCGGCTGGGAGAAGGCGAGGAAGCTATATTGACCGAGACATCATACAAAAATCGACATGAATATTATAGTTTTAGTGGTGCGTCACGCCACTAAACACCTCGTTTCACTAACCTGAAGCTTTAATAATCTACAGTATTTAGAGCACTAAACCTTATTTTCCAAACGCCCATTTTGAGTTATGACTCATAGATGGCTCATTTGCAACAAAAAAAGAAGTGATAAAATATACTTTTATTTCGCTCCATTCCGTTTTATTTCACTCCATTTCGTGATTTAGTGACACCCGTATATTGTTCTATACTTAAAGGTATTTTGGCTATAGAGCACTACAGATTTTGTGCAGATTTGAAACTATAATGTGTAAAGCTGAGTTTGGACAATACAAGAACAACCGAATGTATCAAATGCGGCTGTGTGTATTCGAGAACACTTGAATAGC
Source organism: Oratosquilla oratoria (assembly GCF_046742065.1). Lineage (NCBI taxonomy): Eukaryota > Metazoa > Arthropoda > Malacostraca > Stomatopoda > Squillidae > Oratosquilla > Oratosquilla oratoria. The sequence goes on along the minus strand of NC_134818.1, from coordinate 17,216,898 downwards.
TAACAAAATGAAGATGCATTATATCTTTTTCATTTGTATGTTTATAGCATTATTTGTTTAGTTTTTTCAGTACTTCTATTTGATTTTATACACCTGTGTAAAATAACCTGCGGTATCTATATAATTTTGCTCGTACATATGTCAAATCTTGGCTTATTTGACGAGAAGAATTTCAATACGTATTTCTAATGGTTTGTTTATTCTTTGCATACTAAAAGATGTGCATAGTATACGGTCTCTGACTTATACTGTATATTGTTGTATGCGGTGGTTGATTTGTAAGGCAAAGCTAAATTTCACTAATTCACTAAGTTGAAAAAATAAGGAATTTGGGATATTCATTCCCCAAATGCATATGTTGTAAGTGAATTTTCAAAACGATTTTTTTCCATGTTTACTCTCCGACTTTTATTTGCATAGAAAACCGAGTTCATCAAGATGGGTTAAAACATTCTTCTGTGCAGTGGGTTTGCCTTGGGTGAATAAGATTGCCTGGCGGTAGCAAGAACAAATGTGCAAGTCGTCGATAGGAGAACTCAATCTTTATAAGGTGCAATGGGCAATGCGTTAGTGGTAAGGAGATCCTAATCCAATCCCGTTTTGCTCCGCCCTAAGGTGTTTTCCTTGGCTTCATAAAATCGCTTAACGGCATCCAGGATAAAGGCATCAGTCGTGACTAGCAGCGAAAAGGTTAAAGGTGATAGTTCGGCTTGGCCAAGCCGGTCCACCCCTTCTGACCCGCCGAGTGTCAGCGGGAACCAGACTCAGGATACCGGTGGCGGTTCAACTCAGAGAACGAAAACTAGAAGTGCTAGAGAACTAGAGCAGACAACTAGCTAATTGGCGTCCATGCCTTGTTACATTGGTGATTATATTAAGAGGAAATTACTCCTACCTTTGATACTTGACCCTCCAGAATGGCTTTGACGCTGATTGGTTTGTAGGTTGTGTCTGCTTTTTTTTCCGCAGGTGTTTGTTCATATTCGTTCACTAAGTCTAAAACCACTCTTAGCAGTGCTCTTTACCTTCACGTGTGAATCCTTAGTCGTGAGGGGCCGACACAGGACTTCCAGAGTGCCATATGGATTCAGTGTCGAGTTCTCTTGGTGGGGTAACATGGCCGCTGAACATAAACATGTATTACCTCTTGCACTCACGCTTATTTCAGCGTATGTGAACATGCTAACATATACAAACATACACACACACATACACACACACATATACATACACACACATACACGTCCACTCAAGCCTATTCATTAAATAAAGTAAAACCATTTAACTCGTTCCACTTTCATCATTGTTTACATGGTAATTGCTACCAATATCGAGTTACGTCAGACATACCACTATATTGTGTATGTAGGTTTATGCTACGAGTTTCCATAAAAGATATTTCTCAGCATATTATTTTATCCAATCGATTTTGAGTGTATATATACTCCTATATGTTGTCACGCATGTTTCTACCAGTATGTTTTTTTTTTGTACATTTATGTAACCCTGTACAGTTCGAAATACTAAGATGTGGTTTTGTGTGTTTACGGAAAACAATAAGTACGCAAAAGTTGTTGAAATCTTGAAGAAGAATCAACTCTAGTCTTTTCTTTACAAATTTATAAGTAAACATATGCCTTGTTGCCACATCGCCTACTGTATACTGCACTAGCAGATGGACAGAGTAAGTGCTGTCAACTGTGCTAGCTTCCATTCAGATCCGCATGTACTTGCACACACACACGGACACACACACGCACACACAAACACACACACACACACAAACACACACACACACGCACGCACGCACGCAAACGCACACACGCACACGTTGCTTAGGGAATTTATTTAGTTAGGAACCCCTTTACCTGCGGAGTCTGCTTAGAACATACCAATATCCTCACGGTAGCACGTACTTGACATCATAGTGATTAAAACCAAACAATTTTATTCAGTAGCGAGGCTGACTCCGGCATGTATGGATCCTCAATCAATTCCCAAACCTCAAAGGCAAGTGCGACAATCACGCTTCAACAGATCGAAATCTTCTGGTGTTTCCGAAAACCGAATTTACGTAGTGTTCGTTGTACGAAATGACCCGTAACGGTTACGGTTACGGTTAGCTCAGTGGTCCTGAACTTGTGAGCCATGGGTCATTAGTGGACCACAGAGTCTCATAAGTGGGGCCACAATCTACAATCTAGTGATAGTTAGCGGATGCATAGCGATATTTTATTTAGCAATGAAGCGGTCTCGTGGGGGGTTGAAAAACAACAGTGTATAAGTGTGGGGATACGTGACGAAAGGCACGTTTAGACTCGTTTCATGCATAACCCTTCCACGCGCTTTACAACTTTACGTCATGTGTTCTAGCTTCCGCCAGGTGATTTCATTCATCTGACAGAAAGCATCCTCTCAGTGACAGGGTTACGTTTTCACTGCCGTCAGGTGATTTTATTCAGGTAAGGGCTATCTTCAATAGCGAAATTGTTAAACGTACTGATTGAAACCTTCTGGTGTTAACCAAATAAAAGTCCCTATATTGGGTTAGATGGTATGAATTTAAGCCCTTTTGTGCCTGAAATTACTTGAATAAAATCATCTGGTGTCAATTAGAACAAAGTCTTTGTAGTGGAACAAGAATATTTTGGTTAGTAAAGAATCTTAAAGACATGGTCGAGGCTCTCCGGCCAGAGGCCACTCCCACACTGAAATGAAATTGTACCTCGATAACTCGATTTCTTTCTTCAACAGTCCATCCGTTACCCGCACTGCGCGGTAGCTAGGTATAATAGCCTTTATTGGAGCTCGGAGATTTAAGGTCGTATGCCAATATTGACGACACGCGCTGATTCATGGGGGTTTTGGACCTCCTACTTCTGGGTTCTCGTCTTAAAGCGAAGTTTTTTCTCCTTTTTCTTCATCTTTTCTTAAGTACACTAGTTTTGACAACAACAACAAAAGTGCTTAGTTTAGGGTTCGTGGGAACTATTTGGAGTCCTGAGATCTTACAAAAGCAACTGAAAACCAAATATATACCATACAATTCCTGAACCTAAAGAGAGAGGCAAAGTCTGCTTTCTTCTCCTACCGACACCAAATCGCTAAGAGTCAGCCAGAATGAAATCTACGAGCATTATACCCAACTCGGACGATTTGCCCCATCCCTAGAACCCGGTGGCTTTTGCCAGGACGAATAAAATCTCCTGGCGGTAGGCAGGCAGGCAGGCGTTCAAATCGGGGGGGGGGGGGGGCCCGCCATTGGATGGTTTAGGGCGGACTTACGCTACATCACACACAGAGGGAGCTGTGCGCCGCTCCCGGCAGCGTCCGACAACAATATTTTGTCGGTCCGTGAATGGAAGGACACCTGCCCTTGATGTGTTGCCTGGATGGGGTGAGTCAGCCCAAGCCTTTAACCCCTTTTACCCCTTTTCCCTTCCCCTTCCCCATTCCCCTTTTCCCTTCCCCTTCCCCTTCCCCTTCCCCTTTCCTTTCTCTTTCCCCTTCCCCTCCAACGCTGGGCCCGTATATGGTATTGACTTCGTCAGTTTTGTGTAGTCAAGAGTTTAGAGCATTTAGTGACACTCCTACGATTCAGTCACGCAGCGTTTTTTTATGAGTAGATGTTAATCTCAAATAAAAGAAATCAATAAAAAATATATATATATATTATATATATATATATATTTATATATGTATATATATATATATATATATATATATATAAATATATATATATATATATATATGTAATATAATATAATCTCTATTAGTTGGTATAACCCCACCCACCCCGTTTTAATTCTGTCCTCCTAAGATCTCTCCTTTATCACCTACATGATTCCGCTTCGTCTGTGCGGTATTGATTCCAAGGATAGAAACGCTGGTTATTGCTGACAGAATCCCTACCCTGCATTATTTTTTTATACCTGTTGAAAAATCTATTCTCTTATTGATTATCCTTCGAAGGTAAGAACTTTAATTTGTTAAACTCGGCTAATTTAATTAATTTGATCAGTTGTCTAGGTATACATACGACTCTTTTGTTGTGAGAAACAAACACTTAAGGTTAATTAGTGACTGTAGATGTCAGGCATTGCTGTTCGTGTTAGGTTCGTGTTATGTTAATATTTCTTTAAAAGACAGGTAGATAAATAAAAGCTAAAGAGTTTCGTTTGCAGACCTCTATGGCCATCATCTCGCCAAAAGTCACCAGAAAGAAATGTGGAGTAGTTTCTGTTACGCGATGTGTGCTGAAGACCATGAGGGCAGATTCCCTGTTAAGAGAGAGAGAGAGAGAGAGAGATGCAAATATCCGATGATTTTTAAGTTCGCTGACACTGTCGGTGCTGACAAACAAGGACACGACACGAAACTGTGAAATCGATTTCAGGGAGAAGAATGATGAAATATTTTTTCTTTGTTTTATATTTATTTTATTTTGTTTCATTTTTTGTCTCGTTTTCTGCTGACTGCAGCCCGCGTTGATGATTAATAAGGCGTCTCAGTTACACATACTCACGCCTTGTTTGTTCGCGCAAACACACGCGCACGCACACGCGCACACACACACATACACGAGTAATCCACCCATTATACTTAAAGAGACATCGATGATGCAAATGATGCCTGACATGGAAGCCATAACATCGTTTGTTAAATTCTAACTAATGCTGCATTTATATACTAATTACATTGAACTGAGGTGAATGATGATTTATAATGAAAGCGCACGCAGATAGAACTCTGATTCATAACTAGATCGGATTGAGGGTAATAGCTACAATAATAAACAAACAAATAAGTACATAACTACAGTATATGATAGAGTGAGTAGATGTATGAGCAAATAAGCAGATAGGTCATTGTTTGAATAAGCAAATAAAGAATGAGTATATAGATGGATGTATATATGTATATATATATATATATATATATATATACATGTGCTTGTGTGTGTGTGTGTGTTGTGTGTGTGTGTATGTATTTGCATGAGGAATTTAGATACTCAATTTAACAAATATATGATACATAAAAAGTAAATATGTATTGAAATACATATGAACAGATACACTAGCGGATGAATATTTAAGTAAGTAAATAGATTAAAAGATAAGCAAATAAATAAATAGACAAATACATGAGAAGCAAATCAAAGTTGACCAAAAGAGATAAATAAGATTTATAAAAGCATATTGGTTGCGTGTTATCTTTTTTTCATTGAATATTTGTTTGGCAAAGTTGTTTCTTCCTACCTCTTGATTTCAATGTTTCCCTTGTAGCTTGCAACTGTTTTCATCTCTGATGTTATTCGTCTTGTTTAAGATTATATAAGCTTGTGTCAGGATTTATAAAAAATATCTTATCCGCTTTATTAAGTTTGTGGGGGAGAGAAAAACTAGGAGATTATGAAAAATGCAATTAAATTAAAATGAAGAACTAGAAACCAACAGTCCAAGAGCATAAGTGAAGTAATTATAAAATTGATTCTCTATAGTTTGTATATCAATGTTCCCTGGATCTACGAGTATCTACGCTTTATTCTCAGTGTATATGGCTGGAATATGCGAGTGGGATAAAAGAATATTAAAGAAGAAAGAAAAAGAAACAAGATTTAGATGTGGATTTTAGTCGTCTAACTTAGAAAGCAATAACCCTCTCCTTTGTTGTTGCTGTTGTTGTTGTTGTTGTTGTTATTTATGGAGTGTATTTTACCGGCGTCTCTGTCCCTGTGTACAATCTCGCGCCGCTGTCATGCGTCCTGTCTTTGTGTCTTCAAGAAGGCGTCGAGCAGAGAGACAGAGGAAGGGAACCTCGAGTATTTCAACGTTTTGAAGAAAGGCCCAATAACCAGCTGCCGCAAGTCACTCAACGTCTCGTGCGGCGATGCAATAACCAGCTGTCTTTCGTGAGACTCCTCCTCAATGACAAGCAGCTGTCTGCAGTAGTCATCTGACGTCAAAGAAAAAAGAATCAACGCAATTACGAGGCTACGTGTAGTCTGCCCACGTCTCGGCCGACGACGCGTTAAACAGTCACATTTAGAGTATTATCCTCCTCGCCTCCTTCCTACCTTCGTCAGGGTGCAATAAGATGCTACTGCCCAGAGGCTCTCAGAGTCTCAGAATATGATGCAGTGAAGAAGTACTCAGAATCTTTTAACGACTTAAACGTGGACGCACTATCATTGAGCCAAGAGGTTCTTACAGCCCTCTTGAAGGCTATCCTAATATCCCTCTCTTAGGAGCTTCCGCAACGTTTAGAATGTGCGCCCTATTAGGCAGCCGATATCAGTTAAGGTCTATGATATCTTTGCGAATGTCAAAACTCGAAGGAAAATATTAGAAATTGAAGCTGACGGAAGAATTTGGACGCGAGCTTAGGCTGCTGGCGTGGAATGGGGTGGAGTGGAGGATGGTGGTGGTGTGGTAGCAGTGGTGGTGGATGATGATGGGGATGATTGGGGTGGGGAGGGGGTGAGTGGGGGTAGGAGGGGAAGGAGGCAACCAGAGCGGAGCGCTGAGGGGTGTCGACGGCCTCAGCTTGGAGCAAATGAGTTATGGAACGCCTGAGAAGCGCCCTCGGGGTCCAAGGAAATTACGTCGGTCCAAGAAGATGGAGAAAAATTACACTAAAGGACGAGAGTGTTGAAAAGATGCTCTGGAGTGCTTTCAGATGAAAAGAAGAAGGTAAGAGCAAGGTCATATAAAGAAGAAAGTTAGGAAAGGAGTGGGCGAAAGTAGGGATGTAAAAAAGATGCGAAAAATGAGAGAGAGGGGAGGAAGTCAAAAGTTAAATGGAGCAGAAAAATGGAAAGTCTAGGATAATGACATGGGAAGAGTAACGATGTTAGAAATATGAAAAAACATGTTGATAACTAAGAAAAGCCATAGCTAAGTAAAAAACAGATGTTTCTCCTGCCAGTAGGTTTGCTCTTGTGCTAAATAGAATCGCCTGTCGTCATCTTGAATAAGATATTTAGAAATGACGTAATAGGTTACAATAAGTTTATCTACATAGACTGTCACCTCATATCACGGAATCGTCTGTCATGCAAAAAGATTTGGTTTCAAATTCTAGAGTAAAAATCCTGAAGAGCGTCCTGCAGTCGAAGAGCTTGATTCCTTCGGTGCCAAATGATACTTTATTGTCTGTTGCCAGGCGATTTTATTCATCTCCGTAGCACCACAATCGTTAACGAAGTGAAAGGACAGAAACTTCCGAGAAAATGTCCCACTTTGTGCTTCTGAGTACAAAGTAGTAAATGTTGCAGCGTCGCCTAGTGACAAAATACATTTTTTTGGACTAAAATCTATAGTAATAAGAGAACGGGACGGAAAACAGAGGAGTTACAATGTTCACGCATTGTGTACCTTGTTCGATCTTTATGTTTATTTCCCAAGCTGCCAAGTAATTTTTCTCAACTCAGGGGAAACCCTACGAGTCTAAACGGTTGAGGTTGAAAGTAGAAAAGAACCCTGTGGTAAAGGAACAAGCTTGATAAAGAAAACGGAGAGGATATTAGAAAAATAAAAGTAAATATGTCATGGGAAGGGAGGGGAACTAAGAGCGGGTGGGACCCATCAAATGGACCAGAGAAGGAGAGCGGGAAGCAGGAGAGTGACGTCATAGATTGAATGACGTATGCAGTCGCGCATGCAGGACACTCAAGTGATCGGAACGAAACGAAGCTTGAGGACCCCGCAAGTGAACTAAATTCCTAAACGAATAGATAAATCGCCCGAGATGCATGTATGCCGTCGATCTCTGAATCAAGCAGAAATTTTCCGGGTTGACGGTTCTCGGAGTCAATTATAGGCCAGCAGACGACCAGCGCGAGGCAGCGTGGGATGGGGGGAGGGGGGGGGGAGAAGGGACAGAGGGCGGAGTCCTGGCTCCTTCGAGGAAAGGGTCTAGTCAGGGGCCTTTAGTTGAAGGAGAGAGGCATGGGGTGACTAAAAACGAGTTTATGAAGCACAGGATGAAAGTCATATACGGTAATGACTGCTGATAGAAATAAGGATGTCATATACTTAAGTTTAAGTATAAATGTGCTTACACAGCTGACTTATTAGCCACTTCCTTACCGGATGATACGTTTCCTTGGATTCAGTCTGCCGCCAGATGATTACATCCATCTCCGTGGAACCCTTCTCCCCCGCCCCCCCAGTTTGGTAGGAAATTGTAGCCCCATCCTTACCAGGTGGTGCTTTTCTATTGTATTCTCGCTGTCGCCAGGCGATCTC
>NC_134818.1:17193649-17203649 GCF_046742065.1 Oratosquilla oratoria | reverse complement strand
CGACAATTGCCATTTTCATACCTGTAGTATATATGTTTATATATATATATATATATATATATATATATATACAGTATATATATATATTCATATACACATGCGCATACATATATTCACATGTACATATGTATACACAGGTACGTCTACATATACATATACATATATATGTATGTATATATATATATATAATATATATATATATATATATATATATATATATATAAATGTATGTACGTCAGTGGGAACAGGAAACGCAGGATTCTTAGTCACCTTGTGTTGCCTATTACAGCTCACGTCAATCTGTTTGAATGTCTCAAAATATACATATACTTTTATGTATACATAGACATATATGTAAACATGAATATAAACGTATACATATACATTTACATATAATGTACACATACATATCATATACATCCATACAAACATACATATATGTATATATATATATATATATATATATATATATATATATTTATATGGATATATATGTATATATACACATACACATATATGTAAGAGCCCATACCGCACATACACAGGGAGAATCAACTCTTAGACGCCTGCGGATGTATCCTGAACGCGGTGCAGCTTTGCATGCAACGGTACACTTAGGGAACACGTATAAGTCACGCCCACAACGACGAACTAGACACGAACTCGATTAACTAGAATCCCACTTAGAAGCCACACTCGAGCCACACGTATAAAACAAAGCCTGTGACCAGAAACATTACATGTAAGTACGAGGGAAGGTGCCCATACATAAGATAAGTTTATTGACTCATTGAAAATGCAGTTGATGACTAAATGTTATGGTTTAAGTTCCGGTGCTACAGAGATGAATAAAGAAGTCTGTGCACAGCCGAATTAAATGGGTGAGTGTTGTCTGGAAAGGAAAGGTTGCCTTCGTCACCTTGGTCTTCATCCTTACCCTGATCTCATCCTAACCTCCACCTTTAAGTTTATCCTCGTCTCAATCTTCATCCTTGTTTTCCTTCTCGTCTTCTCCTTCGCCTTCTTCCTCATAACATTACTCATTTTCATTCTCATCTCCGTTCTCACCCTCATCCTTGCCCTCAGCATCAGTAGCATCCTCATGTCGATCTTTTTCCTCATCCTCGTACTTATTCTCATCCTATTTCGCATTCTTATCTTCATTCTCGTCTCATCCCCATTATTAACACCACTAATTCCATCACCTCTATCCCATGATCATCATCATCGTCGTCATCGTCGTGGTGTTCCTCATGATCATCATCCTCATCGTCGTTATCATCATCATGATCATCATCATCATCATCATAATCATCATCATCATCATTCATCATCATCATCATCATCATCATCCATCATCATCATCCATCATCATCATCCATCATCATCATCCATCATCATCATCATCATCATCGTCGTCATCATCATCATCATCATCATCATCATCATCATCATCATCATCATCATCCATGATCATCATTATCATCATTATCGTCGTCATTGTCGTCATCATCAGCCTCACCCTTATCCTTATCCTCTTTCTTTTCATCTTCATGAAACCCCTTATTCTTCCTACTGTTGTTTTATTTACCACATATGTTCTGTTTGGTTATAAATATTCTTAGTAACAGTGGTACCACTACTGGGTGTTCTTGCACCTCCATTCTGTTCTTGCCGCTATTGCAATTGGGACTGGTCCTACCAACTTTCTAACTGTAAATGCTTCCAATGCTGTTGTCATTGAGGCTAATTCTAGCTCTACATTTTTTTTAAAGTCATGCTGTTGTTGTTGTAATAGATAACGATTTCAGTTTGTTGTTGCTCTTCCTACATGTGGATATATATTTTCCTTCTATTTCCGCTTTTGTAGTGACAGGTATTACGGACGATATGTTCTTTCTGCTGTTCTTGTCACATTTTACTTTGTTACTACTGCAGCTGTTTTCTTAGCCGCTGCTGTTGCTGCTGGAGCTGTCCTTGCTTCCATTACTTCTGCTCTTGGCACTGCTCTTGTACCGAGGACTCCAATCAATGGGTCGATGAGAACCCTATACCGATTCTCCCGTGCCCTCATTGGCCACTTCCTCTTCCTTCCATTCTCCCCCTCCATCCCCCCACCGCCACCCTCCATTCCTAGATGTCTTATGCATCATTTTTCACTTGCGGAGAGTAATCATAATCATGCATATGGAGAAGTTATTATTATATCCGAGCATTATGTATATATATATATATATATATGTATTAAAATATATACAGTTTATATGTATATGTATATATATATATATATATATATATATATATGTATATATATATATTATATATATATATATATATATATATATATATAGTGTAAGATTGTGGGTGTGGAAGAAGAACGAACAAAAATGGGTTGGAATTCTTTATTGCTTAAACGTTTTGACCGACTCGGTCTTCTTCAGTCTACAAACATCGTGAACCTTAAATTTAGACACACTCGAAGTCGGAAACTCGGATAGGTCATCCCGCGCTCTGTCTGTTGAATCTCGTTCCTGTACTTCGGTAACAGGTACATGCTTTCCAATTGAATTTATTATCAACTTATTTGCTACTTTAGATAAATATACAAAACCTTCACTGCCATTGGTGTATGCAAAGGTGTTAATATAGGCAGCTTCGATCGTTTTTCTCAATTTCATTTTTAATCCCTTTTGTAGAATCGTGACCACACCACAGCGGGGCAAATTTCTGGAAATAAAAGGAACTTGAGATCACACAGGACATCCAACTCACTCGTTCAGCATGCTGCCCGCTGGATGACCTGTCGGAGTTTCCAGCTCAGACAGGTTAAAGGTGTTCGTAGACATCTTACTGAAGAAGATCGAATCGGTCGAAACGTTTAAGCAATATAGAGATCCAACCCATTTTAGTTCGTTCTTCTTCTACATTCCCACACTCTCATCTCTCAAATCCAATCATTCAATATATATATATATATATATATATATATATATATATATATATATATATGTATATATATATATTATATATATATATATATATATAATATATATATATGCATGTATATATATATGTATATATATATGCATGTATATATATATGTATATATATATGTATGTATAGATATATGTATATATATATGTATATATATATGTATATATGTATATATATATGTATATGTATGTATATATATATATATATGTGTATGTATATATGTATATATATATGTATATATATATATATATATGTGTGTGTGTATGTATATATGTATGTATATATATGTATGTATATATGTGTATATATATATATATACGTATATATATATAATATATATATATATATATATATCATAAAGTCTTTGATATTTACGTGTGTTGTTAGATTTAGCTCAAACATTGGTCTGCCTCTTATTAGAACAAAAAAACTAACATTTCAATGCAATGTTTTACTTTGACAAGATCTCCAGGCTTCAGGTACACTTCCGGAGTCACTCAATTACAAAGATGCCACGCCCTTTTACCTAGTAGTTCGAGAGCGCATATTATATGCCCCACCCACTTTTGTTTATTCTATGAGAATTCCTATCGGGTTACTAGACATCTATTTATATGGTAATACCTATACTTTATTGTATTCTTAGACTTTTTCACTCTATATTTCTTCTCTGTTCTTTCTTTTTCCCTCTATTTCTTCTCTCTGTTCTCTCTCCTCTCTATTTCTTCATCGTGTCCTCTTTTTCTCTCTATTTTGTCTCTGTCCTCTACTCTATTTCTTCTTTCTGTTCTCTCTATTTCGTCTCTCTCTCTCTCTCTCTCTCTCTCTCTCTCTCTCTCTCTCTCTCTCTCTCTCTCTCTCTCTCTCTGTTCTTCATGGATTATGCAAATGCCTTAACTTATATCTCGTATACGCTTTCATTTGTGCCTATTGTGCAATGCTTTATGATAAAATTATTCTAAGATAAGTATTTTTTAATTAACTTTTTCATTCTTTCTCACGTCTCTTTCTCTCTCTCTCTCTCTCTCTCTCTCTCTCTCTCTCTCTCTCTCTCTCTCTCTCTCTCTCTCTCTCTCTCTCTCTCTCTCTCTCTCTCTGCTTCTCTCTGTCTCTCTTTCTGAGATCAGAAAATAGTCATTATAGATGATCCTGAAAGATAAAAAATGGGCGTGGCTTTGCTGCCAGATAGACACGAATGAATTTAATCGATGACTAGAGTTCAATAAGTTACACAGACGTCCTGCTTCCCCCGTTCGAGAATGGAGCTGACCCAGCTACTGACTCCTTATGTGCTGGCTGGTACTGCAGTTCCTCGTATCGTGAGTGCCCTTTAGCTATTCTCTTCATCGCAATAATGCCATCTTTTTCCACATCTTGATGATGATAATGATGATGATTATCACTACTAATATTATTGTTATTATTATTATTATTATTATTATTATCATTATCATTATTATGATGATGATGATTATTATTATTATTATTATTATTGTAATTATTATTATTATTATTATTATTATTACTACTACTTTATTATTTTTACTTTAATTACTAATCTTACTATTTTTTTTATTTTTATTATCTTTATTTTTATTCTTATTAGTGTTTTTATTATTTTTTTTTCTCAGTGAGAGACACCCTTGATAACAAAATATTTTATTTCTTTAGAACTTATGGTACATTTTTATATAGTTTGTTCTGGTAAGTAGCTGGTGATTTTGTTCAGTTTAGGATTAGGTAGATTCAGCTTTAGCGGGGGTCTCGAGCGCTGAGGTCGCAGCTCATTTGGGGTCCGACCTATGCCGGAAGAACCACAAATACTGACGACTTTATTCTACTAAGGCTGTGACCCAGTCTCTGAAATGGGTCTAGGTTAGAAGTAAAACCAACCAACGTCTTCCATAATAAAGAATAAAAGCTACCTTACTGTATATATCAACGAAGTTCAATCAGCTGGCTAAATGTCTTAGCCAGCTTTTGTTTATTTGAGACATCCTCAGATGGCTTTAACTGCGCCAGCTGGATCCCAGGCGGAACAAGCCACGCCCTTCTTATTGCCAGACCAATTGCTTCCATTCCTCCCCAAGTGCGCGTCATTCAGAAGCGATCATGATTGGTCGAAGAAATAAAGGGGCGGGGCCTGTTCCACCTCTTGTTTTCTGATTGGATGACTCATTTCCATTTTAATACAAATGTATTTACGTGTATTTTTCATGAATATTACTATGCTTTGCATTGAAAATAATATTAACAATAAGATAATATATATATATTTTTCTAATAAATATTATTCTGATTGATACTTATAAGCAGGCGGAGTGAATATAAGATTGCTATGAATGGCTTAGATCAGCAGGTGTTTATATGTGTCATCCCACTATCTTCATTTCCAAATTTCCTTCGAAAACATCAATTTTAACTCATTTCAAAATCTGATTTTTTTGACATTCTAAACAAACTTGAATTACAGCCAATTTCGTCAGGAAAAGATTTGAACTTTTTCGCATATTTGTGAAGTTAGATTTTGAAGCCATTCGTTTTGCTTGTGGTAGCCAAGGCGTTGTGTTACATTATATACATATCAAAGACACAAAACGCCCTGTCTATCTCAGTTTCGATATCAAATCTATCCACTTCCTTTACTCAACGATTTATCTATCCTTCCATGTGGTTTTCGTCAAATCAGATAATTCTGTAAATTATTTTTTTAAGTCCTTCGCTACCAAATGTGACCTTCGGAGGTGAAGAATATAGGATGGCGACAAAATGAGGTGCGGAGAATATGAAACACTCCAGATTAAGACAGTCTCCTATTTTTTTCTCCTCCTCCTCCTCCTCCTCCTCCTCCTCCTCCTCCTCCTCCTCCTCCTCCACCTCCTCCTCCTCCTCCTCCTTCTCCTCCTTTGCCTCCTCCTCCTATTCTTCTTCCTCCTCCTACTACTGTTCCTTCTCTTCCTCCTCCTCCCCATACTTCTCTTCCTTACTGATCTTCTTCCTTTCTCCTCCTCTCCTGAATTTCTCCTCTTCTTCGTCCTTATTCCTCCTCTTTCTCCTCCATCTCCTCCTTACTCCTCTTGTTTCTCCTCCTCTTCCTTCCTCCTGCTCTTCCTCCTCTTCATATTTCCTCCACATTCCTCCCGCATTTCATTCTTCCTCCTGTTCTTCCTCCTCGCTTTCCTCCTCATATTACTTCTCCTTCTCTTTTTCCTACCCCCTCTTCCACCTCCTCCTCCTCTTCCTCCTCCCCCATACCACTCCCTGGTTTAACCAAGCAAACCACAAAGGCAGTACAAAGCCAGAGGCATAAACCCCTCCCCCTCCCCTCCTGTCCTCTCCCTTCCCCTTACTCTTCCTCCATCTCTCCCTCTCCTTCCTCACTCATCCCCCTCAACGGGATGAGTTACTGAGGCCGCGCATAACATACATTAATAGAAAAACAAGAAATATAGGAAAATAGTATTCAACGAGAGAGACAGACAGAGAGGGAGAGAGAAAGAGAGAGAGAGAGAGAGATACAAGTTTCCTTTCTGAAGACCGAATGCCATCCTCATGGTGTTGCATCTTTGTGAAAATTGAGTGTAGGGGAGGTAGTCCTCTCTGACGTCTGTATTTTTTTTTATCTATCCATTTATTCACTTATCTATTTATCTATTTATGTACCTATGGACTCATTTTTTATCTTTACGTACTTATTTATGTTTTCATTTAATCGTTTGTTCACTCAAATATTTATTTGTACATTCATTCATTCTCTTATGCATTCATTCATTTGTTCGTCTGTTTCTTTAATAATTTGTTTGCTTGCATATGCATTTATCATTTTTGCTTATTCATTCATCCACTTGTGCATTTTCATCAATTTATAGATTTCATTTCTTCTTCGTTCATTCAATTGTTTAACTATTAATTAATTTATTTATTTGTTTATTCATCTTTTCACGAGTTTCTTCATTTGCTTATTCATCCATCTACTTATGTATCAATTTATTCATTTGTTATTCTTTTTACCTATTCACTGAGTTATTTGTTTCTTCTTTTGTTTTTACTTGTTTCTGAATCTATTTAAGTATCTATTTATTTTGATTCATTTGTTCTCTAATATTCTTTGTGTGATACATTTTGTCTGCATCCGTCCGATACTGAATCTGTTTGCTTGTTTGTTTGTCCGTCTGTGTGTTTGTTTCCATATTTGTCTGTTTTTCCTTTTTCCTTTTTTTGCTTGTTTACTTGTTTGTTTTCCAAAGTTCTTGCCCCTGTACACTTCCATTACTTGACTGTCAAGCCACCGCAAGTCTATTTCAGGGTTCCAGGCACCCATTAGGGCTTCCAGCGCCCACTGGAATGCCACGGTGGACTTCACTGTGAGTCCCATACCCTGAGGGCAACAACTATCTGCACTTGATTGCCACACGATTATCTTATTCACTGTTGAAGTGAGTCATAGATGGTACAACAGTGCATAACTTCACCCTTCCTTCCCCTTTGCCTTCCCCACTAGCTTACATTCTCCTTTCTCCCCTCCTCCCTTTCCTTTCCTTTCCTGTCATCTTCACTCATTTTACCTCACTTCATCTCCTCCCCCTAACTCACCTCATCTCACTTCGATTCCGATCACTCTCCTCCCTCTCCCCTCACATCCCCTTCCTTCACCTTTCCTTCTCCTTCCTTTTCCTTCCCTCTCGTTCCCGTTTCTAACCACTCTCGCTCCCTTTTACCCTCGCCTCATCTCACGTACCCTCTCTACCCATTCCCTTTCCTTTCTTCCATCCCCTTTTCCTTCTTCTTACCTCCTTCATCCTCCCTTCATCCTTTACCTTTCTTTCCCCTTTTTACGCATCTCTATTTTTATCTCTTCTCATCTCACTTCCATCTAATGTTTTCTCCATCCTTTCTATTCCCTTTTTCTTTCCATTATAAGCCCTTCCGACCCTTTCCTCCTCCTCCTCCATCTTTTCTTTCACACCTTCTCCTTTCATTCTCATTGCCAACCTCTCCTGTCTCTCACCGTCTTCGTTCTAACCTTTCCTCTCCCGTTTCTGTATCAATTGTGACATTCTCTCTGTTCTTTTACTTTCACGCTCGTCGTTTCTTTTCCATTTGCTTTCTTCACCTCTTCACAATGTCCTTCGTGATTTCGTGTCTCGCTTTTTCCTTCTCTCCTTCTCCCACTTCTTTTTATCCCCATAGTCCCCTCTTCCTCTTCTTCTTTTTCTACTTCTCTATTCTTCTCCCTTTCCCTCTCCCTATCTCTCTCTCTTTTCCTATCCATCTCCTTCTCCCTTTCCCTTTACCTCTCCCTCTCCCTCTTTCTCCACCCCCTCTCTTTCTCTTTTACCCTCTCCCTTTCCCTCTCCCTCTCCCTCTCTTTTCTTCTATCTCTCGCTCTCTCTTCTTTTCTCCCTCCCCCTATCTTCCTCCCTCTCCCTCTTCCTATCCCTCTTCTTCTCCCTGTCCATATACATCTTCCTCTCCCTCTTCCTTTTACTCTCCCTCTACCCCTCTGACTTTCTCTGTCCACCTCCCCTCTCCCTCTTCCTGTTTCTCTCCCTCTTCACCACTTCTTCTTCCCCTCTCTCCCTTTTTCTCCCCCTCTCCCCCTTCCCTCCTCTCTTCTTCCCCCTCTTCCTCTCCCTTTTCCCTTCCCTCTCCCCTTCTCATTTTCCTCTCCCTCTCCCTTTTCCTTTCCCTATCCCTTTCTCCCTTTTGCTCTACCTCTTCCTCTCCCTCTTCATCTTCCTCTTCATCTCCCTTTACCTCTACCTATTACCCTTTCCCTTTCACTCTTCCTCTTCCTCTACCTCCACCGTTCTCCCTTTGCCTCCTCCTCTTCCTCTTCCTCTCCATCTCCCCACTTCCTCTCCACTTTCATTCTCCTTCCCCCTCTATTTTCCTCTTCCTCTCCCCTTCTCCTTTTTCCTCTCCCTATTCTTTCTCTCCCTTTCCCTCTTATTCTCTCTCACCCACTCTTCCTCTCGCTCTTCCTCTACCTCTCCCTCTCCCTTTTCCTCTCTTTCTCCTTCTCCGTCACCCTCTCCTTTCTCACTCATTTTCATATTTGTCCACTATATCTCCTCTTTCCTCCACAGCCACTGGATCCTCAAGCCATTTCATTATTTATGTTATCATCATCACCAAATTCTCGATCCATAATTCAATATCCCAACTTTTATTAGACTTCATTCTGAGTCCGGTTTTCAGTCTCGTTCTTATCTTCCTCCTCCTGTTCCTCATTCTTCTTCCTTCAATTAGTATCCCAACATTCTTTATACCCTCCCTCCCTCCCTCCCTCCCTTCCTTCGACCCTTTACCTCTCCTTACCTCCCCCTCTCCCCTTCCCTCCATCCCCTTCCCTTTTTTCCTATATCTTCCCTTCCACTCCCTTCCCCTCCTTTTCCTTACCTCCCCGTCTCTTTTCCTCCTCCCTTACCACCCCTCTCCTCTCTTTTTCTCTCATTCTCCCTCCCCTGCCTTCCCCTTTAATTCCTTCTATTTCCTCTCCCTCCCTCCCCGACCCTCCCATCCCCCTTCCCTCCCTCCCCTCCTACCTTCCTTCCCCTCTCCTCTCTTCTTTTCTCATTCTCCCTCCCCTCCATTTCCCCTTCATTCCTCCTATTTCCTCTCCCTTCCTCCCCGACCCTCCCATCCCCCATCCCTCCCTCCCCTCCTACCCACCCTCCTCTCCTACCCTCCCTCCTCTCCTACCCTACCTTCCTTCCCCTCTCCTCTCTTCTTTTCTCATTCTCCCTCCCCTCCATTTCCCTTTCATTCCTCCTATTTCCCCTCCCTTCCTCCCCGACCCTCCCATCCCCTTCCCTCCCTCCCCTCCTACCCACCCTCCTCTCCTACCCTCCCTCCTCTCCTACCCTCCCTCCCCCTTTTCTCCCCCACCTTCTCTTTCCTCACACTTTTCCCCCTCCCTCCCTCCCTCCCTCCCTTCCCTGCTCCTTCACCATTATTTCCATATTGAACTTTCCACCTCCTCATTTGCCCCTTTCCCTTCTTG
>NC_134818.1:17171149-17181149 GCF_046742065.1 Oratosquilla oratoria | reverse complement strand
TGTTGAACACAGCCGACCCCACGATAGTACCAATGCCCACGTCATCGAAACTGATGAAGACGCCGATGATGGACGTGAATAGTTCGGGGGCGGAGCCCCCCGCAGCCATGAAGGTGGCTCCCGCCACGTCCTCGCTGATGCCCGCCTTCTCGATGATGACGTCGAGAGCAGGCACGAAGAACTCGTCACAGACGAGGGCCAGTGCCACGAACATGTAGATCATGCCCAGAACGTGCAGGATAATGGCACCTTTTCTCCTCTGGTCAGGCGTGAACAGGTCTTCCGGGAAGAGTGGCTTGGCTTCTACCTGGGTCTCGTTTGCCATGGTCTCGTTGAAGATCTCGTCCAGAGGTATGGCCTCTTCGGTAATGCCTTCAACCTCCTCCTCCGCCCCCTCACCCTCACCCTCCTCTTGCAGGAGTTCCCGGTGGGACCATCCCCGCCCGGGGAGAGCTGCAAACATGGCCATAAGCTGTTCCTCTTGCTCCGAAAGTGGGAAGGAATCACCTAAAGGTTTCTTTGCAGACAGAGGCAGCTGGCTCGTCTGCTGCTGGTGATCCTGCCGGGTTGGCTGCAGGAGAAGAGCCAGGCCGATGTAGGAGATGCTGCAGACAAGGACCACACCCACCTGCCACATCCCGCGCCATCGCCGTCGGAGACGGGGGCGCGTTCGAGGTCTGATCTTCATCATGGTAGCCAAGGGCAACTCTCGAGACTGTCGCCGCTACTCCTTCTGTCTGGTCGTCCTCAGTTCTCAACTGCTGGGACCCATCGTGTCTGCAGAGAACCAATGAAGACTCGAATTAGTCATGAGGATCAAGCATGAAAAAAATAACCTGGAATGAAAAAAGGTATGATGTATTGAAAACCCCAGAGAGACATATTGGGGAGTAAACAACAAAGCAAAAACGGAAAATAAAAAAGTAAAAAGAAAATGGAGGAGAGGCAAGTGGGTGGTGGGGAGGTGAAGGTGGACATAAGGGAGGAGAGGACAGGCGAGCCAAACGTCGAGCGAGGGTCAGGTTTCGTTGTCAGGGCAACGAGGACGCCAAACATCAGCAGGATTACAGTAATGCTTGTCATGCTGGACCAGAGGGCAAGGAGAGGTCAAACGGGATGGAGGTAATGAGTGCAGGGGAAGGGGAGTTAGGGTAAAGGTAATAATGATACAAGCAAACTAAAAGACAAATGTAGAGAGGTAGAATGAAGTTTGAACCATATGGTGTCCTGCCGGTATACTCTTCCTTAGTAAATGTTTGTAATTGTTGGAAAGTATTGAGACCATGAATGGAAAAGACATCAAAAGAAATATGAGAAAATATGGAAATAAAAAGATGTATATAGATAAGGTAAAAACAGACGAACAGAATGAGTGGAATTCAAGGAAATGTGTATGAAAGAATATAGTATAATCTTGAAGATAGAACAGGAAGGTATTGAAATAAAGAAAAATAAAGTTAAGACGGACGAACTTGCAGAATCTTAAGAGATGAGAACCAACAAAAAAGGAATAATCTATAACCGGGGCCTCTAGCCGCGTGGACAATATTGCACCGAAGAGACGTATTAGTGTTCCGTCGGTAATATCCTTTATCCATAGGGACAATATCTATCCTAAAACTTAGAGTCATAAGAGTGGCAAAGAAAAGAATTTGCGTAACTATGATTCGTGGGGATGTCATAAAGCGTATGCAGCCTTTGCCACCATATGAGGATGAGGAAGATTAGTATGAGAAGAAGACTGTGAACAATGGGTAATTAAAGAATGAGATGGTAATGGGTTAAATGAAGAGTTAGTTTGTAATAGGGTGATTAGATAACAAACGAGGGGGATAGAAAAAAAGGGTAATGTATGAAGAAAGACATGTGAGGCACAGAATAGCATCATAAAGACGGGAAGCACATAGAAAAATTCTAAGTGAAAGAAATGGAAATATTTTTAAACCTGAGATCATTAAGGAAAAAAGAAGCACATGAGAACGAAAAAAAGGGAAGAGCGGAAAGAAGAAATGAATGACTAAAAGTATAAAAAGAAAAACAGGAAAGACAAACAGGAACAAAAGAGGGAAAAAAATAAGAAGCATGTCGGAAAGACGAGAATAATGATTGAACAAGGGGAAAGAGAGTGAGCAAGGGAGAAGAGCTAATGAATAAGAAGGGATGATGAAAAAGCCAAATGATGATTTACTGAGTCGAAACGGAAGGACAAAGAAGTAAACTGGAGGAGAGAAAGAGAGAGAGGCTGAGAGGAAGTTAGAAGAATGTAGTGATCGAGGGATGATTCATGTTTTATAGAACGGAGATGGATATCGAAGGAGGCAAGAACAGGAAGGAGACATAACCTGATGGGAAAATGGAAGGAGAGAGATAGATAGAAAGAGAGAGAGAGAGAGAGAGACCGAGAGAGAGATAGGGGTAGACAGAAACAGAAATACAGACAGACAGACACAGATGGAGAAAGAAAGAGAGAGAAGGTTAGAGGTAATGAGCCGTGACTTAGCATATAAGAAATCGAGAAGGGAAAGAAGAGGCATAGAAGAGTGGATGCGGAGGTAGAGGAAGAGGAGGAGGAGGGAAGGGAGGGGAAGAGTCAGAGGGAGGTGAGGGAATGTTACTGAAGAAAATTTAAAATGGTGACATGCAACAATAACCGATTTGTTAACCGAACAACTACACCAACGGTCAGCAGAAGTCAGGCATTCAACTAACTTCTTACCCAACGACGTGACTGACCCAACATAACATACCAGTTACAGTGGTGACCCCCCACAGCCTACCTAGTGACCAGCCGAACGATTTAACCAATCAGAGGCACAGTCAAATTACCCAATTCAACTACCCCCTCCCCCTTGGGGGTGATAGTTGTCTGACCCTGCAACTAACCAAACGACCCCCCATGAGACGGTCAAGGTGGCTAATGATGCATACGAATGGGATCTGAATACTCAGGACACCATCGACAGCACCGCCATCTGCATAACAGGCTAAACCTCCTACCACCTGCCAAGCCACCTTCCGAACCACCTGCAGAGCCACCTGACTACTCAATATTCAATCCCTGTTAACCTGCCAGTTGAATCTAGACCTGGGGTGCTAAGATCAGTGTGTCTTCAAAGTATTGGAAGTATACAGTAATAATCTTCGACTGCAATGTGTAGAGATGATAGTTGGCATACGTAAATTATGTTTCTACGTATATATATATATATATATATATATATATATATATATACACACACACTGGGGCCGTAAGACAAAAGAGAGTGGGAAATTCTGCTATACTTCAATTTGCCAGCTGGTTCACCAGCCATGTTTCAATGCATCTACTTCCTCTGTTCTCCCTATCCCACTTCCTACCACGTCCCTTCCCATCCTTCCTCCTCTCCATCTAGCTATAAAACAGGAAAAGATTACTGAAGGAAAGTGGCAGGAGATCTTTTTGGCTGGAACAAAGCCACGTACAAAATAGGAAGACATCATGATAGAACGATGAAATGTCTGAAACTTGGGTCTTTGTATAACTGGGCTTTTGAACCCCGAAATGTGTTATATGTGATTACTTTAGCAGGAAGGTAATTGTATGATCATTACCACAATTTTCGCACTTTCTGGAAGCCTTCAGCAAAACGATAATCGTTAATGGTTACCAACTTGATCGGTCAGTGTTGATAACAATAATTCAGTATTGGGGATACTGACTTTATGAACATCTCTTTAAGAACTCGTGCAGTGTAAATATCTATTTACAATACTTAAGAAATTTGATCAATATTGATCCTTTAGAATTGAAAAAAAAATCTACAAAGACAACTCATTATAGAATAAGAAAACGTGGATTATGTAGCTGCTGTACATAAACATTGCATATGCCGAATAGTTATGAACATACTCTTCTTAAGTGGTATTATTCAAACGAGGGACATTTTTATTAAAAGACCTAGGCTGTGACACTATATACCTGTGTCTCTCTCTTGAGCAGCGATCTTCATTTATGTTTTGCTTGCCCTACGAAGGCAGATCCATTAACATCCGTTCATGACGTAATGTCGCTTTATGAATCCACGAAGATGGTGGAGTGCGATGATTCTTAACCTTTTCTTGTCCCTTGTACCCTTTATATCATATTTCAAAATGTCACATGATCGCATCACACCCTATTTTTAATGTCTTATCCAAAAGGAGATATAGATACCTTTATTTTTAATTCTGTCTGTGGTATTTCAAACTGTGATGCCTTGAAGATGATGTAGTTGCATCTGTAGGGGTGTAATTTGTTCAACGTCCCAAGATATGTGATCTGATCCTCTCCCCACCCGGCTGAGAACCTTTGGAGTTTATTCTCCGGATTCTGTGAGTTTGATGTCAGGGCTGCCAACAGCGTCAGGGCTGCCATTACGCGAAGGACTGCGGGACGGAATGGCACAAACTTTAGTAATTCAGAACTCACAAAAATGCGGAAAGCGTTCCCCGTCTCTTTACCTTTTTTCACCTTTTCTTTTCCTTCCCTTCTTTTCGATTCTTTTTTTCTACACTCTTCCCAAGGTCATCATTCAGGTGACCTAGAAGGTACATTTAGCCCTTTACATAATGTTGCTTCTTTCGTCGTATTTTGCTCTGATTAGAAAATGGCTATTTTATTCGATTTGTTGGAACTCTTATGTGATACGGGTTTTGTTGTATATTATATAAAAAAAATTGAAACTCCTTACGGTATATAGTGTACGAAGATTATATTCTGTTTTAGGGAAAATTTTAAGTATTAGAGTTTACTACGATCTAGAAGTCTTCGTACATTTTTCTAGATCTTCACCTCCCAACCATCTTTTTTCCAGTCGTTGATGATTGCCCTTGCGACTTTTTTTTCACCCCCAACCCTATTTATTATTTTCTAAATACTAAAAGAAAAAAAAAATCACCATCCCACTCCTACGAAGTGGGAAGTGAGAAGCCTCTGATAGGGCAAGCAGTGAATCTTCAAGGATCTTGCTATATCACTAACCATCCCAGAGCCACTGATGCAGGTTTCATTTGCGATCTTCAATTCCTTCTTCATCTCACTCTTCGTCTTCCGGAGATCCTTCCAAGAACTTTCAATCCCTCACCTTTTCCACTGCACCCTTTGCATCCTCACAAGCTGAAGAGCCCTGTCGTGGCTCCAATGCCCCTCGCAACCCCTTGCTTCAAGATGTACTCCTTGCATTCTTCCAGGTCACTGATGTAGGTTCCAGCCATATTTGGCCACCTTCCCTCCTTCCTCCCAGGGCGCCACTGAAGATCTCTGCCGTGTTTGCTCTCCTCCCCCTCTTTCTCCTCTTCCTCTTCTACCTCCTTCTCTACCTATTCTTCTCCTCCTCTTCTACCTCCTTCTCTACCTATTCTCCTCCTCCTCTTCCTCCCACTCCTCTTCCTTCTCCTCCCACTTATCCTTCTCCTACTTTTCCTATTCCTACTCCAAGTCTTTTTCTTCCTCCTCCTCTTCCTTCTCCTCATCCCTCTCCTCCTCCTCCTCCTCCTCCTCCTCCTCCTCCTTCTTCTCCTTCTCATCCTCCTCCTCCTCCTTCTTCTCCTCCTCCTCCTCTATCTCCTCTTCTTACTCCTCTTCCTCCTATCCTTCCTCTTCCAATTCCCTTTCCTCTTCCTCCTCTCCTTCCTCTTCTTCCTCCTCCTCCTCTTCTTCCTCCTCATCTTCCTATTCTTCCCACCCTCCATGCACTCTCCAGGGGCGCTTGTTTGATAAGCGATCCTTATTTAATCAGGGCCGCTCGATGCCAGTGGTCAGTGCCTGCGTCGCGGCGCCGCGCCCGGCCTCACAGGAGGAACATCTTCGGTTATGCTCCGTCTGGTGTAGGGTGCGTATCCGGCATCGTATGAGAAGTCCTGGACATCTTTTATCCGACGTCATCTTCGCAGGAAACCTTGGCCTCTTTATCATTCTCTCTTTTTCCTTCTCTCTTGTGCTCCCTCTTTTTTTCCCTAGTCTTCGGTAAAGTTGACCTGAATTCGTATTCCATCTGGGTTGTAATAAAGGAGGGAATCTGGAGGAAAAAATCATCTTTTCTTTTATCTGTAACTTGATGATGGTATAACTTCAGTAATGCAAACCGATTAGAAATTAGATTTTCTTATAATATTGGTGTAGCATTAACTATAACTCATATATACACACATATATATATATATATATATATATATATATTTGATTTTTTTTTTTTTTTTTTTTTTTTTCAATCCGTAACGACTCGGCAGTCTCGATTTCCTAACGATCCGAACACGATATCTTCTTCAAACCTTTAATGACATCCATTTGATACTGCGTTCCAGCCTCTAATTGTGCAGACTTAAAACCATCCTCGTGTTACTAATTACATTCCAATGACCTTGATCCTATCCCTCCAGCCTTAAGCCTTTACTTCCTCCTGAACAGGTTCCTGACTCCGACCTTGTAGTTCGAATCAAAGCTCAGAACGGGAAGGGACCAAAGTTCTGACAGCGAAGTTCCTCCCAAAACTCTCACTCCCGAAGAGGCTTCGGCTTCCCTTCAGCTGATGAAAATCGTTTAGTAGCAAATAGAATAAATATAAAAGTCGTAAAGATCAGTATAAGTGTTTGGTCGTAGGTTCTCTGTTTTTCAAGTTGCCTTTCAATATTTCCATATAGCCAGGGACCATGTACGCATGCCTCACTTCCGGGTTCTTCCTCTACGTATGTTACAATACCTTTAGCTTTTACTAACCTTCCGTTCTGCTAACGCCCGAAACCTCTCCTTTACCTTCTCTATGAGTCCACCTCTTCAGCGCGATATTCTACCCAAGAATAAAAGCTTTGGCTATTGCGAACAAAAAAATTCCCATATTGTCAATAAATATGTGCACTCTAAAAGAATTTTCCTTTTAAGTGATACTCTCCTACTTAAGACAATTCTTAGGACTTGTAGAGTCTTAGGAATAAGACCCCAGAAATGGTGATGATAGGTAAATCTTCAAGAGTGATAGGAATATCGTTGGAGTGGTGTTCGGCTTATTGCCGTAAGCTATTTTTAATGATTTTTTGGAGAGTTCACGTATGCTTAATATAAGATGAATGACGAATTGAAAGAGTAGTGTTTTTCTTTTCAGTTTACTAAAACTAACCAGAAACAGTCTTGAAAGTTCAGCAGGTTTATGTTAATTTCTCGTGAAATCATAAAATTACTTAACCTAACCTAACTCACCTAGCCTACGTAGATCCGCAGACACTCGGCAGAAAAAATAATGAAGATGGTAATGATGATGATGATGATGATAACGATGATGATAATAGTAATAATAATAATAATAATAGTAATAATAATGATAATAATAATGATAATAATAATACCAGCAATAACATTCAATAACATTCAATAGCCCTATCCGAAAATCCTCAATTCCTCCAGCTCCTTACTCATCATCTCCCTCTCACACACTGACATGGCACCTTATCACTGCCGCGGATCAAAATACGTCAACATTATTTCCGTGGCTTCCACCGCATGCTCAGGAGGAAGCCGGTATCAACGCACTTTGGGATCATCTCTTTACCGGCTTGAGTTCGGCTTGAATCCACCCCGGAACTGGTTCGAAAGCGGTTCCCAGCATGAACTGGGCCACACTTGACCCCGCCACTCCCCTTTGATAACCCTTCGACCTCTTCCCTGCTCATCCAGGCACGTGTGCTTCGCGTTCAGACTTTGATTTTGTGTTGTATACATGAAATTATGCTTGACCAAATTCTCCCTTCTTAATCCCAGTGATCTTTCATTGATTATATTTATCCCGTTTCACCTCAGCTTCATTATTTCCATCCACCAACTCGACCTACGTTTCCACCTCCATTTTCACCTCTTATCATCTCCACCTTCACCTCCCTTCATCTCATCCTCCATCTTCGTCTCCCATCCATCTCCGACTCCACCTTGGATTCCATCTCTACCGTCATCTTCAGCTCCGTCTCCAACTTCACCTCCAGCTCTCCACCTTCACCTCTTGCCTTCCACCATCTTGATGCACTTGATGGCTCAAGTTCTTTTCAAGCATCGGTGACAACTGTTGACCTATATTTCTGTGTTGCCAACCATCCAACCATGGCAGAGGCTGGACGGGCAGCGAGCTCTTAGCCAAGCAAAGAATGATTATTACATTTCTTTCCAGCTCTCTTTTCCCAATATGGTTTTCCGTGGCTTTCTTCCCGCAGACTCCTCTTCGCCTTTACCTTCATATCTTCATGCGCTCACTTCCTCAACCACCTCCTCCTCCTCCTCCTCCTCCTCCTCCTCCTCCTCCTCCTCTCCCCCTTTCCCCTCCAACCTTGCCTCCTGTTGTTGATGGACCACATAACCGTCAAAAATAATTTTCAAAACCGGTCGTATTTTGATTTTGCCTTGACCCACTTTCTTTTTCACTCTTCCCCCATTACTTTTTCCTGTTTTTCTTCTTTTTCAGTAGTTTACACACACACATATATATATTATAAATAAATATATATTATATATATGTAATGTATATATATATATATATATAATATATATATATTATATATATATATATATATATATACAGTATATATGTAATGTATATATATATATATATATATATATATATATATATATATGTGTGTGTGTGTGTGTGTGTGTGTGTGTGTGTGTGTGTGTGTGTGTGAGTGTTTGTGTGTGTGTGTGAAATTTATATATATATATATATATATATATATATATATATATATATATATATATATATATATATATCGTTCTTTTCTGTTTGCTAATAGGAATTATTCTTGCTTTCTTGTTACCCACATCCACCAGCTCTTTATTTTTAATGGCTGTTCCTATGCACTGCCATGATACCATTTTCCAAACCTTTTTCTATCATTTCTTTAATAGTGCCCATTAGTTTTCTGTCATTTTCCAAATAACATTTTATTTTACCTGCCCATGCAGTACAACACCGGATTTCCATTCCGAAACGGTTGTGCTATCAACTGAAATCCATTTCTTATCTTACTGTGTATGAATTTTCTCCACCCAAGCCCCACCTAATTCTCCCTGATCCCTCCAAAGTCAACCTTCTACCCCACTTCCCATAATTAACTTCATTTCCCCCCAACCTCATATACTACTCCTCTTCCCCTCCTCCCTCCAAAGGCAATCCTATTTTCTTCCTCCCCCTTCCCTCTTTACGATAATCAAAAATGCTTACACTGGATTTACTTTTGGTGCGCAAGACAAAGAAAGCTGTACGCGAACATTAAATGATTAAAAGAGTTCTGAACGATCTCAATTATTTAAAGAGAAAAGTCTACGGTAAAATAGTGCTCAGGTTTACTTAATCATACGATATGCAAATGCTAATAATGCTCGCACACATGAACACAAAATAAATTCTCCAAACAATTTCCTTGGACACTGTCACTATCTTCAGTGGTGAGAAACCTAAAAAAATAATCTGGTTCTTTGATCATTGTAAATAGTGCGTATGCAATGAAATTCTTTAGGAAACATTTTCTGTCTGGTAGTGTGGGTTTACTACTGAGATTTTACTTCTAGCTTGCATATAGATAAAAATATTTTACTCACTGTGGTGCGTATGGACCAGCTTAGTATTGCAAATGAAAAGGGAACTTAGAAAATTGGTGGTGGGTCCACGTCGGGTGAAAGAAAAGAAAGTTTGGTAGAACATATGTAAGGCATGTGTTCAGTATCAGTAGGAAACAGGAACGAAAAGGGTTCATTCTTGTTTTTCCGACACCAAAGAATTTTTTGCTGTCACCCATCAAGCTGAGTGGCTGTGCGGCAGATATGCCAAAAGTGTTTGATGAGGTTAGGCATAAAAAATAAGTAAGTTATAAAAAGAAAAATGGCGTTGGGAAAGCAATAATGGCCCATGAAAAGATTTAGGAAGACATCCCCAATAGGAGACGTGTTCAGAGACTATCAGCCATACAACCCCAGGAAGAGCCATGGGCCTGAAGAAATCCATCCAAG
>NC_134818.1:17158649-17166149 GCF_046742065.1 Oratosquilla oratoria | reverse complement strand
TTCACACTCCACTACCCTCATTAGAAAGTAGTCAAGATCTTGCAATCACCTCCAGTGAGTGTTTTTTTTTTATTCACAATCTCTCATTCTCTCTCTCTCTCTCTCTCTCTCTCTCTCTCTCTCTCTCTCTCTCTCTCTCTCTCTCTCTCTCTCTCTCTTCATCTGTCTATTATTTATGTATTTCATTCTGTATATTCACCTACCTATCTACCTATTTTCTTCCTGGTGATCTATTTATCTATATATTCATCTATCTGTCTACCTACCTTTCTATGTTTATATAATTGCCAGTCTTTTTGTTAGGTTGCTTGTCTGTCTGCATGCCTTTCACTTTTCTCTTCTCTGTCCTCCCTTCATCTTTTTTTCTTTTTACATCTCTTTTTTAATCACGAACCCTGCCCTCTTTCTTCTCTCCCTTCTATGCTCTTCCTCTTTCTTTTATTTCCCTCTTTCTCTCAGTCCTGTATCCCATATATTCTTCCCACTCTCGCTATTTCTCCCCTATTTCTCCTTCTCTCCTCTTCCTCTTTCCTTCTTCCTGGTCTTCCCCATTCTCGCGTTTGCTTCCTCCTTTTGTCCTTCAAATTTCTCTCCCCTTTCTGACCTCATCCTTCGCTTGTTCACTCACGCGTTCACTATCTTAGTCGTTTGTTCGTTCTCTCAGTCAGTCCCGACTTTATGACAGCAGACGAATGCCTCCGAACGCAGTATCAGGCCCCACAGCGCGACATGCTTCCTTAAACTGAATAAAATCGTCTGCCGGCGTCCAGAATAAAAACCAAGAAACTATTGTACTAAGTCGGTTAATAGAATTGTCCGGTGTTATTTGTGGCTCATTTGTTTCGGCTGTCGCCAGGTGATTTTATTCATCCAAGAAAACGAAGTCCAAAACGATTGCTATTGATAGGCGTATTTGTTCACATTGAAACTGTATCACTCTTCTGTTTTTTCGTGTCTGACGTATGCAAACTTCGGAAACAAAAGCTAATCACTGGCGGAGTCGTTAGATTGACAAAGCAACACAACGCCTACGGCGTGGCAGTCTCAGTTTTGTTAAAAAATCAAAATGTTTTTTTTCCATAATAAACGCCTTCATTATGAAATGTTCCTGGTACCACCTGCCTATTCCATGCAGTCAAAAAACATTGCAGGTTCTATAAATACCGTTTAATTCTAGGTAACCCACTTTCTATTGTTACCCATTTTCTGTGTTTAGCGTTTTCGTCTTCCTGTCAAGAAATTTTACCCTACTATATCATACTTACACTAATTAAAGTGTTACTGCTTGAAGATCTGTATTACTGCCTGTGAATGTCAAATCTGCCATGACTGAAGTGTATATCAAGTCTGCTTCAACCACCCCATAAACTTGCGTGGGTAATATTGTAGCATATTTACATGTAACCATATATCACTACGTTCCCACGGGATTCTCATTCTTTTGACGTGTCCGTACCTTCTGTGAGAGTTAACCAGAAGGCTCTTTGTATCTTTCCTTTTACAAAAAGGGTCTCTATCTCTCTGACACTTTCTCACATGTCCTAGACTTCGATTCTCAAAAATGGAATTTCAAGACACTTTCCTTAAACCAAGATTTCACTTAAATTTTAAATGATCTTCGTCTTATTCTTTCTATAATGGCCCAGTACATGTACTTTATTTTCTATCGATATATTTCTTTAATACATTTCAAGGAAGGGAGGTTCTGTCAGTCTTTGGATTTTTTGTCGGAAAAAGTTGGGTTCTTCATTGGCGAATAACCTTCTAGTGCACTGATGAAGCCTGTTGGACAGCCTCACAAGGAAAGGTTTGTCCTTTCACAGAAGTTATAGATAAACTCGTTTAGATAGATCTCGAAATCAAGGTGGAAACCTTTGCCCTTGCACAGTGACTCAGCCAAGAGAGAGAAACAAAAACAAAATATCGTTTTTTACTTAGGCTGGTCGAAGCTTTGATGTTATCATTTGTAAGGCTTTCATTTTTTGTGCTGTCGGGACTGCTGTCAAATCTTGCCAAAACACTGATATTCCTTCGCTGGCACGCTTGCAGTTTCTCCGCTATTTTTCTGATATTTTTTGAGTGTTGCAAGGCCCCGTCTCGTAATACACATATTTGTATTGCATAAAATCAAAACATGGACAGTAGTACTGAACATGCCCGGAACATTTCCTCATTTCCATTACATTTGTTTGAAACACGGAGTTCCTGTGTGTTCACTTGCAAATTTTCGTACGTTCTTGAATGCGCCTATGTCGTTCAAAATGTTTTTCTTTGTGTTGTCAGCTTTCCCTCGCACTTTGCACTGTTCCAATATATATATCCACATTTTTTATGTTGAACGCGTCTTTGTTATATTGTAGTTTTCTGTGGGCTTGTTCTGGTCTATTTTGCAGAGCCTTATCTTTTATAATACATTTCTAAGTATTTACTTTGCCTAACACAAATATTTGCAGAAGAAAGTATATTTACATATTCTCCTCACAGATGCACGCCTCGTTGTCCAATATACACAGTTTTGTCACGTGGTACAGAATTTAGCTTCCTACAAAGGGATGGTGCCATTCTCTTGTATCCAGACGAGGTATGGTTCTCTTTCTGAAAGGTTAGCTATTTTTCGCTGTTTCGGATGAAAGAATTGGTATCACGTGACGTAGCACAATGAGTGGGACTTGGTTCCCACTGGCAGCAGCAGCACCAGCACCTGCCATGGAAGCAAATGAAGTTGGACTGCACACAAGCGATAGAGCCTTGCATGTTCATGTCGACCAAACATTTATTTTTCTGTGTCCACGTAACAGCATTGGTTGCATTCATGTTGAGAGCAGTGAAGCTTTTGTATTGATCCTGTTGTATTAATGTATGGATGGTGATTTTTTTGTAATACCGTGTAGTGTAAAACTGAAGTGTAATGGGTGATGTTGGCTGTAAATTTTGGTTCTGCTGTATGATATGTTATACTCCCGTACGTTGAGTATCCATCCCACGATATTTGATGATATACTGTTATTGCTTGCTCTGAAGGAATATTGTGAAGCGTGGGGCTTGATTGCACACAGGATTGCCGCACGGTCAGTTGCATTGTTTGGTTTTATGTCTTGGCTTTGCATTGCATACTGTAACTGTGTTTTAGAGCCGGTTGTGACCTGACAGCCACTGTGAAGGTATTACACACAGCAATAGGTGTTCCAGATAACGAGTTTTGATCACGTGCCTTGAGATTATACTGTCTGGGGCAGATTTTTTATAACTTACTTTGATGTTATATTGCATCAGATTTTTTTTTTTTTTTTTTTTTTTTTTTTTTTTTTGTAAATGTGGTTAAATGGTATTTGAATTCCTGTCCTTTCTAGACACTTTTTTTATAGATTGATATCAGGCAGTAATTATACGCAGGCGTATTTGTCGACTCAGCCTGAATGTGCAACCTAACCTCGTTTTGAATATGAAAGAATTTACAAGAGAAGCAAGATTTAGTTTACGTATGTGTCTCTTTGCGGCGCAATATTACCCACAAGGACAAAGGTGCTAGCGACCTATCAGCGACAATACAACACAATAGGATAACTGTGTTGCCTAGCCTGATATTTTATTTCAATTTGATATAGTTTTGTTGTATTGAGTTTCAATACACAAAGTCCCACTCTGTGCTTAAAGTCGAACTCCCTAGACGGGTAACTGCGCCACCACAACTGCAGCAGCAGTAACTCTGCTGACCTCTTGCTTAGCCTATAGGTTGCTTTAAATCCCTCGCCTTTGGTCGTGTGTGCGTGTGTGTGTGTGTGTGTGTGTGTGTGTGTGTGTGTGTGTGTGTGTGTGTGTGTGTACGTGTGTGTACGTGTGCTGCACGTTCATATGCGTGTTGTAATCAATCGGAGTTATGTCTTCCATGTTATTTCTGTTTAACATCATAACGTGTCCGGTAGTATTGCTTTAAAACAATGGCATTTCGTTTTAGTAATAAGTATGACTAACTTAAATCTTATGTCACTTCATTGGATCTATATCTTGTGCCTCACCGAAGTGTGTTGTAATGGTATGTGGTATATTTCATGCAGACGTATGTGTGGCGATTGTGTGACGCCATGCAGTGTTGCGTCAGTCTGCAATGCACCGTTACGCGGTATCGAGCTGTTGGAAAGGCTCGGTTGTGTGGCAGCTCGACAGCTTTCCGCAACTCTTGCGTCATCGCTTCAGTCTCTTCATCACAATGATGTCTTCCTTACTGGAATCTAAGTGTACGAGTTTTTTTTTCACACGCTGAGAGGCGAGGTTTATCAAGTGACGTCATGTCGCCGTTTACAAAATTTCTTACCAAGCAATCTTGTTCATGTGATGGGGAGACGGAGCTTATGAATGACGTCATTTCGCCTTCTACCGAATTCAAAAGAATAAATTTTGTCTACGTAAAGGAAGATGCAGCTATGTTAGACATTATATTTCCAATAAATATGCATAGACATTGTACATTCAGAATTTTTCACACTTACACCAGCTATCCTTTGTGTATTTTGATTCTGCTTCATCATGTGGAATGAAGTCTTAATGAAGTTGCTGTCGAAAGAGACCTTTCTCAGACTGGAGTTCCAAAAAAAAAAAAAAAAAAAAAAATCTCACACATATTAGGAATTTATAAACTGAGTCACGGCCTTGAATGTTTAAAGTCGTAAGGCCCACACGACAATGCTCGTTTAGCAAAACTGCCGTGCCGTGCCCACAGCTGTGCGTTCAATCTCTTTGTGTGTGGTGTGTGTGTGTGTGTGTGTGTGTGTGTGTGTGTGTGTGTGTGTGTGTGTGCGTCCGTGCGCGTGTGTGTGCGTGTGTGTGTGCGTTTATGCATCCAAGTATGTCTGAATTTGTCTCTCACACAGTTATGCGTCCCCCAAGGGTTTTCCAAGTCCCTTATGGCCAAAGCACCCTGATATGAGAAAAAAGTTTTGATTGCAGAGGCGGATAACCCCCCCCCTCAACCCTTACCCCCTTTTCCCACCCCCCAACAGCCAACACTCCCTCCCACCTCCCACCTCCCACCCCCGCATCCCCCACGGGCACGCCATTGATTATGTGAGATTATAATGAAAGACCTTTGAGCCCATAACGACCCCCAATGCTGAATAATAAATAGGTACGTGAACAAGCATATGAATGAATAAAAGTTGCATATATGAATACATGAATGAATAAATAAAGTTTATATGAAAATATGCATATGGGTAAATATATGAATGGATAAGCTGATAAAGCAATGAATCAGTAGAGAAGTAAACAGAAAAATACTTAAGTGATTACCCAAATGGGTCGGTTAATCAACTGATTGATATAGAAGCAGGTAGGTGGGAGGGCAAATAAATGTATAGATAAAGAGTTATAAGTCCATAGAGAAATAAAGAGATAAGTGAATAAATTAAATTAATGAATAATAGATAAGTTATAAATAAATAGATGAATAAATACACAAGAAAATAAATGATGTTCAGAGATGGATAAATTAATGAGTAAATGTTTACAATTGAACTAAAACTTAATAAATGAACTGATGTTGATAAATGAAGAAATATATCAACAAAAAAGAAATGATCGATCAAAAGACATTACATCGTATTTTCTTAGGCTTAGATCGATATTGCTTCTGTAAGAATCAAGTCTCTTCATTGGCTCTGAGGTTAATGAAATTGTTTTCATTTCCAAAGAAAATCTACTTTCTGGCCTTTTTTTTTATTTAATCTAAAAACCTTTTTATTTCTGTTCTCTAAAAAAATGAGGAACGTTAATGTCCGTGGTTTTTTTTTTTTCCAAGATTTCTGTATTCTTTGTTTCTAATAGTTGATAATACTTTATTTGTTCCAGTGAGACTTGGTGCGTTTTATATGTGAAGGGAGTAATGATCTACTAGTATAAAGTTTGTTGATGCTTTTTGATTTTTAAATTCAAAAGATTGAGTTATCAATCCTGAAATTCTATTTAGTTCCTACGAAGCAAAGAGAGGCTCCTTTAGACGATTCAAAATATTTTTCGATAAGAATATTAGCATACTTTTCATTTTTTATTCTGTTTATTTGTTTGCTTGTTTGTAAGTTTTTGCAAATGTTTTGCTGTTATGTATTCCATAAACTGTTTTTCAGACAACTCTACCAACTTGTTTCAGCCTTCTTGAACGTATAATTGATCTCAGGGACCATCAATCGTTCCGCAAAACTTAACATTTTGAGCAAATTTAAGTACAGTAGATATCAGTGCGATGACGTAATCATTTTATGTTTATTAAGAACACAAGTGTTGCTAGGAAGGGGCCCTGAGTTACCTCGTCCATAATAACCTTGCATCAAGAAGGATTGGTATTCGATACAACACGTTATGACAGCCTAATTACTCTATTCGGCCTTACAGTTTATTTCTACTACTATGCGATGTGAGTTTAGCGAGTTTCTGATATGCGACAGTATTTTTCTTTGTCAAACTCCAGACACCGTGTATGTACACTTTCTTCTTTCTTTTGTTGTATTCTGAGATGATTATATTAAGGATGTCATATAAGCTCAAAGGTCATTGTGCTGAGCACGAGTGAGGAGGGAGAGGAAGAGAAAGAGGGGATGGGATGGAAAGTCGAGGATAGTGAAGAGGGAGAGGAGGAGAGGGGGACAGCAGGAGAGCAGGAGAGGGCAACAGAAGTAGGCCAACGACCTGCTTGATTTGTCATCTACGTGTGCGCACGCGTTTGTCTGTGTGTGGGGGGTGTATGTGCGTGTGTGTCTGTGTGTATGTCTGTGTCTGTGTGCATATGTGTATGTATATACATGTGTGTGTATGTATATGTCCCTGTGCGTGCGTAAGTCTGATGCATGAATAAATGTCCGATGTCTAAGGATAATATGTTTAAATGAAGATACAGAGCACGAAATTATGGACCGTATGTAAATTGAAAATAAGGCCGTTATTTACGATGGGTTGACGTTACCGATACTTCTTTTTTGTTTCAAAGAAATACAGTAGTAAGTACACAAAATCTCTTCACAATTGTTAAGATTTGGGTTGGAGAAGGAGTGAGAGGGAGGAGAGGTTTTACCGACTATATGTTGTACAGGTGTTCAAGAAGCTTTTCGATCTTACGCTAGCAAGTATTAGAATGATTTTGAGTCCATGAAAATGTGTCCATCATTGAGAGTTGCGGTAATACAGACAAACTAAAGCCTCTATATATTTATTCTTGATAAAAGATGAGTAAGACATTCTTCCACGTGTCTCTGACCAAATTACAACATCAGCAAGTCTCAAAGAACTTTAGAACCCACCTGTACATAAGGGAACAAGTGTAGATCAGGGAGGAAAAGGACTGGCGATTACTGAAAGAACCCACGGCTTAGTCAGGGAGTAAATGTGGCCAAGTGACGTAAGACTGCGTGTCTTATCAATGGGATTTCCGGCAGCACACGCCGACGGCAGCGGCGAGGAACGATGGTGGTGGTGGTGGTGAATGAGAAAAGAGGTGGAGGTAGAGGGGTGTGG
>NC_134818.1:17151149-17153649 GCF_046742065.1 Oratosquilla oratoria | reverse complement strand
GTGTGAGGGATGAGGAGAATGCGTAGGAACATAGAGGTAGGTAAGAGTGAACTGAAGGGGTGATTGTGGTTGTAGCTGATAAGAGAGGGCGAAAAGAGAGGATTTAAATA
This sequence comes from Oratosquilla oratoria, assembly GCF_046742065.1. Taxonomy (NCBI): domain Eukaryota; kingdom Metazoa; phylum Arthropoda; class Malacostraca; order Stomatopoda; family Squillidae; genus Oratosquilla; species Oratosquilla oratoria. Next base: position 17,153,539 of record NC_134818.1, on the reverse strand, counting down.
AAATATTAAGGAAGCATATCGGAAGAAGAGAGTGAAAAGGGTGAAAGCAAAATACAAGGTGGAGGAGGACGAGAGAAAAGCGTGTTTGTGATATTGTAGATGATTTTTTTTTTTCTATGGAAATTAAATTAGGTTAAGAAGGAAGCGAAAACTACATGGAGAGGAGAGTTGGGTACAGAACAGAAGATAAAGGAAACTGATGAACAGTTTATGATGGGAAAGAAAGTTGCAAGAGTAAGATGGATAGAAGATTCCATGGAATTTTTAATGTATCTGACAGAGAAACTTTGTGGCAGTTGGAGATGTTTAGAGAATGACTGTGATGGATGAAGAGGATAAATCTATCACACAAGCAATATATATATATATACAAGCAACGTTGATAGACATGTATTTGAGAGAGCTATATATCTACATACCAAGGGCTTTTTCCCCCTTACTAGGGAGGTAGTCAAGTTACAAGTATATGCCCGCTCCTACCCATTTCATTCCCCCCCATTCCACTCCCACCCACCACTCTTTCCTCTCTCTCATAGCATCTCCTCATGAATAACGAGTCATCCCTGAATCCCACCCACTCCCATGGATCAAAAACAATGCAGCAGCACATAGCACATCCACATTAAGGCCGCTTTACTTAATCGGCGACGCCCCCCCCCTTCTCTCCGTCCCCTCATGCAGAAAAACTCATTCTCCACACAACCCTATATCCTACCATCTCCCTTCTTTGCTCAACAGACATTCTCCTTTTGCTCAACGCCCTTTTTACCCCATCCATCCATCCCATACTCGGTCGTCTCCCAAGTTCACTCTATCCACCCCTGCCTTGCCCACCCCTTTTACTAATCTTTCTTCAATCATTCTTTCTATGTGTCCAACCCATCCCAGTAGTCTTTCATCGGCCCAATATATCATCTCCTTCTCTACCCCCGTTCTTCTCCTCATCTCGTTTCTCACTCTATCCAACCTTGCAACTCCTACCATATTTCCCAGACATTTCATCTCAAACACGTTCAAACTTATCCTATCTGGCTTTCTTAAATCCCAAGTCTCTGTCCCATACAGTGCTGCCAACATAATTATCCCTTCATATAATCTCTTTTTTGCATCCATCCCCAAATGCCTATTTCTCATTACACTTTAATTTCCCAAAACATTTAGTTGTTTCTTTCAATCTACAATTTACCTCCACCACCACTCCTGCCTTTTCTGCCACATGCTACCCCAATACCTAAGGATATCCATTTCCTATAGTCTCTCTCCCTTCAGACTTATTTCCACCTTGCTACCATCCTCTCCTCTTGTACATCCCATCACCTTACTTTTACCCACATTTACGTTCAACTTTCTCCTAGCGCATACATTCCCAAACTCTGTCACTAACTCTCTTAATTCCTCCTCTGACCCTGCCACAAGCACAGTGTCGTCAGCAAACAGCAACTGGCTCATTTACCACTTTTTTTTTTCATTTTCTTTAACTATTTTCAATTCCCTACCCATTACCCTCGCATTTACCTCCCGCACCACCCCATCCATGTACACATTGAATAGCTATGGCGACATGACACATCCCTTACTCAGCACCCACCTTTTCCTCGAACCACTCGCTCTCTCCATTTCTAATTCTAGCACTGGCTGTGCATTTTCGTAAAAATTCTTGACTGCCTTTAACACCTTTCCCTCGATCCCTTGTATCTACAAAACCTCCCACAGTACCTTCCTGTCTACCCTACCATAATCCTTTTGTAAATCCATAAAGGCCCAAAAATCATCCTTACCTTTTCCTAAAGCCTCCTCACATATATGCCATACTTCAAACATCTGATCAACGGAACCCCTACTTTTCCTAAACCCACAGTTCCTCACCGATTAATCTATTTGTACCTCTCCTAATTCTCTCAAGACCCTCCCATAAGGTTTCCCAACTATACTCAACAAACGGATCCCGTTTACCTTGTAAAATAGAACTATATAGGCACTCTTCCAGTCCTCCTGCACACTACCCTCCCTTAGACACACAGTAAACACCCTCACTAGCCAGTCCACTATTATTGTTCTTCCTTTCTTCAGTCATTCCCCATGACAGTCATCTTACCCAGGAGTCTTACCTGCTCCGATCATTTTAATAACTACTTGCAACTCATCTTTTCTTATTTCATTTTCCTCACCCATCATTGTCATTTAGCGCCTACCACTGCTACCACCGATCTCTCCCCATCCTCCTCCACACTTAACAGCTCCCTAAAATATTTTGCCATCCTACCATTTCCGCCTCCTCTTCCGTTATCATCTCTATCTGCGCCTTTATCCTTTTCTTCTTTACTGTACTCGGCATCTCTTCCTCTCCAAACTTTATAAGCTTTCAAGGAATGGGTAAAGGAATTTTGTAG
>NC_134818.1:17138649-17141149 GCF_046742065.1 Oratosquilla oratoria | reverse complement strand
CAAACCACCATAAGCGAAATGGTTACCCGCTCCCTCACACTTCTTGGGATCTAGAAGCATTTTAGTTAGTTCATCATTTATCAAACTCTTCACATTTTTAATTAAATATATGCCAGGCAGACTTGTTAATAATTTGAACAATGCTATAAGACAGAATAATTTACGATTTGAATAGCGTATCTACCCTGATCGAATAGTAAACAATTTCAACAACGGATTTTGTGGTCTGAATAGTTCACAATTTGAACAATGGATCCACCAGTCATAAGAATTGATATTTTGGACAAGGTACTCGGCAGACATATTAAGTAACGGTTCCAACCATTGAATTATTCTATCTTGTGTGTTTAAATTATAAGTTGAGGTAGCCCCAAATGTTTTACAAATAAATATCTAAGAGTATAATGACTAACAGGACACACTCTCCACACCAGATCCAACCGTAGAAACAGTCTTGGATCTAAAAATCTAAATTATTCTATCTTGTGTGTTTAAGTTATAAGTTGAGGTAGCTCCAAATGTTTTACAAATAAATATCTAAGAGTATAATGACTAACAGGACACACTCTCCACACCAGATCCAACCGTAGAAACAGTCTTGGATCTAAAAATCTTAAACAAAGACATAGGTTAAAAGATAATCCTAAATGAAAGGTTACTTTAAGTTTGTTACTCTTAAAGGATTCAGCTCTACCTATTGCCAGACTATTATATTCAGCTTACAAGATTTTTTTTTCTTAAAGTCATCATAGATATCTTGGCTAAGCCGTTTTGGTTAGACCTACGAAGACGGTTGCGAAGGTTTGGTCATAGTTAATAGAATAGATTATGTCTTGTCTAGTACAAGGCGGCTTATTCACGCAAGAGGTACCCCATAACCTAACCCACCCCTCGTTTTCTAAAGGTTAGAGGCTACACGAAATTAAATAATCCGACTTCCTAGATATAATCAGTCGTCTGTTTTGTATTTTCCTCGGAAGGTATTAGGTACAGTGACAAATTACTTCATGTTTTCATCTTTTCAGTCTTTCCGCTACGTTTCACTTCTTATATCATCCCTCTGATTACCACCAAGCAATTTCATCCAGCTACAAGAAGACCTTTATAGACATAAGAATACTTTTTTGCTTATCTCTTCCGTCATTTATTTATTATTTTGACTGCCGCCAGATGATTTTATTTATGTCAGGGGAAACACCCCCTCCATAGACAAAGGGTTTATTTCATAGATCATGCACACCCAGTCACCCCTCTCGTGTTGGTTTATCCGACCCTTGCTACCGCCGACCCTCTTCCATGCAACTTCATTCGACACTGAAACCTTACCCTTTTGTCCGACTCACGTAATCTACAGCCGTGTCAAGAGTCTTTAGGCATTATATTGTTTTCACAGTGTGTAGCATCAATATGGTGAGAGTTTCATATCCTCTATGTACAAGTTTTATTTTATATGATGTATTCTTATATACGGAAACATTTGGTAATAAGATGTAGATGTTAAAGTCACTTATTAAAACGATAAATTTGATCCTAGATTTTTGAACGCGACTGTACAATGACTATTCTCGTCAGGCCCAATCCGCTAAGGTAATCAACCCACTTCGTTCAATCTATCCCAGGCTCATTCCCTTCCGTCAGTCATTTTGGCAGATTAACTCCTTCGCCACGGGTGGGTGGTAGTGCCTGAGAGAAGAAGAATGAAACATTCTGAGAGCGACCATAATGAAAATATAAAATTCGGAAAATGATTAATAGAGATTTGCCAAATTTCCTTTGCCACGGAGATTAGTTTAAATAAATTTATGGTAGAAAGAATAAAAAAGTAAAGTGACATCGGTATGGATGAAGTCAAGGCAACTCCTCATAAATACGAAGTTTGCTGGTTTTGTTTTGGGCGAATTCTAGACGATTTTATTCGGCTGAGGAGCGGCTTTGTGCCAAAATGACAGTCTGACTAATTTAGATCCCATTCCATCCCAATTCTTTTCTCCAGTCGATTTGAATAGCTTAGTACTAGCCAGTATCGAATATGTAAATGTCATCAGTGTAATGAGGGGGGCCATCAGATCTGCCCCGTTGAAGGGGATGAACTATCCAATAAGTCTACGGTCTTCATTTGCCACATTTGAGAAATGACGCTCCCCGGAACAAATTAAAAGAACCCGAAGTATTCATTAGTAATATTTCATATATTTAAGATTATAGTGATCACGTGGTATACAAGATCCTAGGGCGATAATGATGATCTTTGGATAGTTTTGTCATCACAGGAGAGGTCACTGTTGTCAACGACACGTGTTGGCAGTGCCTCTGTCGTCTTCAACTAACGAATACGCGCGGTCCTCCTCACCTGGAGGAGAGACATGCCACGTGACGTGACGCAGAATGACAAAGGATGAGGATGTGACAGTGTTTTGACATGACACTTGTTTGAGCCCAATACACGCGAGATGTGACTATTAGCCCACCACAGTAAATGGCGGGTGACGCGCATCCTATC
>NC_134818.1:17121149-17126149 GCF_046742065.1 Oratosquilla oratoria | reverse complement strand
CTTCCTCCTCCTCCTCTTCTTCCTCTCTTCCTCCTCCTCCTCCTCCTCCTCCCCTGTGCCTTTTTTCACCAAATGTCATACCTCTCCCAGAAACAAACTTATATTCAAAGAGTAAAGCATTCGTCTTTAATATTATTTTACTCTGTGAAAAGAATACTGGAAAATGAAAAAAGAAATCTGACATAAATATTCAAAATGCGTTTGCTCATAAAGGCGAAGACAAGAAAGGGTAACAAATAAATGATATAACACAAAGATAAAATGAATAAATAGAACATTGTTCAATCTTTGTAAAAAAAAAAGTTATAAATCCTGCGAATATGTATCTGTATCTGATTATTTGATACATACTCTAAACACTATTCACTTTACAATATAAATCATTCTCTTTACATAAAAACATAACAAATGTTCAGGAACAAATTCTATATGTGTATGGTGAAAAGTATAGTCCTTCCAGACTTTTTATCACATGTGTACGTAAACGAATTAATTCCTGAGGGACAGAAATTGGAGATGTCTCTTGTCACTGAAGGGGGCGCCACGGAAATGCACAAAAGTCACTCGGAACGAAAGGGGTTAACCAAAACAGGATATGTGCTATGTTTGCATTAGGCTATAACCCTCCTCGTTGATGGTGTGATCCCAAGGAAATGACTGAAATAGTCTAGCAGCAATTAAGATAAGAGAAAAAGTACCTCCCAGGCGGAGGTGCCATACATAAAAGAGAATAATTGATTAATTAGAAAAAAAAAAACAATCATGATATGGAAAATCACAAACTTGAGCGGTGGTCTCAAAAGTGACAAAATAAATTTAGACCAATTATGGTTGAAAATAACTATAACTATGGCTACATGATATAAAGAGGAGAAGAGAAAGAGCAAAAAAGAAGAAAAAGAAGATAAGAAAAAGAAGAAGAAGAAGAAAAGAAGGAAGAAAAGAAGTCAAAGAAGGAGAAGGAGGAGGAGGAAAAGAAGCAGAAGAAGAAGGAGAAAAGAAGAAGAAGAAGAAGAAATAAGTTAAATAAGATAACAATCAAACTTCCCCCTCCTCTTGAACCCTTCCCAGGATAAAAGTGTTTAACCAGTGAAAGGAGGGAGGGATACAGAGGAGGGTGAAGGAGAGCGGGAGTGAGGGTAAGAGGTAGAGTGTGTGTGGGACGACCTTCGAACTAGAAGGAAAGAGTAGAAAGAGAGAACATGATTCCCGAAAAGAACCAACGATGGAGGAGGAAGAATAAAAGAATTCGCAGGAACAGAAGGTGTAAAAGTAGGAAGAGATAAAAAAAGAAGTGGGAAATAGGAGGAGAAGAAAGGAGGGACGATTAATGGAAGAGAAAGAGGGCTGGTGACGGGTACGAGAGGAAGAAGAGCGATAGAATGTATATAAATAAAGGAAAGAGTGAGAGGTATCTCCCTCCAAGGACAAAGAGAGCGAGAAGAAAGGTTTGGGCAAAGGCTGAGGCCAAAGTCCCTGGAATAGGATCCAGGAAGGGACGAATTGTGTTTCGCCTCAGGGCTGCAGAGGAAGGATGGCTTCGTGGGTGTGGTGAGGCATGGACTATGCTAACATAAGGTCGTCATAACAAGTCATATCACTTCGGAAAGAAAATTAAAAACGATATGACGTCATGACGCACAAGGTGTCAGCTCGAATGTGTAAGCCGAAGTAGGTCGACTGTCGGGGATTCTTAGGGTCTATATTGGTAGTTCTCTTCACGCAGGGGATTAAATACCTTGTTACTTAGGTCTTGAGCTAGATGCCACGCAGAAAGTGTAATCACCACTTAGGATGAAAGGATTCATGGTTACTATGTCGTAAAAGGAAGATGAAATGATGCCAAACTGTTGTCTTGTAACATTGACATTTGCAGTCAACGCCAAAATATACAAGTGTACATGCTCGCATGTACGTATGTACAAACACACAAACACGTACACAAATGCACACAAAGACACACACGCACTTTGACATAGTAAGAGAAACAGCCGAATGTATTCCAAGACACACACATACTCATATACACACAAACACAGTAAGAGAAACAGCCGAATGTATTCCAAGACACACACATACTCATACACACACAAACACATACATGTACTGACACAGCATACACATGCATTATTTTTCTAATAAGTTATAAGCTTATTCATTTATACAAATCTCCCCTTCCTTTGATTTTTCTTCCTCCCGCCATGCATATGCGTCCGTGCCTTTACGCCTTCCCGTCCTTTATGCTAATGCCAAAGGCCTGTCCTCCACAACCCCTCCACATAAACTAGACCCTTCTTGCTTCCTGTCAGCGCCCTCCCTCGTAGACGCGTAGAGCACCTCTGATGCTGACTGCTCCGTAGCACTTCTACATCTCCTGCTCTTCTTCCCTCTCCTTTTGGCTCTTCATGGCTCCTCCTCCCTAAGGTTCGTAGCCTGGGGGCACGACCCCAGCCCCCCCCCCTCCCCCCGGGGTTTCTCCCAGAGTAAGAGGTTGTCTACATATGTCAGAGGAACACATGCGAGAGCGAAACTTTTTATTTCTGATAACATCCCGCTCGTGAGTGCTTTATCGAGTACGAGTATGAAGAGTAGATGCATCGTTCTCATAGGGTGTTCTTCTCTGTTTTTTTTTGTTTTTTGTTTTTCTTTATTCATTGACTTATTTTAATTTTTCATTGACTTATTTTATTTTATTTATTTGTTTAATTATTTTGATTTTTTATTCATTTATTTATTTGTTAATTTATTACTTTATTTATTTATTTATTTATTTTTATTTATTTGTTTATTTATCTATCTATTTATTTATTTTTGCATTTGCCACTGATATAAAACTGAACAAAAGAATGAGTAGAAACACACATTTCTAACATTTTTCCTTTTAATTGGTTGCCTTTTTTGTGGAAGTGGAGGTAGTGGGGTATGATAAGAAAGGATATACACTAAAAGGGTGGGGGGGGAGAGTTAGGGACTAAAAATTACAAAGGGACAAAGAAACAAAGACTAAGTACAAAGAACTATTGAAACTTGAGTACCACAGCTTCCTCCACCGGCAATGATGCTGAAAGCCTCCTGCGCATGTGATGGCATCTTCTCTTCCACAAGTCACGGTTTTCGGTACTAGTTTCCTCTGTCGCTTCTGCCAACGTTGCACTACTCTTACTTCCATCGTGAGCGACACACAAGTCCGGCCGCGACCTACGTCTCCGTTCTCAAGGAGTCTGCTATGCGTTCTGTCACATCTTTAGCGTCAAGGAAATCTTAGAAGTGTTGAAGAACGACATCCAGGAGTTAACCAGTTAAGAAGTCCTCGTCGCGCTATCCTAGTCCCCAGCACCGCCGCCGCTGGATCCGCGGCCCGCCCTCGGATGCCGCACACAAAGAGACCCCTCTCCGCGCCGCCGCGGTCGCCAGGGCTCTCGGATGTGGTACAATGGGAACCTCTACACCTGACTGCGGCAACCGGAGGAGTCCCCGCGCACAAAGTGTCTGGTACCAGACGATGAAACGAAAACAGTGGCGTACGCACACCCACGCGCGCACCCACTACATACACACGCGCGCGCACACACACACACACACACACACACACACACACACACACACACACACACACACACACACACACACACACACACATACATACATACATACATACATACATATACACATACATACACACCCATACGTTCGAATATCCATACAGACAAGATGCCGTTACTGTTCTCCGTTCCTAACCAATTTCTTTTGATATTTACGCCTGACACAAGTTACTTCACGTTCTAACAGTCCCTGTCCACTGTAGCCAGTTTCTCGTACCCTAAACCTTTCTTCGTGTCAGTGGAAGACTCCATAAAAGAATGACACTTGACCACCTCTTGGATGCTAAACGCTGACCCACTGCACTTTCCTTCCTTCCTTCCTTCCTTCCTTCCTTCCCTCTTTCCTCCCTTCTCTCCTTCCTTCCTTCCCTCTTTCCTCCCTTCTCTCCTTCCTTCCTTCCCTCTTTCCTCCCTTCTCTCCTTCCCCGCCTTCCTTCCTTTTCCTTCCCCTCCTACTTCACGTGTAGAGTAATGGTCGACTTGGATCCTAATAAAACCCGAAAGCGTATGATCAAGCTTCGAGTCGACTTTGTATTCTGTTCCTTGACTTCAAGGAGGGCTGGAAAGGCAAATTGAATTTTACAACTCCAGGTTTCTGAAATTCGTATTCTTAATCGTTATTGTTACGTTTTACAAACTTAGTATTTATTTCGATTGCCGTAATGTGATTTTATTTAACTAGAAAATAACCCCATCAAAAGAAAAAAATCTTAAAACAGCGTTCAGATGCAACTCCAATACTTTTGTAATGTCTAAGAATATAATTCTCAAGCTGCCGTTTGTAGCCTGACCAGCATGGCGAAATATCTGTTAACTAGTTATTTTTATTTGCATTATTTTCTATTTATTATTGCTATTATCACTGTATTTTCTACTTCTTTATCGATTTATTTTTCTTTCTCTCTCATCTGACCCCGTTCAGGACCGAAAGGGTGGTCGACGAATGGAATAAACTTAGTAACCATGTAGTAGGCGCTGAAACTATCAGTTGTTTTAAGAAACGATTAGACAACTTTATGGATGCGGATGACAGATGGTGATGGATACGGAGCTGCCTAGTGTAGGCCTTATGGTCTCTTGCAGTTTCCTTCATTCTTATGTTCTTATATAGAAAAAGATTAGGATCGTATCCCAGGAGGAACATGGCTACTGACGAAGCCGTCACCTATGCCCTCTTGGACTGCTGGGGGAAGTCACTGCCGGAGATCGGAGGGGAGTGCGGGATTCAAACCCACAACAAAGCGAATGTGAGACAAGCACGCTTCCGATTACGCCACCAGCGCACGTCATTATATAGCCTTTCCATGACCCGCGTACGTCTCTGCCAGTGCTGGTTTAGTTCCTGACGAAGTTCTCTTCTCGCAAAATAAACATCCTCCTTCCTAACCGACGTCCCTG
>NC_134818.1:17111149-17118649 GCF_046742065.1 Oratosquilla oratoria | reverse complement strand
GACTTCCTAAGAACCCTGAAGACCTCTTCCGTCCTAAATAAAACCTCGTGGCTTCTGCCAGCTACATCTAATTCGTAGTCTTCGGAACCTCTTGGAAGCTTCCCTTTGGAGGGGAGGTGGGGGGAGAAGTACCTGACCTTACCCTCTTCTCTGGTAGAGAAACATTACTCTAGAATTTCCAGAATCAAGTCGCCCGTGTCTTCAAAAGCCTGTGTGATGCTTCCGACCAGAAAGCTAGTCGGGTATCGTTTCATCCTTGCGCCCTTTCGCCAAGAAAATTCGAATGTAAGACTCAAAAAATATCATGGTACAACAAATCATCTACGCTAAGTTAACCTAACCTAATCTAATCGAATGAAACCTAACCCAAAAGAGCTTAACCTAATCAAACTTAACCTAACACAACGTAGCCTAACCTAACTTAATTCAACCTAACCTAAATCTAACCTCAAACTAACCCAAACTTAACAAAACTCTAAGCTAAACCTAACCTAAACCTAACCGAAACCTAACATGAAACTAAACTAAACTTAACCTAACCTAAACTAAACTTAACCTAACCTAAACCTAACCTAAACCTGACCTAACCCTAAAATAAACCTAACCTAAACCTAACCTTAAATTAATGTAAGACTAATCTAAACTTATCATGAACCTAACCTATACATAACCTAAACCTAATCTAACCCTAACCTAAACTTAACCTAAACCTGACCTAAAACTGACCTAAACCTAACCTAAACCTAAACCGAACCGAACCTAAACCTAACCTAAATCTAAACCTAACCTAAACCTACCCTAACCTAACCTAAACCTAACCTAACCTAATCCAAACCTAATCCTAACCTAACCTAAACCTAACCTAAACTTAGACCTAACCAAACCTAAACCTAGCCTAAACCTAACCTAAGCCTAACCTAAACCTAACCTAAACCTAAGCCAAACCTAACCTAAACCTAAGCCAAACCTAACCTAGACCTAAGCCAAACCTAACTCAAACCTAACCTAAACCAAACCTAATTCCAACCTTAAACATAACGTAAACTTATGATAACCTTTCTTACCCAAAAATACACCTCTCTTTTTATCTGTGAATTTTTCTTTTTCTCTCCGTTCACGGAAGATTATGCTCAGCGTACAACACTGCACCGCCATCAGCTTCTGCGAAGCTAAACTTGGCCAAACAATTTCTTTCCGATTCTCATGTTCCTCGAGCTTTCCTTCTTCGGCGAGGAACCCGCGGCAGATAGTCTCCCTTCATCTGAATAAAATTGCCTAAGAATGGAATGTCCAGCTGGAAAACGCCCAACAGTTCCTTCCACGTTTTCTAATTTACTATAATTTCGTCCAGGAACAAAGAGAACAGTACAGATTCATTGTCGATGAAAGAACGAAGGGAGTTGTTTATATCTATAATCAGAGTGGCATTTCCTTGTGCTCTTGCGAAAAAGAAAATTTAATTTGAAACCCAGCTGACCATTCTTACATGCGAGTTGTGTTGTGGAAGTTATTTTTATAATTATACTTGAGTCAAATTGAAAGGAAAGAGATTGTTGAGATTGGATTATCGCTGGCTATGGACGGGATATTGTATAGCTGATGGAATAGATTAGTTGCGGGGAGGATAAAAATTACATGGCTTAAAGTGCAGGAAATGGGAGTCTTTATTTATTTGATTCCCCACGCACACACACACACACACACACACACACACACACACACACACACACACACACACACACACACACACACACACACACACACACACACACACACACACACACACACACACACACACACACACACACAAAGGCAGCGATGCACTGCCTGTTGATTATGTTAGATTACATTAAACTAAGTTAGGTCAGGTTAGGCCTGACCTAACTAGGTAAGACTAGTTTAGGTTAGAATAGGTTAGGTTGGGTTGGGTCAAGAAAAAATAGTTAATGAAGATAAGAAAAGAACTTGGTAGGGAGCGGATTTTCAAGATTTAATTTACTGTGAGAAATAAACAGATGAATATTGAAAAAAAGATTTTTTTATTTAGTGTCCCTCAATATAATCGTTGCCTCTAACCACTTCCTTCGTCTATTTCCCGTACTTAGTTTTTTTTTTTTTTTTTTTTTTTTTACTTCAGTCCGTTTTTGTTTTTTTTTTCTTTTCTTTTTCTTTCAACTTCTTTGCCTTCCTCCTTCGATACAGTTAAAAAGGGTCCTCCCTCCGCTCTAGCTAGATATACTGTACTTCCACTACGTATAGAGGTTCCTAACCTCGCCCCCTCCTCTCCACGTTCCCTGGGTGTTACTGTATTTGTACTGAGAGCTTGTTAGCCATGGCTGTGTATTTGATAAGGCTCCATCGGGCAATACTCCGTGCCAGGAATAAAGGCTTCGTTTTCACATAAAAATGTTTTCTCTGACAGATCCACCTTTCTTCATTTGGAGGAGACTTCAATCACAAATGTTGCTGATCAATGAGTTTTTGATTCCCATATATCATTGAATGGTTTTTTTTTATCGAATCAAACACCATGTTGTTGTTTTTTCTTCTTCTTCTTCTTCTTCTTCTTTATATTCTTCATTATATTCTTCTTCTTTTTTATAATCTTCTTTTTTATATTCTTCTTCTTCTTTTCCTTGTTATTCTTCAGTAGATTTCTGCAGTTAAAGATGAACATGCCAAATGGCGGTTAGGTTTCGGTCGTGCCTCACATGACACGACGCCACATTTGATTCCAACAATCACTACTGACATATACTTGCCTTAACAGTCCGAACACGAAGAGTAAAGATGATGAACTTGGTCTCTTTGCACGAGCTCCTCATCTTAGGTTGCAGAATGTAAAAAAGCCATATACGACCCACTCCAAATCCACAAAACGTTCGCTAGACCTACTCGTTTCCGTTGTTATATGCACATTCAGTTACATAATTTTACTAAAATATTAAGAAAGATACACACGCAATAATGCTTATTCATGTGATAAGGAAAAAATATATAAACCAACTCGTTTGCTTTTAAGAGTCGAAGTATATGATGTATGTGAGAAACATATGCTCTTATATACCGTACCATGACCATTTCTATGTCCCAATTTCACACTATTCCTTAATCTTTCTATCCCAGTCTTCGCTCTTCCGGTATCCCATTTTTGGTGACCTACAATTCCCTTCTTCCCTTTCTCCCACAATCCCTTTGTTCACCATTGTAGAACAATATCCCATTCGAGTCTAGCATTAAGATTAGGATTTGAACGCTTATGTAGTTTCTACCAACCATGAACATTAAACACACGGTTTAATCCAAATTATATCAGTTCATATAAGTAAGGTAATTATAACACCTGAGATATTTTCGTATTTATCTTTTATAATGACCATGAGGAAGAAAAGAACACAACCGATGTATCACCAAAAGCTACATATTAAATGATGAATGTTGCTTCTAAGGCGCGCATTGGTCCACCCCTGCTATATTGCCCTCGCCTCTGCCCCTAAATCATGACACTGAAGACGAAGAGCTCACGCCAGGGGGTTCTTAGTGGCTGGCAAAAGCATATTTCTCAACCCTATCAAAGGCCGCTCAATTTTTTCTCTCTGTCGTCCAGTAGTTTTATTAGGTTTTAGGAAGATCAATTGATTAACAATGTTGAATAATATTGGCTGAAAAACTTTGGCCTTCATAATGCGTAAGTCAGTAATAGACACTAAGAATGTAAAGATTTACAATAACTATATACTGATAATACATACATACATACCACAGGCTTTTCCTCCTTTATAAGATGGCCGTCAAAATAAACAAACAATGTAAGACATATTCATAGTATGGCCCTACAACTGTTCGACATTTGCGGACATTTTTCTATTTGTCGCCAGAACAATGTATTCTGCTCAGAGAGGAAGTTCTCTCATAATGTGTCATTTGACCGCCGAAAAAAGTATCAGTCACCTATAGCCCCTCCAGATCAAACTCGAACCTTTCTAGTTAGGAGGTGAGGCTGAAGTCAGACGTGCCACAGCGAAACATCCTCTGGAGTGATCATTGTCATATACAAAGCCCCCTTCGGTGTCGGGTGATAATATTCTTTTCGTTATGACTGTCGTCAGGTGATTTTATTAACCTCGTTGGTATCTCATCAGTGACGAAGGTGTCATAAACTACCCGCTGACACCTCCAGTATTGGGCCCGCACTCTTCAGTAACCAAAAGAGTTAAATCGTTTATACTCGGAGTTGTACCTCTGTAGGACGAATGAAAATCGTCTAGTACTACAGTTTCGACCCTGTGGTGAAGGAAAAGAATGCTACCACCAAGTCTTTCCACTTGAGTTGTAAAAGGCGACAAAAAAACGGGACTGGGGATGGTATTAGGAGTCCTACTACCTGTAGCCCCAAAAGGGGACATTCCTAAAAAAAGAAGTAAAGGCATAAGTTCTATGTCTTTTTCTTTTTGGCTACCTCCGTGTAGGGGGAAAAAGCCTTTGGTATATGTATTTATGTACTACAGTTTCATTTGTCTTAGTGGCACCCATTCAGTAACAAAGGAGTTGGATGATTTATACCCGGATATTTTCCGGCTTCAGACAAATTAAAATCGTTTCGATGGCTTGAATAAAATCTCCAAAGTTAATATGTGTCCACATGCGTTCATCGAAGTTGTCTTTATCTATTCATTCCCGCCACTTGCCCCCTTCCTATCATCGCACTCTAAAATCGAGTGACGCTCACTAGACCCAAACTTCCGGAGAGCAACGATGGTACAAATGAGTTAACGTGATGAAGGCTGCCTAGTGTCGGAAAATTTAATTAGTTGGCTTCGATGAAACGGACGTTTCAAGTTGACGGAAAAGAGAAAATGATGAAGCGTTCGAATTTAATGAAACTTTGGAATTATAAGTCAGATATTCATTGGATTTCGTGAAGACTCCTCCGCCTTGAGACTCAAAAGTCTGAGCAAATAAACAAATGAATTCGATACATTTCATGTGGAATAGCAAACTCAAAGACCTGCGAAAACGAACCTATTATTCTTAATAGATTCGAGGCCCAATTCGGTTATTTCGCACACAGCATGACGCTCGCTTTGACACAAATTTCATGCAGAAAGGAAAGACCATAAATACCTCCTAATCATTACCTCTGTGCAAAACAACAGATGACTGGTAATGGAGCTGCCTCCTGTCTCTTTGTTTTCTTGTTGTGTGTGTGTGTGTGTGTGTGTGTGTGTGTGTGTGTGTGTGTGTTTGTGTGTTTGTTTACCTTCGCCTTCCCTGAGCCTCTCGGTGCGCGAATCTGTTTTTAGGTTCTCCTGTGTCGAACTCCAAACGCGTTGGGGCTTTCACAGTTTTGATGTATTCCGCGTTCGCCCGACGTCGAACATGACGCCTCTTTGACAACAGACCCCACCTGGCTCCTTTCATCTTATTTTTTTCTTTGCTATTTACCTCTATCAGTTTATCTCCCAGTCGTTGCACCATCCTTCCAGTTCATTGCAGACTCTTCCGACTTGATAGTCAAAGAAAACAACATCTCTCCATATATCACTCGAATTAAAGGAATTAAGTGCTTCTCGTTATAGTCACCTCGTGCCCTCTTAGCACACGTTCGTTCTACACACTATGAATCATTACGAATATAAGTGGTGCCTGTAACGTACAACCTGGGACTTAATTTGACCTCCTTTTCTATCAATAATCATACTGCATGTAATTCAACTCTCGGTTCTGTATCCCGTATCTCATTAATTCAAATTCTAGCATACTCGTATGTAGTTATTCTTTTAGTGTGGAGCACATGGGTTTCAAAAACCAGTCGCATTACTGGTGCGTTGCCTCCTCTTCATCTTGTCGCCCTATCCTGTTAGGTTATTGTATTTTTAATTGCTGTATTGCCAAAGGATCAACCCAAAAGTCTTTACGTCCACTTTGACTCCTCCCAATTTACCTCTTTACAGTTGAAGTCATCCTCTAAATTATACTGTCATTTGTTCAATCCTTTCCGGAAAGTAAATATTTACATCCGATAATATTTTCTTTATATTCATATTTGTTTTATACCTATGTCATTGAGGAGATATGTGCTACCTTAAAGTTTCATATATATTTATTTTTCCCTTATTATAATCATCAGATCTATCACCTCAGCCATACATTCACCCAATAACACCATTCTTCACTGCTGTCATCACTTCACCTATTTTTGTTTCACCTCTCTTTAAAAGTCTGCATTCACTATTTTCCAATTACCTGTCAACACTATTGAGTGCCTTGGTCTTAGACAAGCACGTCATACTTTGTTCACTTGCCTTCAAAATATTAGTCTACATTTGCATATTGTATTGTTTAACTTACTTCCATTGAATCCTATCTTGATTTTATGAGCGCACGCAAACTCGTGTGTGTTACTGTTTGTAATTCACCATCATCATGGTCTTGGATCACGTGTTGTACTCGTGATCGACAGTTACTACTCTCCCGGAAGAGAGCTTAGAGTTTGTATATGACCGATCTATGGGTAATGCTGTGAACTGACAAAAAAAAAAACTACCCGCCAACGAGAGATGGAGAAACGGCTCGCAGCGCAGCGATACTTAAATCATTTCAGCCCTGGGTGGGATTCGAACTCGGACCGTTGGGTTAGAAGTTACGAAAGCTACCACTGTGCCGTCGAGCCGTGTGTGTGTGGGCGTGCGTGTGTGTGTGTATTCACTTGGTCTTTGGATCACGTGTTGGACTCGTGATCGACTATTTCCCTCCCGGAAGAGAGCTCAGAGCTCGTAGGTCCGATCTATGGGTAATGCTATGACCTTTCACCCCCTCCAACTCCCCGCCCACGAGAGTCAGAGTAACGACCCGAAGCGCAGCAGTACCGAAATAATTTCGGCCCTGGGCAGGATTCGAACCAGGAGATGCGGGCCACTTTCGTGGCAGCTCAGCGTTCTACCAACTGCGCCACCGAGTCGTGTGTGTGTGTGTGTGTGTGTACCCATGCAGTTGCATCGTCATACACGACATGCGTGCGGGTCAGTGACCACAGAATCGTAAAAACATCTTCATAATCCAAATTTCTGAACCCAAGGGTCTTCTTTGTTCCCAAGTCACGGAAGACTTACTTCCGTGCATTTCTAAGACGCCTCACTCAATTTGGAGGACAATATAAGGTCAACCTCGTGTTGGCGTTGACTTCGATTCTTTACGTAAGTTACTTGTTTGTGAGAAAAAAAGACCAGAAGCTCTTCTTTTGCCTTGATCTTGGTGGATGATTATTTTGAATGAAAAAGTCATCAAGGTCGCAAAAATGAACAACGGACTTCTCCAATTTAGATTCCAAAATTCTTAAGATCTTTTTTCTCTCTTGCGCGCGCGAGTGTGATTCACCTTGGTCTTGGGTCACGTGCTAGACTCGTGATCAAAAGCTATTGATTTCCAGAAAGTCTAGGAAGAGGGATACATAGTCCATATGTGTGTGTTTGTGTGTGTGTGTGTGTGTGTGTGTGTTTG
>NC_134818.1:17078649-17106149 GCF_046742065.1 Oratosquilla oratoria | reverse complement strand
TTATGCTCCTCCAGCTTCTCTTCCACCTCCTGTTCCACCTTCTTTTGCACCTCCTCTTCATCTTCTCTTTTGTCCCACTCCTTTTCTTCATTATCCATCAATTTTCTTCCAGCTTTTTCACCACCTACCCTTCCACCTGCTCCACTATCTTCCTATGCACCTGCTCTTCACCCATTTCTTTGCCCTACTCTTCCGCTTTCACCTGCTTCTCCACTTTACTTTGTCAGCCATCAAATTTTCCATCTGTTCCACAAACTGACATTCCACCCGGACTTTCATTTTTGTATCTGCCTTTGTTCTTTTCAATTGTCCTCCGTCTTCCCATCTATTTACTTTGTCACTTTCCCTTTCATCTGTTCCTCCAATTTCGCTTTTACTTCCTCTCATTCTACTCCTTTGTCCACCATTTTCCTTTACATCTACTCTTCCACTTTCCTTTCCATCTGCTCCTCTATTTCCTTTTGCACCTGGTCTTGATCATTTCCCTTGCTTTCCATTTTCTCTTATATCTGCTCTTCCAACTTCCCTTCCAAATGTTCTTCTACTTTCTAATCTACCAGATACTCTACCCTCTTTTGTACCTGCTATTTATGCATTCCTGTCTCCTCATTTTCCATTTCCAGTCTCATCTTTCCATCCATCTCTTCTTTCTTTTTCATTTTTATCTGCTCCAATTCCTTTGCTTCTGTTCGTGTATTAATTGTTTGTCCATCTTCATTTCCTCCACCTGCTCCTTCATCACCGTTTTCACCTGCTCTTTCTCCATTACTTTCCTTCTACCTTCTCTTGCATTTCTTCCTCCAATTCCCATCACCTGCTCTTTCTCCATTACTTTCCTTCTACCTTCTCTTGCATTTCTTCCTCCAATTCCCATCACCTGCTCTTCCACTTTCTCTTCCATCTGCTTATCCATCCTTCTTTGTATCTACTCTGCATACACCTTCTCTTTGTTTGTTTTTTCATTTTCTTTTACCTTTTCTTCCATCTGCATTATCACCTCTCCTTCCTACTTCCTACTTTTACATCTTTCCTTCCATCTTAGCCTTACCCTCTATCCTCCTTTTCCTTTTCCCCTTCCTACCTACCCCCACCCCCTCACTTCCCCGTCCATTTTATGTCTTCTATTTTACTTCATTCCTCAATCATTTATCCACATTTTATATTATATACAGATTCCTTCCTCTACTCTTCCACTTCCCTATCAATCCTCTTCCTCCTCTCCCTTCCCCTTTCTCTTTCCCTCTCCCTACTCCTACTCTTCCTCTCCTCCTCCTCCTGCTACTCTCCTGCCTCATTCTACCACTCCTCCTCCTCCTACTTCATTTCCTCCTCCTCCTCCTCCTCGTCTCCCCTCCTTCTCCTCTCCCCCTTCTCCTCTCCCCTTCTTCTCCTCTCCCTCCTTCTCCTCTTCCCCCTTCCTCCTACCACTTCCCCTCCCCTCCTTCCCCTCCTCCCTGTTCCCCTCCTCGTTCCCCTCCCATCCTCCCCATACTTCTCCTCCTCCACTACTCTCTTCCTCCTCCTCCACTCCTCTCTTCCTCCTCCTCAACCTCCTCCTCCTCCTCCTCTTCCCCCCCTCCCCCCCTACTCATCCTCCTCCACTCCTCTCTTCCTCCTTCTCCTCCTCTTTCTTCTACCCTTCCTCTTCATCCTCCCCCTTTTCAACTTTTTCCTTTCCTAACTGATGCCCTTCCATGGCCTCTTTATGCTTCATACTCTTCCTTTTAATTATCCTCTCATTACCCTCTCCAGTGCCATTCTCTTCCTCTTCATCTACCTCTTCTTATTCTCCCCCTCTTCCTCCTCCTTTTTTCTCTTACCTCTACTCACTTTTTCTCCTATAGTTTCTTTTCCACTTCTCTTCTGGCATCCCCAATTTGTCTTTATTCCTAATTTCTCTCTCTCTCCTCCTTTCATATATGTCTCTCTTTTTTTCTTCACCTTTCTTTTTTCTATCTCTTTCTCTACCACCCCTTTCTCTAATTCCACTTGAATTATGTTTTTTTTTTCTATTCTTTTATGTTTGTCTCGACTTATTATTTTTGCTCACCTTCTGACTGTCCTCACTTAGCTCTATTTCCTTCCTTTTTCTCTCTTTCTTCTTACATTTTTTTCATTTATCTTTTTACTCGTCTTCTTTCGCATTTTTTTTTCATATTTTACGTTCATATCTCCCGTGCACGTCTTCTATCCCTATTAAATCAGACTCATCTTTCCTTCTTTCAACCTCTTCCATCCTCCCCTCCCCTTCTCCCTCCACCTCCCCCTCTCTCCCCATCCCCGCTGTGATGTCCCCGTCACTTGTCATCCATTTTCTTTCTCACTTTCTTTCCCCACTTCATCTCCAGGCTCATTTTTATTTGTTTCGTTTCTTCCCTTCATCTGTCCTCCCTCATCCTTTCAGTCTCCTCCCATTCCATGTTGTGAAGATTTGCTTCCTCGCCGCTGAGGGCATTTCATGAGATGTTGATCAATGAAAAAAAACATATCGACAAATTGAAAAATCCCAGCAGGTTGTCGTAAGGTATGCCTTGGTTCTAAGATAATAATCAACTTCATTCCTAGAGGATGATATTGGGTATTTATTTATCTATTTCTATTTTTGACTGTCGTGAGGCAGTTTTATTCATCTCCATGCCACTCCATCAGCAACTAAAGGTAGAGGCACACTGGGCTTTTCTTGCTAGCATGCTACTTGCTTTCGCTACTTCGTTTGAGAACGAACGACTTCGGTTAAGGTCTTTTGTTTTTCTTATTTCCAAATGAGAAATTACTCCTACATCATGTAGCAAAAAGCTAAAAGACGGACTACAAGAAATCAAACCTGAAATACGAATCTTAGACACGTTTTTGAGATGTTCTTACGGAAGTTTAGGATATTGTAACCAAAGCCGATTCTACTCGGACGAAGTAGCAAAAGCAATTAGCACACTAGCCTAGTGTGCTCCGACCTTAAGGGGGATACAGCTTGTACTCCATGATCCCCTTCCGCACCAGGTAGCACTTTTCCATTCGTATTACTGCCGTCACGGGATTTTATTCATATATGTCACACACACACACACACACACACACACACACACACACACACACACACACACACACACACACACACACACACACACACACACACACACACACACACACACACACACACACACACACACACACACACACACACACACACGGCTTGACGGCGCAGTGGTAGTGTTTGCAACTGCTAACCCAGGACTGTAATAATTTCAGTATCGCTGCGCTCCGAGCCGTTAATCCAACTCTCGTAAGCGGGGAGTTGTGTGTGTATGTTATGTGTGTGTGTTGTGTGTGTGTGTTTGTGTGTGTGTGTGTGTGTCAGGTGACAGCATTACCCATAGATCGGTCATACATGAGATCTGAGCTCTCATCCGGGAAGGTAGTAGCTGTCGATCACGAGTTCACACACACACACACACACACACACACACACACACACACACACACACACACACACACACACACACACACACACACGCACACACACATACCGCCCCTAGCGACGGGATCAATCTCTGTATCAGTATTTCAGTCGGCCATGTTGTTTTTCTAGGATAAATTAACTTTGTTTCTAGATGAGGAAAGCGTCACCCAGAGACAAAGATTCTGATGTCATTTGATCTCCGAACAGAATTCAATCTCTTATTTCTGAGTTTTGATTAAATTCTGAATGTAAATGAGTACGATAGTGGAGTGATTTTTTTTTTTAAAGAATAACGTAATAAGTAGTGCGTATTTGTTCGAGTGAATAAGAAATAATATACTACAAGACTCGAACTCCTATGTAGTATCATCTTTCCAACACAACGACAAGCTATGAAGGAACTATTTTAAAAATTACATAACTTTTTGCATCTGGGAAAACGACATACGTATGTTTGTGTGTACAAATACACGTCTTCTTGTAGATGAACACATCTTGAAAATATCAAGACTTCTAGTGAGAACACTCATTCTTGATTAATAATGAAAATATCCTTTTTTATATCAGAGATTAAATTTATATAAATCAGTAGTGATTGATTCTAAATACGACTGCTTAAAGTACAGAAATTAAACAAATATATATTTTTTAGTTACGAAAATTGATCATTGGAAATAGATTTTCGTCAAATGAAAAATATTTTTCATTTCTGTGATGGCTTCTTCGATCATAAAACGCTCAAAATATCGTTACATTTCTTTACAAAGGAAGATTAATTGCGTCTCATTCTTGTACTGAAATTCCATGGATTAAACCACGGAAATGACGACAAATGTACGAACAGAAAACGGAAACATTGACCCCAAGATACAGGTGACGAAAGTGAGGAGCCTACGACAGGAGGCGCTTAGCTGCGGCCGAAGAACTCGCCTTTGCCCTTTTATGCGTTCGGACTCTTGGATCAGGTAACTGACACTCACTCCTGGGAATCGGAGAGGGACTCGAACCCACAACTAAGTGAAAGCGAGATCAGCACGTTTTCGATTACGCCACCAACACACTATTAAGATACAGGAGAGAAATAAATCGAGGAGACGTAACAAACTAAGTCCAACGGGAAGAAAATCCAGTTAGTTGGGTCTCTCTTTCAAGACTTCTCTCTCCATATAATCCCATCCATATACGTCTCATTCCTTTTGATCTCCGCCGGAAGCGAGATGGTCTCGCATTAGCTCAGTTGTGGGTTCGAATTCCGCACTCCTCTCCGATTCCCAGCAGTGACTGTTACCTGACATTCTTTTGACGTCTCCAGGAATTTTGTTTATCTTCTGTCGTACTTCTCTCCTTCTTTATATCTCTTCCGTGGCCTTTCAGCTGGTCTTCTTGTCTCGTGCCTTAGTGAGTAAAATGACTTGGAGATTTGAATGAAACGATTTTCAAGTTCTTTAGGTAAGTAGAGTTTATACGAGTTTCTCTGAAACATATTA
This sequence comes from Oratosquilla oratoria, assembly GCF_046742065.1. NCBI lineage: Eukaryota > Metazoa > Arthropoda > Malacostraca > Stomatopoda > Squillidae > Oratosquilla > Oratosquilla oratoria. Next base: position 17,101,205 of record NC_134818.1, on the reverse strand, counting down.
AATTATCTGGAACTAATATACAAAAATACTTGAAGTAAGCTTTCAGTGCTTCAACAGATTTCTCTCCGTGCAGTGGCATATAGTACTGCTTTTATTATAGTAAATTCAAATTACAGGTTCCGTTCAATCTGAGTACCACCAATTGATTTGATCTTTTCTTCTTTATTTATTTTATCTATTTGTTTATTTATTTACTTATTTGCTTTATTGCTTTCACTTTGTGAATAAAAGGAAATTTAGAACAAAGTATACTTCTATATTTCGGCTAATGGCTATAGCCCTCTTCAGGAAAGCACAAATTACAGAAATGATTAAGATATTAATACAATTAATATGCAAGAGGAGGAGGGACAGATATAGCATGACAGGCGACATTCTGTCACACAAGGCAGTCAGAAGGGAGGGGGGTATGTGGTTAGTCGGGTAGAGGTATGAGGTCAGAAGAGGGAGGGAGGCGAGGTCAGGAGTGGTGGGGGAGCGGGGTCAAGAGGGAGAATATTTTTAACCAAACGGCTCACAGCTAGAAGTGAGACTATGTCCTAGGACCATTGACCTTGGGAGATATTCAAGTTCGAACATTCTGTTAAGGTGGATTGAACAATTTTCCTGAAATTGCAGTTCTATTTATATCTCTTCCCTGAAGAGGGCTATAGCTATTAGCCGAAATATAGAAGTTATATTTTCTTCTAGGTTTCCTTTTATTCCGACCGCGGGTTTTTGTGATTATTGTTTACAAATGTACTACTACATTTTAAGTGATATATATATACAGTATATATATATATATATATATATATATATATATATATATATGTGTATATATTTGTGTCATTTTGACAATTCGAAATAAACTCATCTGCTGGGATCAGAGCGGGGGTTCGAATCCCAGCAGATGAGTTTATATATATATATATATATATATATATATATATATATATATATATATATATATATATACAGTATATGAATACGCGTCTCTTTTCAATTGAATTTCCATTTTAATCCAGTAAGCATGAGCAACCTATAATATTTATATAAAACTTGTCTGATGTAGACAGGAATATACACCTATGCCTGAAAATTGAACAAGTTCCGTGTACTGGGATACAGTTCTGCTCCCAAAAGACTCAATCGCACCAACGCGATTTTTGCACTAAGGTACAAAACTCTGTAAAAGAAAAAAAAAAAAAAAAAAAAAAAAAAAGCTGGATGAACTCAACATCCAACGCACATTTATTAAGAAAAAAAAAGGTTTTCTTAAAATTCGAAAAACTTTTCATCCCAGTTGCATCGCAATGAGAACGAATAAACACCCTGCTGGGAGCTTAATAACTCAAACTCACGATTCCACTTCCACGTGGTGGGAAGTGAGAAACCCCTGTCAGTTGCAGCAAGCTGCTGGCTTTTTTTTAAGCCGATTTTTGGGTAGCCTCCCCTCTTGGCCAGGGCCGTTAGGAACCAATGCGACAAAGCCCGCAGCGGGTCACGGGAATCGAACTCACGATCACTTGCTCCTGAGTTCGACGCGGTATCCACTAACGACATCTATCTTTGCCCATGTCTTTAAGGATTTTCTTCTACCTAAATCCCATTTAGACTAGTGTCATGTAATTTCAATTACCCTTACCGAAGTCTAAAAAAAAGGTCACTTCACTTCGGAACGAAAACTAACGATATGACGTCATGAAAAAAGACGACAGTTTACTGAATTTCGACTTGCATAAACATTTCGACTCAACATCGTAACTTGCAGCAGCCTTCTATTGCTTCCTATTTTTAGGTTTCTTCTCGAAGTGAACTGGCTTGGTCTTGTGTAGACTTTGCCTTCGCCGTGTCCTGTCCAAACATACACATAGTTCATGAGCCGACTCTCCCCCCATCCTCCCTACCCCTTCCTCAAAGGCTGGCTCTCACTCAACTATGCTTTAGGTCCTCAGCTGAAGGGAGACGGTGAGGGAGGAGAGTAAGAAGGGAGGAGGAGAAGATGGTGAGGTTGAGAAAGTCTTCCTATGGGGTTAACAAATGAAAACCTAGCATTCAGAGGAACCTCTGGTCATTAGATATTCATTCAATGTATTTGGCTCAGTAAAAGTCTTTATTAAATTTGTTCTGGTTGGCTTCAAGTGATTTTATATACTGGGACTCTATTTTGTCATTAATCAGTCATTTAATGAGGCAAGAAGAAATTCCTGGTGTCAGCTAGAACAAAATATGAAAAGTATATCACCAAAATGACCATTTGCAAAATGTTACGAATGAAGTTTTTATAATAGGTATTGCCAGGCAATTACATTTGTCAATTACTAGAACCATTCCCTCAGGAATTAATCCAATTGTGCCTGAAGTTCCTTCTTGGAAGATTGAAATTTTCTGGCGTTAACCAGAGTGAAATATCAAAATTGTAACACTGATCTAAATGCGTACACGAACTCAAAGTGCTTCATTGCCGGGTGTGATCCTCTACGATACCGGTTCTGAACCTATATCCCATGCTTATGCGATGCTGTTTCTGAACCCCAACTGAGATCATGTCACCCATGAATAATATCGTCACGCATCTACTAAGCGTTACGAGTTTTCTGTTTGTAAAGCCTTTAGTGACACTAACTGACCCACTAGGGGTGCACATTCCACCCCCACTGGATGAGTGTCATTACTGTAAGAGCACACTTCGATCACAGTGTTGTTCTGATCGCATGAGAACGTAGGAACGGTCGGTTGGCGTGCAATGTAATGAAAGCTTCGCATTAGTTCAATCTTTTCAGTTCATTTTTCTCTTTCTCTCTCACTCGTTTTCTCGCTCTTTTTTTCGTGATTTATTTTTAAAGAGGCTTGGAAATAAGTGGATATTTGTCGCCCTCCCCCCGCCCCTCTTTGGTAATTCATAAACGTGCTGATACCCGCAGTTTGCATATGAATGTGAAATTATGGTAAATTAAATGCAAATGAAGATACGGCATATCTTTTTGTTTGTCTCTAAAGAACAATAAAGTCTTTTTTTTTCTCTCCCGTGGTAGCGGAAATTTTAGATAATCGCAAGTGATTATTGCATAAATTGACGGCATATTGCGATGCTGCATTTTAATACAGGACACAATATCATTCTCACCAAAAAAACATAATACGTTTTGGATCCTTTCACATCTACATTCTACTTCACACTACGACTAAAATAGTCTCATTAGTTTGTCAGAATACTGGTGATGACGTGGCAATCACATATATAAAACTTCTAAATTAAGTTTCGCTTACACAACAGTGATACTGACAAAAATGTTGCATGTATTACATTCAATATTACCAAGTCAGATTAAGCCACTGTGCCGAGCAGCAGGGGCTGTACCATCCACCCACGGATAGCCCAGTGAAGCTGCATTGAACTCAGAGTCTAAACACTGTCTTACACTTCCACGTTCAACCTATTACAATGAATCCTTAATGCATTGTAAACAACTATACCACATAACTCCTTGTACATCATGATATATATATATATATATATATATATATATATGCATATATGTATATGTATATATATATATGTATATGTATATGTATATATATATGTATATATATATATATATGTATATATATATTTATGTATATATATATATATATATATATAAATATGTACATATACCAAAGGCTTTTTCCCCCTTACAGGGGGGTAGCCAAAAAGAAAAAGGCATAGAAATCACTCCCACCCATTTCATTTCCCATATATTCCACTCCCCTCCACCCTCCTCCCTCCCTCCTATCTTAGCACCTCCTGGATGACGGGTCATCCCTGCATCCTGTCCACTGCCCTGGGTCAGAAGCAGTGTCGCAAGACACAGCACATCCACAGCAAGGCCACTTCATAAATTCGGCGACCCCCCCCTCCGTCCCCTCAAATATATATATATATATATATATATGTATATATATATATATGTATATATATATGTATATATATATGTATATATATATGTATGTATATATGTATGTATATATATATATACATACATATATATATATATACATATATATATATGTGTGTGTGTGTGTATGTGTGTGTGTGTGTGTGTGTGTATGTGTGTGTGTATGTGTATATATGTATATATATATATATATATATATATATATTTGGATGATGGAGAACATAAACACCGGGCAAGGCTCGGAACCCTAAACACTCTAACGTTTCGTTCGCGTAGAACTTCTTTAGAGTGTTTAGGGTTCCGAGCCTTCCCCTGTGTTTATGTTCTCCATCATCCAAATAATTTGTCTAAAATACTTATCAATATATATATCTATATCTATATATATATATATATTATATATATATAATATATATATATATATAACTGTCCAGTAATGTCGTAACACATTAATAGATACAATAAAAACCCACTGTTGATTGAATATAAGAAAAGAAATAACGATTTCCGTATATTTCGATCCCTTGCTGTGATCCTCTTCAAGTGGACCCTCTTCCGCTTGAGGATCACAGAAAGTGATCGAAATATACGGAAATCGTTATTTCCTTTCTTTTCTTATACCCAATCAACAGTGGGTTTTTAGTGTATATATGTATATACTATATATATATATATATATATATATATATATATATATATATTGATGTGTGTGTGTGTAGTGTTTACTGTTGTTATTATTATTGTCTGCCATCGAGCCATTGTATTTCTGTTATATTTTTTAGCAACCCCTACTGTAGGTAGCAACGGGGGCTATCGTCCATCTGGTGTCCCGGGTGACACTTTCACATTTCTTCCAGTCAGTCTTATTCATTTCCATAACACCCCTTTGGTACCTTGCTGTTCACTACAAAATCAATTTGGCAACAATATGTTTTGTAGACCTGAGGATATTTTCATCCGGTGTAATTGAGCGTGGAATGATGAGTCAGCAATTTCATGCATCCACAAATGGGGTATGAAGTCAACACAAGCAAGTGATATTTATGTTTGCTTTACATAAATATTATAGAAAGAAACACGTAAACAAGGTAGTTGCCACATACCGCCAGAAAATACTACGATATTGCAGCGGTTATTTTTATTTGTCCACAAATGCACTCCAAAGAATAATGTGACCAACCACAGCACAGTATTCTGACTTGAGTTTGGGTCTTCCTAGTCGCAGGTTCGAGTCCTGCACTTCTCTCCGATTCTGTTAACTACCTTAACAGTCCAAGTGTATAGAGCAAAGGTGGCGACTTCAGCCGTAGTAAAGTGCCTCTTGGTGTTAGCTCCTCATTTTTTTTTTTCTTTTTTTATAAGAAAGGCGAGATCGGACCTGACCGAACACAAACAATCTACTTTTACTACGTAGCGAGATAAAGAAATTCGACCTTTCTGGCATAGCTTTTCAAAATTAATTCCTAATTTTCTCCTGTTGTTTGCGTCTGAAATTTACGTCTCCCTGTCCGTGGTGGAAATGTCATATTGAAACTCAGGGGCCAGGACGAATTGACACCTAAAGGTCTCCGCTCCCAACGGCCTGCCTTGCCCAGGGCGAAAGGGCGGACCAGCGGAGACCAAAGAATCTCTTTTTAATCCCGTCTTCTCCTTCAAACAGAAGCGCATTCCATCTACACCTAACTCACCACTGGAGAGGATGGGATTAAGTTGTACGTTATGGAAGAGCTCTACGTTTAGGCGTCCTGGCCGTGTGACGTATTGAGAGAGAGTTTCTTGGCGAAATGGTTTTTTGTAAAACCTCTGTTTCGTCCCTTCCGCTGCTTCTCCTGGTAAATATATATTCTCGCACACATATCACAGTGACTTAGTCGATCTATTGTACTCCCCTGCTGCGATATTCATCAAGGTTCTTTGTGTTCAAGACTTGTCTTAAGTTGTAGGCGTTTCGCTTTTTCAAATTGCATTTCTACGTCAGCAAAAGTAATGTACTGTACGACTTTAATTCTCTACCATCGTATTTTGTGCTGTGTCTTCATTGGGAAAAGAAAAAGTAATAGGACTTGCGAAACTATAACCTTGCTATGTCACTGATGTTTTTTCCCAGAACTTTATGACAAATCATAATCCCTAGAAAGCTTTATAAATATGATCCCTGAAACAGGGTGGCTTGGCTCGATACAGTTGAGGAACTTTGTCGACATTTTGCAGAATGAGGTCATGGTATCTGACAGCAAAGTCGTGGAAAATTGTCGTATTGTAATTCCTCATAAATTAAAAAACTAATTAGAGGGTTTTTTTGTTAAAGAGACTATCATTGACAAACACTTTTGCAATATTTGTATTAAATCATACCAAAACCATGCTGGCAGGCATTAAAAAGCTCGTTTTCAAGACTATTTATAGTACTGTTTTAGCTTTGGAAGTAAAAATCTACAACGAACATCATCCAAGTTAACGAACAAAAGAAACAACGACTTATTCTTCCTCACCGACTGCTACAACTCATAAGTTCTCTTTATGCAAACATGGCGTTTGTTGTTGAGTATTGGACATACTTTTTAATAGAGCATTTATTAGACAGCAAAAAATATCTTAGTCAGAGATCCATGTGAGGATGGAACCTTTATTAGATGTAAACGTTTTGCTTGTTGAAGATTTTTCAAGCGCACCTTGCCATTTTAAATCATAAAAAATAAAAAAAATTATGAGAACATAGAACATAATGATGAAGGGAGCTGTTCTTATGAAGAAAGATATTTAAAAAAGATAAAGAGGTAAACAATATCTAAGCGTTGAACGTTTTATATAAATAGTAAAAAAGAAAAAAAACAGTAGATTTTACGAGACTTTTTTACCTTAACTGTACGGAGTCCAAACAGTTACTGTCTGTTTTCAGTGAATGGCTGAGGCTACAAACTAGACCCCAAAATTAACTATCAAACTAAACCACGAAAACAAACAAACGAGTGTAATAACATTACTCAGTCAATCCATGGGAATATATGAGAGTTCATTTCGGCATTGAACAACAGCGGTAAAGTACGAACTCAGTCCCAGAATGCACTTGGGTGGGAAGTGAGAAACCTAAGCCCTACTTTGCATTCTTCTCAGGGTTCGAATCCAGAATAGAAAGAAGATTAAGCATTCCCTTGGGCACGCCTCGTATCTTCAGCGTAGTCTATAGTGTCTTTCTATCAGAAGTATCAAACGCCTTCTTAAAGTCGACATTAGGCATCTGTTGTTTTTTCCGAAGTTCCAGTAAAGCGTTCGATAAGAACGGAAAGAAGTGTCCTGTTGCTTGTGGGTTTCCCGGCCATGAGCCCAGGTTCCTCAGGAGGCAAAGACGAAGATATTACAAGCGTCACACACAGTGTTAGAGCAACCTTGAGGTGCTATAGTAATCAAGCTGTCAATGTGGAAACAAACGCAGAAAAGATCATGATTTGGACTCGCATCTTTGAGCAGTTTTATCACCGTCACCATCGTCGTCGTTGTCGTCATCGTATTCATCATTGTCTTCATCGTCTTCATCATCATCATCATCATCATCATCATCATCATCACCATCCCTCCTTTCATCATCATTCATCCTTTCATCATCGTTCCTCCTTTCATCATTGTCATCATCATCATCAGCAGCAGCAGCAGCAGCATTCATTCTTGCATCATCGTTCCTTCTTTCATCATCATCATCAGCAGCAGCAGCAGCAGCATTCATTCTTGCATCATCGTTCCTTCTTTCATCATCATCATCATCATCATCATTCCTCCTTTCGTCATCGTTCCTCTTTTCATCATCGATTCCGTCATCATCATCATCATCATCATCATCATCAATCATCATCATTCATCCTTTCATCGTCGTTCCTCCTTTCATCATCGTCGTCATCGTCATCATCATCATCATCATCATCATCATCATCATCGACATCATCATCATCATAATCATCATAATCATCATCATCATCATCATCACCACTATCACTATCATCATCACCCCCATCATCATGACTACCTTTCAAAGGATTACAAAGGAAGCGCATACCGACAGTAGTAGTCCTTTTGGTCCATAACTAGTTCAGGTCCATTAGCATTTTGGCCTTGAAATCATTATCCTTATGATTATCGTTATTACTATCACCACAGTTACAATTTTCTTTATTTTCCTGTTAGCCATCAACAGTGGTGACATGCAAAGCGGGGCCAAATGAGGTCTGACGGGCTTCTCCTTGTAGTTCCCTTGTGGATGAACAGAGGGACCTGGCTGGGGAATGTCCCGCCACGTCACCTCCTTCTCGCCTTCCTCACTTCCTCATTTCCTTCCTTTTTTCCTTCCTTCCCTCCTTCCTTTCTTCAATCCTTCCTTATATCCCTTTTTATTCTGTTCCTTTATTGTTTTCTTTCCTACCTCGTTTCCTGTTTCTTTCTTTTTATACTTCTTTCCTTCCTTCCTTCTTTCTTTGCTTCCTCCCTTTATTCCTTTCTTTCTTCCCTCTTTTTCCCTTTTCTTTTCTTCCTTTATTCCTCCTTTCATTCTTTCCTTCCTTCCATCCTTCATTCTATCTCTTTTTATTCTCTTCCTTTATTGTTTTCTTTCTTACCTCCTTTCCTGCCTCTTTCTTTTTACACTTTTTTCCTTCCTTTGTTCTTTTTTATTTCTTCCCTTTATTCCTTTCTCCCTTTCCTCTTTTCCCTTTCTCTCCTTCCTTTATTCCTCCTTGCCTTCTTTTTCTCCTTTCCTCGTTTCTTACTTCCCTCTTATCCCTTTCTTTCCTTCCTTTATTCCTCCTTGCCTTCTTTCCTTCCTTTCCTCGTTTCTTCCTTCTCCTTTCATTTTTTCCTTATTTCTTTTACTCTTTCCTTTTTTCTTCCCATTCTTTCTCCCCTCCCTTTCCTTCCTTTATTCCTCCTTGCATTCTTTCCTTCCTTTCCTCGTTTCTTCCTTCTCCTTTCATTTTTTCCTTCTTTCCTCCTATTCTTTCTCCCTTCCCTCTTTTCCTCCCTCCTACTATCCTTCCTTTCCTCCTTGCAACTTGAAATTCTTTGCTTTCTTTTACTACTGACTGTAAAATACTCGCTTCTTTGGAAACCTCTATGGCTTAAGCTGATGCGCCATTTTTGCAGAGCAACTTTGTGTGTGTGTGTGTGTGTGTGTGTGTGTGTGTGTGTGTGTGTGTGTGTGTGTGTGTGTGTGTGTGTGTGTGTGTGTGTGTGTGTGCGTGTGTGTGTGTGTGTGTGTGTGTGTGTGTGTGTGTGTGTGTGCTCGTGTTCTTACACCAACGAATAAAGTGTATAGAGAGACTGCCGTGCCTGTGCGTTCACTGTGAAAAACAAAGAATCGCTTGCACGTTTTTTCTCTCTCTCTCTCTTTTTTTTTTTAACTCTTTTTTACTCTTTTTACTATCATCCGCACTGGCTTTTCTCCGTCTTTATCTAGTCCTCTCATTCACTTCCTCGTTGTTCTCCATCCCCTCTCCCACTCTCCCTTCCCCTCTCTCTCTTCTCTCTCACCCTCTCCCTTACCTTCTCCCTCACCCCTTCCTTGTCCCTCTCTTTCTCTCCCTCACGCTCCTCTTTCCATTCATATTCTTCCGACTCCCTCTCCCTCTTCCTCATCCCCTTCCTCTCCCTCTCCCTTTCTCTCTCCTTCCCTCGCCCTCTCCCTTTCTCTCTCCTTTCCTCTCTCCCTCTTTCCTTATTTCCCTTTTCTTTCTTTGACTTCCCTCCTTCTCTTTCCTTCCTTTTCCTTCTCCCTCCTTCGCCTTTCCTCCATCTCCCTCTCCCTCCTTCTTGGCACTGTCTTCTTCTCCGCCCACACTATCTTTTCACTTGAAGTCCTTTCTCGACCTCCACCGTTTCTCGCACATACAGCATTACCATAATTGCTAGTGGTGACGTCATCCTTAATCTGAATTATGACGTCAACTGGACTTCCGCAAACGGCGAATATTCCCCGTTAGCCAGAGAATGACATCAGTGGGAAATTGGGGGAGGGGAGAGGAGGGGGGAGGGGACGGGGAGAAATCCCCGGTACCGTCCGTCTATCCCCCCCCCCTTGTTGCCCCTCCACCCACCCTACCCCCTCCATCCATCGCCACAAGCGCTAATATCCTTCTTCAGCTTTCCACGACCTGCTGTGTGTGGGTCTTTATCTTTACTGTAAATCCTATTACCATCATAATTGTTTGATTATATTATCGTTATTGTTATTGTTATTGTTATTGTTATTGTTATTTTTGTTGTTACTATTTTTGCTGCTGATATTAGTGCTGGTGTTGCTGTTGATAGTATTATTTTTTGTTTTGTTATTGCTATTTTTTTTACTGCTATGATTTTCTTTTTTTTCTTTTTTTCAATACGTCCGGGATTTTATTCGTTTGGGTTGGGTTGGGTAGGATAGTGTTGTGTTGGATTGGACTGCGTTGGGTTTGGTTACATTGGCTTTTCATTGCTTTCCTTTGGAAGGATTTCGGTTGAGTTGGAATGTGTTGGGATGGACTGGGATGAGACGAGATTAGATGGGAGTTGTTGGGTTATATTAGATTACGTAGGTTACTTTGTGTTAGATTGCGTTACGTTACGTTAGTTTAAGTAGACAGAGTTAAGTTATCTATTCGAAAACAGAGCTTCACGGGAAATCATACGGAAATTTTTGCAGACCAACATCCTGCTCAGTTTTAATAAAAACAAATAAATAATTAAATAGAAAAATAATAATAAACAAAACCTCTCTTTTTTGTCAATACTCGACGTCGCCAAAGGACGCAAACTCTTTGCAAATGCATCGCCTCCCATTCTAATGCAGTAGGGGTCGTTCTGAAACAACTGTCGACATCCGTTGTAAAGTTGAAGGAACATAAAGCATGTGGACATTAAGCTAAAAGTTATGTCTTTGCTTGGAACGCCTACTGATAAGGCCGAACAAGAGACACGTGACAAAAGGAAGGAGCTGTTGAGGGGGAAGGAAAAAGAAATGCATAAAGAAGAAAGTGATAAGGAAAGGATTACCACATTCAGCGAGTGCATATCAAGAAAAAAGTCACTGAAAGTAAACTCAAAATAAGGATGGATGCAAAGGATGCTAAAAGCTTCTTATATAAGGAAAATTGGTAAATGGATTTAGTAAGCATCCATTCAAATAAACTTGAGATGGTATTGTAACAATTGATTCATATAATTAATACATATAAAAACAATTATATCTTCAAAAATATATAGATACACAAGCAAACCACAATCTCCATCTCGTACCCATTGCTGTATGTAAGAATCTCGCCAGCTTGGCATTCAGTTATTGAGGAATACGATGATAAGACAAAGGATTTGATTCCCCTTCCTATGAAAAATAAGGTGCAGAGCAAATCCTCGTAGCTATTCCTATTTCGTTCTTATGCTTACGTCGGAAGGAACGAGGATAAAGAGGTGCTCCGTATCAGTGACGTGTTTCAGTGAATTCGATATATAAGCAATTTGTCTTTCGGAAATCAAATACTTCCTGAAAACAGTTTTCTTTGTATGCATTGTGCGTGTGTGTGTGTGTGTGTGTGTGTGTGTGTGTGTGTGTGTGTGTGTGTACGTATACACACTTGTGTATGTATATCTGTATGTATACGCATATATGTGTGTGTGTGTGTGTACGTATACACACTTGTGTATGTATATATATATGTATACGCATGTATGTGTGCGTGTATGTGTGTTTTTGTGCGCATGTGTGTGTGTGTGCGTATGTGTGTATCTTTTGCGCTTGTATGTATATGAATGTGCGTACATGTATATTCCTGTTATTCATACTCCATTACAGCCTCACTTAGCAAGAGTCCTGGTTTGATTATATATGGATGTATGTTTTTGTATGTATGTATATATATATATATATATATATATATGTGTGTGTGTGTGTGTGTGTGTGTGTGTGTGTGTGTGTGTGTGTGTGTGTGTGTGTGTGTGTGTGTGTGTGTGTGTGTGTGTGTAGTTCAGTAGGTTATCATTATAGCGATCCGTCGACATTCTTCCTCGTCTTTCCTTTCCCCGTCGTAAAAAGGTTTTTGTGGAGACCATTTCCAAGTGATTTTGGCCCTGACCCCCTACGCACAAGGAAAGCCCCCCAAGACCCCCCTCTTTCCTTTTCCCGGGTTACACATATCCTCCTCCCCTTCTTCTTCCTCCTCCTCTTTCTCCTCCTCTTTCTCCTCTTCTTCCTACTCCTGTTCCTCCTCTTCCTTCTCTTCCTCCTCCTCGATTTGGGGCCTTTCCTCTACCCTACCTCTGTCAATGAGAATGACAGGGCTGAGATGGGCTGTTGTGTTTACGACTCAATGGAAGCCGCCCGTGCCGTGAACGTCGTGTCGTCTGGGGTAACAGGCGGTTATGTTTCACTTTCTCTCGTCGTTTCCGGCTGCCTCAAGCATTGTCTTGGTCTGATCCGAAAGGATAGCCTTTGTGTGAACGCCAAAGGTAATTTTTTTCAATCTTCTTCTACGCCCAAGGTTTTAAGCCCCTCTCACACATACGCGACTTAAGTTTGTTTGAGTAAAAACGACTTGGGTTACAATCATTCATTTTTCGAATCTTCAAATGTCAAATCATCTTTTTGTCATATATTGAGAAGCTGAATGATAAAATAAGAGACGTTTAACCAATACGAATATTAGACATATTGTTGAATTGTTCTTAGTGAAGTCTAGAATATTCTAAGCGAATTCATCCTGCAACTTTTCAAATTCACATTCGACAAGAATCGTGAATGTGTGATGGGGACTTAAGTGAAGTTCGGTCAGGTTTAGTTACAGTTTAGGGAGACTCGAAGACATTAGACAGATTTCTCGAGTGTTTATGAACGAGCATCTAAAAAAAGAAATAAATAAATAAAATATCCCAGTAAACTGAATGGACATGTTTTAGACCCAAGTAAATAAACAATTCTGAGATGAGTTCAGTAACAATCATCAGTTTCATTAGGTAAGTTTATGTTTGATAAGGATGAAACATGTTCGCTTATGGTCAAATTTCGGAAAGATTTCCATGAGTTTATTATTAATTTTGAGAATTTCTTACCATTTTGACATAAACAGTCTTGTGTTGGCAAACATCCAACCTGAATTATATTTGGAAAATTCGCGCGCGCAATACAGGCCTTACTGCGGTGCCCAGTGTTGCTACAGGAAATGCATTTGTACAATTTTAGTACGTTTCCTTCTTTCTCTTTTGGTTCATTTTCCATTTCCTCGTTCATTTCGAATTCTTTTTACACTTGCTCTTTGTTTTACTCTTATTCTTACTCTTTGTCTTAGTGTTACTCTTGCTATTACTCTTGTTCCTACTCTTACTCTTAATCTTACCCTACACTTACTCCTACACTTACTCCTACTTTTACTCCTATTCTTACTCCTACTCTTACTCTTACTCTTCCCTTAATCTTACTCCTACACTTACTCCTACACTTACTCTTACTCTTACTCGTACACTTACTCTTACTCTTACTCTTACCCTTACTCTTACCCTTACTCGTACTCCTACACTTACTCAAACACTTACTCCTTCTTTTACTCTTACTCTTACCCTTACCCTTACTCGCACTCCTACACTTACTCCTACTTTTACTCTTACCCTTACTCTTACTCCTCCACTTACTCCTACTTTTACTCCTACTCTTACTCTTACTCCTACACTTACTCCTATTTTTACTCCTACTCTTACTATTACTATTACTCTTACCCTTACTCTTACCCTTACTCTTACTCTTGCTCTTACTCTTACATTTCCTCTTGCCTGTCCTCTTACTACCCTCTCTCTCCTTCTTCCTCTTTCACTCCCTCTCTCCTCTTTCACTCCCTCTCTCTTTTTCCCTTCCTTTTTTTCTCCCTTTCCTTATTCCTCTTCTTCCTCCTCTTTCTTTTCATTTCCCTTTGCCTCCTTTTTATTTTCTTCTCTCTTTCCCTCTTCCTCATCTTCCTCTTTCTCCTCTTCATCTTCCTCTCCCCCTCCTCCTCCTGTCCTCCCTTCGTCCTGATCCCCCTGTCCTGTTTCTTGCGCTCGTTTCTTTGGGAGGTTCTACCCGCCCGCTCTGTTTCAACCAACTGGGCGGCGCGTCGTGTCTTTAAGCCCTCCCGTCCCTAGTCCCTCCCCCTAACCCCTCCCCACCCCTCCCTGTCTCGTTCGTCCAAGAGCTCTCTTCGTTTTCTGTGTTACTTGCTTCCTCTTATTTTTTCGATCTTTCTCTTTTTTTTCTGTCTCTTCCACTTCTGCTGCGTGTTGTTCCTTCCTGCTCCATTTTTGTCATCTCCTGTTCTTCCTCCTCCTTCTCCTCCTCCTCCTCCTCCTCCTCCTCCTCCTCCTCCTCCTCCTTCTTCTTCTCCTCGTCCTTCTCCCTTATGTACTACTTTTGCTTTGTTCTTGTTCTCTTTCATTCCGCAAAGCTTACAGTCGTCTTTCAACATATCCTATCCCCACCCCTGCCGCCGTCTATGATTTATAATTCCAATAAATCTTTGCCTTTGTTTTTCGCTTTTTTTTTCTTTTCATTTCTCTTCATTTCCTCCATCACCCTTTTGCGTTGTCCGTCCCTACCTTCCCCCCTTTCACATTTCCCTTCTCCCTTTTTCCTTCCTCTTCTTCCTTCGCCATCCACCCACGCCCTTCCAATCAACCGCCTTGAATTTCTGCCCCACATCCCTTCAAAAACCTTCTTCTTTTATTCACGCCTCTCCACCCTCACCCTCCATCCCCCCCCGCCCCCCTTTAACCCCCTTCCCCCTCCACTTGCCTTTATGGTCTTTGTTTTCTCCCCTTAACCCTCCATTCCCTGACAGCCCCGACTCTCTTTCACTGATTTCATTATGGCTGTCATCCTGTGGTTTCAGTCAGTTGAGGGCAGATCTTCGCCTTGAAGAAGCGAAGGCGTTGCTGGCCAACTCCTTTACATTCCGGCTGACACTAGACGCTTTAAGTCTGTCAGTTGGATCATAAACCCTCTGCTAAGATGAAAAGCTTTCGGAAATTCGGTTCTGCCTAAAGCCAGAAGATTTTATTCAAATAAGATAATGCTTTACAATCAGAGGGTTGGGTTTCTCAGTCCCGTTCCGTCTCTCCTGTTTTCTCCAATTTTTTTTATTTCTTAATATCACACAAGGAGCCGAGTTACCTTTCAATTGAATAAAATCGCCTAGCGTCACCCATATCAAAATGTTTAAAGTCTCTATTGGGTTAGCTTTAGTTGATTGAAATTGCCTTCACCCCTTGACACTCACCAGAATAAAAGATTCAAAATCCCTCCTGGTTTCTAAATCGGTAACAGAGATGACTTTTGATCCTCTGAAGCTTAGAAGGTCAACCGAGCTGCATAAAATTGTTTGATGTTAACCAAAACAAAATCCTTAAAGTTTCTACTGAATTCCAAAGTCTTTCAGAGAAGTTGGTTTAATTTTTTTTTTTTTTTTTTTTTTTTTTTTTTTTTTTTTTTTTTTTTCTCTCTCTCTCTCTCTGATCCTCTACCTTTCTCTTCCCGTCCCACCTCACAGCGCATGCGCATCTGCTTCTTTCTCCCCGTCCCCTCTCCTCCTTTTTTCTTCCCTCTCCTCTCCCTCACCTTCAGACTCTCCATTCACCTCCATTTTTCTTTTCTAATATGCTTCCTTGTTTTATTTTGAAATCGGCATATTCATGTAGCTGAGGTAGTAGGCTTTTACCCGTGTATACGGGCACATGTATATGCATACAGACATGAAAAAAGAAGCATAAATACATACATACGCAAGTGCGCTCGTACACACGCGCGCGCACACACACACACACACACACACACACACACACACACACACACACACACACACACACACACACACACACACACACACACACCTGTAGTGGCGACTGCTACTACAGCGGTCCGAGTTCGAATCCCGCCCAGGGCTGAAATAATTTGAGTATCTCTGCGATGCGAGTCGTTACTCCAACTCTCGTGGGTGGAGAGTTGGGGTGTGTATGTGTGTAAGGTCACAGCAGTACCCATAGATCGGTCATATATGAGCTCTGAACTCTCATCCGGGAGGGTAATAGCTATCGATCACGAGTCCAATACGTGATCCAAGACCATGATGAATGGTGAATCACACACAAACACACACACACGCACACACACACACACACACACACACACACACACACACACACACACACACACACACACACACATACACACACACACATACACACACACATACACACACACATATATATATATATATATATATATATTTGTAGACACACATACTCTACACATGCACACGAACACACATACTCTCTACCTTCCTACCAACCTGTTTGGAATCTGCATGACCTTGATCTTCTCAGCCCAGTCACGGTGGTGGTGGTGGTGGTAGTGGTGATGGAAAAGCAAGGGGAAGGTGTGTGTGAAAGACAGGAGGTTCAGTTCCTGTTGTGTTAACTGAAACGCAACCGCGTGATGCAAGTCATCAACTGATGTCACAGATACGTCTCTTTCATCACCGAGAGTTCGTGAATCGAACTCACGCGGTCTCTTCCAAGAAGTGAATTTCAAGAAGCTTCGAACTTGTATGTTCTTCGTCTCTTTTCTCTCCGAAGTATAACTCTAAGTTCTTCTTTTCTGATCCTTAAAGTATGTAAACAAACACAAACAAAAACAAGTTGTTTTTAATGTCGTATTAATTTTTTGTATCGTATTTTATATCGTATTTGATTAATCTACTGTATCTAAATTAAGTTCCTTTATATAAGAAAATATTATATACTGTAGAGTGGCTTTTGCACACATTCCATACTCAGGAAAAACCATTCAATTGCAATGATATCCCTCAACCCTCAGAGGACCAATTTGATGGACATCGGAGGGAATCAGCTCCACGCCATCCAACTTCAAAACCCATCACCAGCTGCAATTCCATCTCGAAGTGCAGCCGCGAAGGGCAGACACTCGGTCTCCGGACCAAGCCCAAGATCTCTTCCATTGACCTTTGAATCTTCCAATTTGTTTTACGTAAGGAAGATTGACAAATGATACCTACTCCTCCTCCTCTTCTTCCCCCTCCTCCTTCTCCTCCTCCTCTTCTTCCTCCTCCTCCTCTTCCCCCTCCTTTTCTAACTTCTCCTTCTCCTCCTCCTCTTCTTCTTCCTCCTCCTCTTCCACCGCCTCTTGCTCATCATCTTCCTCCTCTGCCTCCTCCTCCTTTTCCTCCTCTGCCTCCTCCTCTTCCACCTCTGCCTCCTCCTCTTCCACCTCTTGCTCACCATCTTCCTCCCCACCTCCTCCTCTTCCTCCCCTCCTTCTCCTCCTCTTCATCCTCTTCCTCCTTCTCTTCCTCCTCCTCCTCCTCTTCCTCTTGCTCTTTTTTTGGTGACATAGAAACAGACCCACACTAATACAGCCCCAACAAAAATCTAACGTTTTATTCCAGAGTAGTATTGGTTTCAATACTACTTACAATAGTTGGAGAATAAGGGGTAATATCCGTATTATTTCTTTCTTGTATATTACAGTGAGGTAAATGCAATGAGGTAAACACACACACACACACACACACACACACACACACACACACACGCTCGCGCGCGCGCGGGCGCACGCACGCACGTCAGCAAACAGGAACTAACATCTGGTTAAGTGGGTAAGTCGTTGGGAAAGCGTTTGTACTCGTATGACACCCCAGCCCGTCGGCGACGCGGCGAAATGGCGTCTATAAATGCGTTGTTCCTCGTCGACTCTTCGGAGGACACATCCCAAACTAAATTCCCCGTCGCCCTCCTGGACGCAGACCACCCTTTCTCATTCCATCGATTAGCCAACGTACATAAACGAACGGACACCACACTGGCAGAGACGATCCCGTGACAGGTTTTGGTCTTCGTTCCGTCGTGCATAAAACACGTCGTCGTCGTCTTCGTCGTCGTCGCCGTCGTCTAATCGATGCCGGGAGTTGCATTCCAGTCTCCTACGGCCGGACAGCCGCCGCGGCAAAAGACGGCGGCGGCGGCGGCGGCGGCGGCACGATGACTCTCAACCCACTCCAGTGCGCGAAGGCAGAATCTCCTCTGCGGACACTTGTGATGCGCTCTCTCCCTCTCTCCTCTCTCCTCTCTCCTCTCTCTCCCCTCTCTCTCTCTTCTCTCCTCTTCCCTTCTCTCCTCTTCTCTTTCTCTTTCTCCTCCTCCCTCACTCACCCTCTCTCTCTCTCTCTCTCTCTCTCTCTCTCTCTCTCTCTCTCTCTCTCTCTCTCTCTCTCTCTCTCTCTCTCTCTCTCTCTCTCTCTCTCTCTCACACACACACACACACACACACACACACACACACACACACACACACACACACACACACACACACACATACACACACACACACACACACACACACACACACACACACACACATACACACACTCACTCGCAGATGGGGTTGACACTGAAACGACCACTAAGCGCGACTGCATAATTTCACTCAAGGAATGCGCGCCGGTGATTCGCACCAGCCCCCGCCGTGCACGTAGTGACAGATTCAGGGCGCGCGGTGCCACGGGACGGAAACGAGCGCCGTCGCATTCAGAGCACACAGCTGCTGTTCCCGAAGCAGCGGGTGCTGGCAGTGCGTGTGTGGTGGGCGGCGGAGGGAAGGCCATCTTTCCTCATGTCGTAACAAAGCCAAACCAAGAACCACAATATGTTGTCCTTATCCAGGGCACAAATCCCGCGCCTTGTCCAGAATACGTCACAGCCTGGTGGGCCGAGTATGAAATCACATGTATAGACGAGACGCGGAGATTTTCGCAATAGCAAGTCATACTCACACAAAGCCCCCCCACTACGTGTAAACAAACTTGATACTCTGGATATCACGAAAACATAAATGTAATTATCAGGACGTTATAACACATTCTCTGCTATCACCTGGAGGCATAGATCATAAGACAATTGAAAGGCAATGAACAGGTGGACTACATGAACTGTTGACACACCTAGATAAGTCTATGTGTGTGTGTTTGTGTGAATACATACGTATATATATAATATATATATATATATATACATATACATATGTATAATATATATATATATATATATATATATGTATATATATATATATATATATATATATATGTATAGTGTGTGTGCGTGTGTGTGTGTGTGTGTGTGTGTGTGTGTGTGTGCGTATTTTCATCTTCTCACCCTCACCCAGTTATTGTGTCTCTTGGCCACATCTCTCGCCATTATAACTAGTTGTAACACAATTCCTCTAGTCTACCAAATAACCCACAAAATGTTCATTACTTGGATCCTTTTACTTTACCCGGTTTTCCTTTAGGCCCTCAGGTCTTCTGCAAAAACAAACAAATTTGTCATGAAGGACAAATGACTTGTCACTCCCTCTTCCAGAGTACAAGGAGATCTCTCCATCTCCAGACCTTCAAATTGGTTCGGTTCTCAGGCATGAGTGATACATGACGTCGCTCATCATGATTTACGGTACTCGTCACGATACACATCAAGGCTCTTGATGCTCTGTTTCGGGCACAGAGCCCATGATGCTTCACAAACATGGAAATACATTTGTCCTTGTTGAAAATTTATGTATGGACAGTTGTTTTTGTATAATAATAATAATATTTCATAAATAATAATGTAGGAATGAAAAAGCAGTGGAAAATGTACTTGTGCAGTTGTGGATTAGATATTGGTGTCCCCAAGTAGTTTGGTTTGCTATCGAAGCTACTTTACAGTACAACTACTAGACCATAACAGTAATACATACGCAGTGGTTCTATCGATGTAACCAAACGGGGGCTGGGAGTACCTGGAACCATAAAGAAAATTTACTTTTAGATATTTAGAACACCTTATCTCTAACACACACACACACACACACACGCGCGCGCGCGCGCGCACACACACACGCACACATACACACACACGCGCGCGCGCGCGTGATAGTTGAATAAAATGACAGGACTCCACAAGTGAAGCTCCTTCCATGTAAATTGCAATAAGGCAAACACAGTTAAGCATATACAAACATTATCCTCATTCTAGACAGATAACAACGTACAAATTGGGCAGGGTTTAAGGCTGTGGGCGTGGTGATGAAAGTGGGTGTGGTCAGCGTGTCTTGACTAACAATATCTTTATTGTAAACTTTATTCTGTCCAGCTCGAGATGAGACTATTTAGGTGAAGGGAGCCTCTCGAATAGTATGTATGTTCCTACACTATGGCCGTCCTCCTTTCATATATGATTGGAGACAAATCTTCATCCAAAAACAATGTTGATCTTTTTTATTTTCTACAATAATTTCGTTTTGTTAGTTTCCTTAAAACTCTCCCTTACCACATCTAAGGATTTACCTCTTTAGTTCGATATTATCCCCGAGGAAAGAAGCGCCGGTCATTGCTGACGAAAGACACTCTCTCCCGTCATAATGGGAGCGATCGAGTAAGAGAACATTCACATACTAAAAGACCCATCTTTCTTTCTCCCTTTCCTTCCCATCTCAGTACCTTAGAGCAGGGCTCTCTATCTCTCTCTCTCTCTCTTTCTCTTTCTCTATCTCTCTCTCTCTCTCTCTCTCTCTCTCTCTCTATTGTTTTTTACATCAAAGACCCATTTTATGACAAGAAATAAACCAAAATAACCGTCACATGGCTGGTTGACACAAAAGAGGGACATATGCCAACACAAAATAAAATTGATAAGAATATGATCATGGAAATAATCAGTAATAATCAATACACAATGATAACAGTCTATTTTACCCGACAAGTAATGATACACTCCTACTGGCCGCTGGATGTACACCAGTGTTGCCCGATGACACCCATGGACCCCAATTCGAGAATCCACGCCTCACTACTATTTTCAAGTGCAGTGCAGAGAGAAACAGCACGTAGACAGAGTAAACTGTAAAATCATGTAGGATTCGGGATGATATATCCGTTATCCTACTCAACTCAACAGCCTGGACCTTCTCGGGTGGATGAGATCATCTGATGTAAGCCGTAGGAGGACTCTCGTGCTTGTGAAGAACGTAAATTAACTCAACGATGTTCCTCGTCCGACCCTCTGTCTCCCGGAATGTGATCCGGCTCCTGAGCTCCGCCTTGTGTCAATACACGGATTGATTAACTTTTGCCTGGTTGAAATATTGATTAGCTTGGTTGAAATATGGATCAACTTTGGCTTGGTTCGAGATGTAATTCCAAAGAAATACAGGTATGATATGGCGTATAATATATTCCAGTAGTTAGGAAGCTGAAGCTAGGTTTAAGTTTTAATTTTATTCTTAGCTTTGTTAGTATAATGTGACGCTTTACAGATTATTTTCTGCCTAACACCAGATAATTTCATCCACGATAAAGCCCGTTCTTCGGAACTGTTTTGAGAAAGCAAAACTAAATCGAAATAAAAACATACGAAAGGTCAAAATCTTTTAATATTTTTCCGTGATATATTAATGAAACTTACGCTAGACGATTCTCTTTCGTCTCGATAAAATTTTCACACAAAGCCAGAGTATCAGATTAAAATATATACTTGATCTAAACATTTAGGAATAACACCGAAATAAAAAAACAAAACAAAAATTAGGTAAACGTGCTTACATCCAGAACAATAGGCAGACCTCTTTTAGCTTTTGTTTTTGGATGAGAGTTGATGTACTGCATATTAGAAAGTGTAATTACGCGTTTAGGTTCGTAAGCTTCTTAACACAAATGGATTTTCTCGTGCGACAGGGAACGATGCACTCGCTCTCTAAATGCGGTGACGGTGTGTGTGTGTGTGTCTGTGTGTGTATTTCTGTGTGAGTGTTCATTTGTGTGTGTGAGTGTGTATTTGTGTTTTTGTGTGTATTTACCTAGTTGTATTTTACGGGAAGAAATTTGTGCTCGTAATGACCCGCTTTTGTGTCTTTCAGCATCTAATTTGATCTTAAATTCCTGTATAGTTTTTGCACTCACTGTTTCTTTATTCAGTTTGTTCCAAATATCTATCACTCTGTGTGGAAAGCTATTTTTTTCAGATCTCTTCTGTAACTATCCTTTTTAAGTTTCTTTTCGTGTGCCTTGTGTGTGTGTGTGTGTGTGTGTGTGTGTGTGTGTGTGTGTGTGTGTGTGTGTGTGTGTGTGTGTGTGTGTGTGTGTATGTATGTGTGTGTCTGTGTGTGTATTTGTGTGTGAGTGTTTATTTGTGTGTGTGAGTGTGTATTTGTGTGTGCGTGTATTTACCTAGTTGTATTTTACGGGAAAAGAGCTATGCTCGTAGGAGCCCGCTTTTATATCTTTCAACATCCAGTTTGATCTTAAATTCTTGTACAGTTTTTGCACTCACTGTTTCTTCATTCAGTTTGTTCCAGATATCTATCACTCTGTGTGGAAAGCTATTTTTTTCAGATCTCTTCTGTAACTATCCTTTTTAAGTTTCTTTTCGTGTCCTCTTGTGTGTGTGTGTGTGTGTGTGTGTGTGTGTGTGTGTGTGTGTGTGTGTGTGTGTGTGTGTGTGTGTGTCTGTGTGTATGTGTGTGTGGTTATGGAACTACCTCTTCCCCTACCATATCAAGCAATCTCGCTCAGCCTACGATAACTGCCTATGACATTGACTCCAAGGGTAACTATT